>NW_023339696.1:13514199-13519022 GCF_004916995.1 Morone saxatilis | reverse complement strand
GTGGTCTGTGATACACACACACAGTTATACATTACAATCGAACCAGTCATATGGACATTAAAATGACCATCAAGGAATTTTCAAGGTGGGCCAAATGCCAAGGTCTACAGTGTCGATGGCCAGATAGAGGGCCCCAGGCCCCTATTAACCCACGATTCCTCCCACTCTCTTTACATCATGTACAGTATCACTATGGTGGAATATTACATGGCCCCTGGTTTACTGTGTGCTAATTTGATTTCAACACAAATTAGCGCAATATCAGCTGAGTTAATGAAGGTCTAAAAGGGTCACTCCAGTGATTCACTTCCATAAAACTTTAAAGAGACTTGCAGCAGGGGCCTAGATACCCTGACTATTATGCCATGTTCACCTTCACGTCATATGAGATGGATGGTAGAGATGGGAAGGATGTTAACAACTTGTGACCGTTGACATCATCTGATAACTCAAGAAGGTTGATTGATAACTGATTTGGCTTTTCTAGAGTTTAAAATACCGTGTATTTATAAAATGACATTATATCCATTCATTTTGGGTTTCATTACATTGAATGAAGGACTTTGGCTGCCATTAACTTGTCCATGTTTGTTTTGTTTTCTGGCACTTCTGTATTATTAAGAAAATCTGAGTTTCTATATATATATGTGTGTGTTTGTGTGTGTGTGTGTGTGTGTGTGTGAGCGCGCACACTGGCTGCAGATGACAGTAAAGCAAACAAACGCAGTAAATAGTTGGTCTCTGGCGAGCAAATTATTTGTTGTGCTCTGGCGGCAGGAGACACTGCAGGTCGAAGGTGGGGTCAGGACAAAGAACCTGTCTGAGAGGTGGCTTGGTTTTTCTCTCCTACACCTGAGACCCCTTGTAGGTGACGGTGGGGTCATGTCAAGTTTCATATAGTCCAGTTGTGAATCTGGCAAAATTGTTGCCATTAATTGGCAAAAGCCCATAATAATGTATCTGTTGGTGACAAACATTTTCTTCTACCTTTTTAGCTTTCAGTGTCCTGATAGCAAGGTGCAGACTGTGTTTGCGTGGCAGAGAAAGAAAAGAGTGTGGGGTGTGTGGACAAACGTTAGTAAGAGCTGCTTCAAGATTCATGGGGAAGGAGATGGATGCTTTTGCAACACTTGAGTTTCCTTGGTTAGCATAGCCCTTGTCCAATAATGAGTCACCCTGCACTCAGAATTATATTGAAGAAGCAGAATTAAATCTAGCTGATATGAAATTCTCTCTGTCTTAGAACACAGTTACTCAATGCAAACATGTACACATATACTAACAGTGGATGAGTTTCAATATAATGTCTGTGACTACATCCTATAATTGGATCCCTGCTACTAATAAGTTAGCTGTAATAACTAGCTCAAGCTGGGCAAAGAGATCAGAGACCGGCTTTACATCCCCAATATCTCTTACACTCCAGTGTCGGGAAGTGTTGGCTATTTTAGTCAGAGGAGACAAAACTGTCCCCCATCTGATCCCTACAGAAAACTGGGGTAATTCCTTTGGGCATTGTGCATTATATTTTCAAATGTACATTTCCAATACAAAAACTTGAAGATCCTTTCAATCTGACATGTTAGATTACCTATTTTGTTCAGTGTGTGTTTGCATGATATAAGCAACATCAATATTTGTAACATAAAAGCAAGTGAGTGTGAGCATTTGCTGCGTCAGCAAACAAAGATACCATCGTCACTTTGTGAAGTTATAAGAAGAACGCCTTTGATCTGCTCAGTATAGATTCCTCTCTGTGTTTGACATGACTGATGCGCAATAATATACTCTGTACACTTCCATAACAAAAGAATACGAGAGCTGTTCTCAAACTGTACAGCCTTCTCTCGTCTCACGATGTTGAAAAGTTTGCTCTCCTCAATACAACTTGGAAAGGACACAGATATTCACGTGGTATTCTTGGATTTGATGTTCGCCTTGGCTTCGACTGAAAGCACATGCTGTGCCTACTGCAGTATTAGTAAGGCCTTAGGTATGCAAGAAGGACCGACTTATTCATGGCATCCATTCAAAGTGTATACCTGCACTTTGCCCTGAAATAAGCATGTGACAGTCTGTGTGGTTTCTGCATCGATGTGTGTACTTTAGAAAGTTCGCTAACCTTTCAGCTGTATTTCAGCTGATTTGCAGTAACCTAAGAAGTTGGCTGTGTTCCCTTCACTTGTACAATAGCTCTGCAGTGATTTCCTTGTACTCCACATCTCTTGCTGTTGTGTGGTCCCCTTGATAACTTGTGAAAATGCCACTACATTGCATGGAACTGATGTTAATCTGTAAATCTAAGATAGTCTGTTTTAAGAAAAACTTTGCTACCATCCCTTTTTCTGAGGAAACAGGAGAAGCCAGCACTGACTTGAAGGGTTACTTTTAAACATAAAGTTTAAATTAAATTGGCATTCTGCTGAAATGTAATGTGATTTGTATGGAATGCAAGCTCTCACAAGTGGCTATTGTCTTTCCAATATATCATACAAGTCTGACATTCTTGGCTATGACTGCAGGGATAATAGATTTAAGAATATAAACAATTTGGGATGAACTTTTGACCAGTTAAAGGACGTTGAAGTTGCATATTGCAATTATTTGAATACAGCTCAGTCTTCCAAGCATGTAGAAGAAACCAGGGTGCCTGTGAAACCTGCAAAACACTTGAAAGGCCCTATCTAGAACCAGTGTTAAATGTGTCCTTTCTGGACTGTAGAAACATGGTGGTTCAACATGGCCACCTCCAGAGAAGAGGACCCACTACCTCTGTAGATGAAAACATCTCATTCATGTAACAAAAACACAAAAACAGTTCTTCTTTTCAGGTGATCATACACTATAAAAACACACCTTAAAATACTATATTCCATTTCTGCCCACAGATCATCTTAAATGTTACACAAATGTTTTTTTAAAAATGTATTTAAAAACCCAGGGTGGTTAGATCCAGACTTGACAAAATACTCATGCATACTTATTGTCTGCTTTTTCAGCACAATTAACCATTAACAGCTCATTTAAATAAGAATCACAGCAAATCCTAACTTTCTGTATAACATAAATAACATGTGCATTTTCTAATTCTGATATCCTGATCCATGCTCCGAATGGCAGCATGATGTATTTTTGACATGTTATATGGTTAATCTGTCTGCTTTTGTTAGCTAAGAATGTGAAGTACAATGAAAGCAACCAAAGTAAAGCTATTGAGTGGAAATGTTTGGATTTTATGACCCCAACCACACCCTATATGGAGAACACATTAGACTCTGCATTAGTAGTACTGCAGGATCACAAAACTCCAAACCTCTGTTTTTACCAGTTATATACCATTCTTACTTTTTAGACTGACTATTCACACTGTAGTTTACGTTTGCTGGTCAGATTTGTGTGTTCAAGCATTGCTAACCTGAATGTTCATTAGTTCCTGTTGCAATGTTCTTTTTTTGTAATCTACAGTGTGGTAGATGAAGTGCAACACATTTGCAATGAATCACATGCATATCCACAGCTGCCCCAAGGCCAAACAAAGTGGAACTGATTTTAACTTCATTTAATTGTGGTTAATTTCTTGTGCACATGTTTGCACATTGCAAAGTTAATTTTATAAGCTGTTAACTGGACAAAAAATACAAAAGTGTGTACTGAGCTTTTACCCCGGATTGCTGCATTTCTTATCCGTAAACATTATACAATTAATGCCACTAGCTTCATCATTTAGCATCATTATTTAGCATCATTTAACGATGGCAAAACATGATATGGCACAATGAGCAGTTTTCTCGACATTATGGTCTAGCCTACTTCAGTGAGTTAACTTTGGAAACACAGGGTTTCCCCCAAGAAACTGTTTAGCCAAGGTGGTGAGACACCCAGATCCTGACGTGTCTCTTCTTGTTCCGTTCTTGTTCTTCATCAATCAGTGGAGTCAACCAGATGGGAGATTGCACTGCGACCTGATTATGCTCTCTTGGCACAGTAATTAGTTATGTTAGTGAATAATAAAGGTCTTATATGTCATCCTGCTGATTGACACCCATCATAAACTCACACTGCTTCTTATTATGAACGAAAAGACTAACAGTGTGGTTGCCATCATCCTTTTTTTTTTTTTTTTAAACATTCCTCACTGATTACATCATTAAGCTCTGCTGCCTCTGCTGCCTGTCACCACATGACATGTCCTTATAGTCCTCACAAATACACTAAATGGTGGCTTCAGTGCTCATCTGATCCTAGGCATTTTTAGGCCTGGGGCTGGTTGCAATGTAGAAGAGGGAAGGAGCGAGAAGGGGAGGGCGAGAAGGAACAGATGATGGCATCCTGGCATCTGATTGTGCGTGATTCCCCCTGGTTCTAATCAGCTGGTGTTACTTTGAAATTACCCCACTTTGCATGCCATTACTGTGTCTGTGTGACAGAACAGAATGAGCAGAGGTGGATGAATATCCCCTAGTTTGAATCAACAACCTGTTTCATACACACTGACCTTTATTCAATTGCTGCTTCCAAGCCGAGGAAAAATTCATTTTGTTAGGGCGCAGGGAAAAATCATTTCAATCCTATTAATAATGTTTTCCCTTATCTGAAGCCTTTATGCTTCCGAGTTCTCCATATTCTTTCTGCCTCACCTCACAGCACAAATGGGTGTCACACAGATTTGATTCATTTTGTAGGAGACATTTCTCTGTCCTCCTTTAATTGTCTGCTTTAATTTTTGCCCTGAATGCTGATAATGAATTCATTCTGTCCTTGTGTAGGCAGCCGCAAAATGGACAGCTTCTCCGTCTCCAGAAATGAAAAGATTACACTTCAGC
>NW_023339696.1:13513680-13514189 GCF_004916995.1 Morone saxatilis | reverse complement strand
GTGACATGTTTCTTATTTTATTACTTCTTTAATTGAAAGATGATACAGAGGAGTGGTTGAATGGGAAGGGGGATATACAGTTTGTGATTATATAGCTTTGTTCGTAGTTCTGTCAAATATTCCATCCTTGCAATTTGCTTCTCTCTCTCTCTCTCTCTCTCCCCTCTCCCTCTCCTCTCTTCTCCTCTCTCTCCATGTCACACAACTTCAAGTGCCTCCTGGCCCCATTTCCCAATTAGCTGCCACAATTAGGGTAACAATGTAGTACAAGAGAACTGGGATGACAAATTTAGCAACGATGGGAAGAGATGAAGAAAGAAACTACCTCACTGTTTTTTTTTCCTTTCCACTTCCCCTTAGCTTCACGTAATTTATGTCTCTTACATAATAGTTATATCTGTTGTTAATCATGTAATTCTTTACGTGCAGTTGTTCAATAACTGAATGTATTTCCTTTATGTTTATTCAGTGGCAGTGGGTCAGCATGTGTATGTGTGTGTGCAGTATGT
>NW_023339696.1:13502240-13513655 GCF_004916995.1 Morone saxatilis | reverse complement strand
GAAAAGGCAGTAACCTGTTCACCTACATTTTGGCCTCTTTCAATGGGGGAGGAGTGTGCCATAATGATGCTGGACCGGGCTTTGCTCTTGTTAGTAATCCTCCCCACCGTTTGAACACGCAACCACCTTTTATTATAATCCTTGTATTAATGGTAGGAGGTGTTGCACGAGTACCGCACGTCATAACAGCCCTCTTTTGTTGTGTGTGATTTTGAATTGGCGTGACCCCGTTCTCATCAATGAGAATGCCACTTTCGTCAGAGTCAGCAGAGCCGGAAGAAACGATGCTAGAAAAACATTTCCCTTAGAGAGAAATATCCTGCAGGGACCCCCGTTAGTCTTTCATCTTCCCGGAGGCAGAGAAGCGCGGGGATACCTTTTTTTTATGTTCGCGCCTGTGTATGTGATTTTGGAAGAAGGGATTTTTTCCCCCCAATTATGCTCCTATCCTTAGTATATTACGACTAACGGAGGGGCCCATTTGGTGGGTAAGGGGAGGGCTGGATTTAAAGCCATGAAGTTGTTTAATTAGAGTAGTTTAACAGTAATTCCTTTCTGGTTCCGTCACTTCCCAGGTAGCCCGTTGAATACTTTATGTAAATACCCAATAAAGTGACCACAAAGCCCTCTTTGTTAAAAAAACAATCAGCTTGTTTCATTATATTATATTCATTATGAAGCTGTTGTTGGGGTTTTTTTTAACCTTCAGGAAACTGTTTCAAAAGAAGATTCTATATCTCCACTGTGACTTTTTACTACTTGCCACTGATGTAACCCGGAAACTTGCAGTCTTTTTGCTTGTGGGGGCCCCGGCCGCATCCAAACCTGGGCATCGCCACTGCCGTTTGTGCCTCTCGCTTTCAAGGCCGGCCAAGAGCCTCTCCTCCTCCTCTCTGCTCGTTCTCAGCCGAGAGCCTCCCCCTGCCACCTGGCACAGCGGCTCGGCTCGCTGCTCCGAGTGTGTGTGTGTGTGTGTATGTGTGTGTGCAGTATGTGTAAGAAAGGCAGTAACCTGTGTCAGCTACCTTTGGCCTCTTCAGTGGGAGAGTGTGCCATAATGATGCTGCACCGGGCTTTGCTTTGTTATGTAATCCTCCCACCGGTTTGAAACACCACCACTCTTTTATTATAAAGCCTTGTATTAATGTAGGAGTGTGCACGAGTACACGCACGTGCATAACAGCCTCTTTGTGTGTGTGATTTGCACACATTGGCGTGACCCCGTCCTCATCAATGAGATGCACTTTACATCAGAGTCAGGCAGAGCGAAGAAACATGTAGAAAAAACATTTCCTTAGAGAGATCCTGAGGGACGCGTTAGTCTTTCATCTTCCCGGAGGCAGAGAGAGCGGGGATACCTTTTTTATGTTCGCGCTGTGTATGTGTTTTGAAGAAGGGATTTTCCCCCCAATTATGCTCCTATCCTTAGTATATTAGACTAACGGAGGCCATTGGTGGGTAAAGGGAGCTGATTTAAGCATGAGTTGTTATTAGAGTAGTTTACAGTATTCCTTCTGTCGTCACTTCCAGGTAGCGTTGGAATACGTTTATGTAAAACAATAAAGTGACACAAAGCCCTCTGTAAAAAACAATCAGCTGTGCATTATATTATATTCATTATAAGCTGTTGTTGGGGTTTTTTTTACCTTCAGGAACTGTTTTCAAAAGAAGATTCTATATCTCACTGTGCTTTTACTACTGCACTGATGTACACCGAACTTGCAGTCCTTTTTGCTTGTGGGCTAGACCCAGTTAACAGCAGTGGAGGACCTTAACAGGGCGTATGTTGACCTCTCTTTAGCCAGCCAATAGCTACAGGAACCTGAATAACACCGTACTTGTCTTTCTGCTGCAAACTGAATATCTTTGGGTTTTGGACCATTAGTGAAATATAACAAGCTATCTAAATGGATCGCCTTGGGCTGTGAGATGAGGTATTGTTTTCATAGACAATTGAGAAAATAATTTCAGCCCAAGAAACTATCCCTATTCTTTAATAGACACATACAAATGTACAATACTTCTTATGTTGATTGTACTAATTCATGGTAATTCGTAGCAATCGATTACAGCTTTGTGTTGTAATCCAGTCCAGTTTTTCTCTGTACCGGTTTTAGACGCAAGCACAGTCATGGAGAGGCGTAGTAAAATAGTTACTGTTGGTAATGAAAGTTCACGTCTGACTCATTGGTATTTCTACTGTAGGTGGGTTATGCTACACTCAGGCCACTTGAACTATGACTCCTGACAGGATACACACCGCAGCAAGCACACACACACATATCCCGTCCTATCCAAAGCTTGGTTCTCATTAAAAACAAAAGACAGACAGCAAGATGAAGGAAAAGGCAAAAAATGAGGAAGGTATGACTGAAGATAACAGGCATTTGGTTTTCAGGATGATGCTGGGGTTGTTTCAGGTTGACACTGGTGGCACCTTGCCATATTATTCTGCCACTGTGTGAATTCAGGCTAGAAGTAGATTATTAAGTGTTCTCCTGCAGTATTGATGGCTTGTGTTTGGGACTGCTGCTGCAGCAGTGTTGTGGTTGTCTCTCTGTCCCCTGGCTGTTCCTGACTAGCTGACTGGGGACCGACTAATTGGAGGAAGCCCTGGAGGAGCACAAGAGGAGGAAGGAGAGGAGAGAGGTAGAAGAGAAGTACAGGAAACAATGGTGGTGGGAGATGTCAGGCATCATGCTTTCCCTGCATTTACACTGACTGTGCCTGCAGTGTAGTATGATACTGTATCTCCACAATAACGCGTCTTTTAACGGCTTTTTTGTTATAATGAAAATTAGATGTGAAAGCAGTAATTTGAAGTCTAGATGCTGATGAATTATGGCCAGCAGCATGATATATTATATTCATCTGTAAAATCTACTGCTCTGTTCTCCAGCAGCCATAATTAGCCTTTGCGTCCGTCATCTAATGCTCTAGGGCAACTGTGTGCATCCCTGTCAATGCAAATTTCACAGTCACTTTGTTTTTTAGTCCACGAGTACCTCTCCCACTCCTCCGCCACCATCATCACCCCCATTCTCTCCCGCTTCATCCCACCTGAAACTATTTCTCACTGTAAGAGGGCAGGATGTGGGCGGAGGAGCCATTCCTGCCCTCATTAACATTCGAGACAACCACAGTGTGTGCCCAAAGATTCTGACGATGGCTGTTTACTGTGTGCAAGACAGATTTTGTGCAGCTGAAGGAGGTTTGTGTATGTCAGAGAGAGAAAGAGAGGCAGAAAAGTGTGAGAGAGAATGTATAGTGCAAGCTCGAAGTCTTTCTTCTCTGCCCTTGACCCTGCTCTGCTGATAAGTGAAACCGCCACCTCCCATCTATCCCTTGTTTTCTCTTTCAGACCATCATGGAGCAGTTCAACCCCTGCTTACGGAACTTTGTTGCCATGGGGAAGAACTATGAGAAGGCCCTTGCCAGTAAGTCCTTTTTTATTCTCATTTATTTTCTCCGTGCTTTTCTCTGCAGGTTTAGGCACACAGCCAAGCCAGCACTCTCTCTCTCTCTGCCTCTTTCTCTCGCCATGTATATATCTATCTACCTATCTTTCTTTTTTGTCTTACTAAAAAAAGGATGATATTCATCCTCTTGCCAAAGGGGCAGGCCTTATCATGTGGTGCACAGCCTCTGGCACGGCTTGTGTACTGTAGTGGACGTCTATTCAGAGAAACACAAAAGGCCTCTAATCTGATGCAGAGGTGAGGATAGCTCACTGTCAGCAGTCAAATTCACAAAGGAAAATGTGTGGATATATGTTTGTCGCACCCTGAATGCTTGTTGAGATTTTTCATTGGCCCTCTGTTTGGTAACAACGTCCCAACACTTTCCCCCAGAAATGTCCCTCAACCCTAACACAAGGCAGAACTCCCTCAGTCCAGCTAATCCAAAAATTAGTGGGGCTTCTCCCCCCTCCCCAAGCATGTGTGTCCTTCTCCTGACACACACAATAACTAATCCCGGCCTTGGTGTAGGTAGTAGACAGACTGGTAGGCGACTCATTGAGCCATTAAAGACCCACTTTGCAGGATTGGCTCGACCCAAGGGACTAACAGGCTCTGATGTGCGGGGGCAGAGAATGGGACGACATGCTTACACCCATATGGTGCAATCACTGAAATTACTCAGCACCAGAAATGCCAAAAGGGCTTCATGGGTAGGCTTGCTAGATCTGGGTATGGTCATGTTCTAGGTTTTCCAACACAGCAGTCCGTCGCTAAATCTCACAGCGTTTGGTAGGTGTAAATGCAACAGATGCATACAACTGAGTGACTCCAACAGTGCCTACTAAACACAGCCTGGAACTTGTTATACACGTCCCCTGACAGCATGATGAGGATGATGTAGGTGCAGGAAATTATCATTGTCCTGAATAAGAGATGTGTGGTTCTTTCTCCTCTTCTCTAGAGTGAAGGATGAATGATGGATCAGTAGCTCTGAGATGAGCCCCTCCCCTACCGATTGTCTGCCTGCCTTGCAATCAGAGATCCGTTAATCCCCTCCGTCTGTCTCAGTGAGCCCCCCACCACACATTTCATTAGACAGAAGTAAAGTATCCATATAGATCCAGCTTATCTACTCAGCCACCCTTCAGCTGCGCACACACATGCTACAGCAGCAGCATCGCCAAGAAGAAAGTCTCTGTTGCTTGGAGATCGCTTTGAAAACCTGCCGTAGCTCTCGTAGTGTCCTACTTGCACAACCCCCTGCCACACATCTGCAAACTCACACGTACAGACACACACTTTCACATTTTCACACACACCAAGGCGGGCAGGAGGTCTGTTTGGCATAATGAAGAGAAATCAGCCGTGATGCTCTGGAGGGGGCTCTGCTCTCAGTTCTCAGGTGTTCCCCCAGCAAGAGAGGAAGGAGGAAACACATGCCATCTTCTGCCTTTGACTCAGCTGTAATTGGGATTAGCATTAGCATATGTCCCTCATCCTCGGAGCAGAGCTGCAAGGCTTCCAGCCTGAGAGACTTCCTCTATCGCAGGGCTGCATCTGTCTGCTGGAATTAGCCTGTCCCTGCCAGGCTATTGTTGTAAATGTGTCTCTCACCTGGCAGCTGTCTGCAGGCACAGGGCCCATCTGTCACCTGGGCTGCTGTTGAATTCACCTCCAAAAGCAACGGCCATTATTTACTGGAGATGGGCTGATTGGCAGTCTGTGTGGCAGTCGGGCAAAAATCACTGGAAGCTGACTCTGCCCTGTGTGACCTTTGTTGGCCAGCGCAGCAGCAGTTGGAATAATAGGGACTGAGGTGGATATTGATCTGGGCAACCAGGAGCACTCTTGATCTTTATTTAATCAGTGGGACAGAAGAGGAGATATGGCTGATGATTAGGATTAACCTCACAAATTGTTTTTGTGTTTGCTCAAGATCTAGAGGTCAAGCATTTTTGTGTTGTGACAGCATATCTGTGCATACACTGACCCTTGAACTCTCTTGTTTATTAGTGGAAAAGCAGATGATTTCAGTAGTTATATTATAAAGGCAATTCAATTTACATTCATCAGTGCTAGAGGGAAAAGACTCCTTTCGCTTACTCCCTCCCCAGAGAGGTGACACTGCAGTGTTAGCCACAATACAGCACACCTGAAACCGGGGGGCATGTAGTATTGCAGAGGGTATCCCCTGCAGGCTGAAGCCTTGCCTACACAGGTGTATGAACCGTAATCCAGCCACTAATCAACAGTCCCCTGAAGTCACTGTGTCACCCTGCTGTCTAGTGTTCAGACATATTGACAAAAAAGATGAAATGGAATGGAAGATGGAAAAGGCCAGTGGTGTTTAACAGCATGTGGTTAACAGCATGACATTGTTATTTCCTTGGCTGGCAAATATTGAAGCTTAGTGGTCAGTTTGGTCACAGATCAAAAAGAGTCCAGGAATGAAAAATGCCCCAAAATTGACTACAAACACCAGACAATATAACTTTAAACTTATGTCTGTTTAAAGTTGAAGTCTCATCGACTCGCTGCAATGTGTGGTACTTATTGTAAATGTAGCAAAAGATAAACTGTTAAAAACATGGGTGGACAGGGTTAAAAACAAACAACAAAGTGTTTCCTGTTGTTATCTGGAAAAACTGATGACTTCAGGGCAACATTAATTCAGGCTTCACTGAATATAAAGTATGGGGGAAATTGTGCCAAAAAAGACGTCTAAATGTTAAACGTTAAACTCACATGCACCTCGGCGTGGTACTAAACCAACTTTCCTTCTCATTATGACACAAAACTAGAAACAAAATAACGGAAAAACATGTTTTGCGCTTGTGTGGCTTCCCCATCAAGTACAGATTATCTGTCAGAAAATAATTTCCTCTTTGCAATCAAGCATGCAGAATGCCAACAAGATGATGTTGAGTAATTATGTAGCAACATCAGTGCTGCTTTATTTTCTGATGGCAAGAAGCTGTGAGTCGGCACTTGAAAAAGCATCTGAGGAAATGCAGAGCTGCAGTGAAGAGAAGAGCGCAAATGTTTCAGGGTCACTGGCCAGACTGATGACGACTTTGTTTACACAAAGCTAAACTGTATAATAGTTTGTCTTTTCCAGAGCTGTAGACGCACGCTACACTGTAATGTTCGACTTAATAGTCACCCTGCTTTCTTGTTGTTCTTGCTTCTCCTTGTCTCTAGATGTGACATTTGCTGCCAAAGGCTACTTTGATGCTCTGGTCAGAATGGGTGAACTGGCCAGTGAGAGTCAAGGATCCAAAGATTTGGGTAAGTGACTGACATACACCTGATGACCTCTGTTTTTTTCTTTCTTTTTCATTTCTTGGTGGCTTGACCTTGTCCTTCAACAAGGAGCATCAGTCCTTAACACACAGACTCACGTCATCTAACATCAGCTTCCTGTGTAAAAATGTGGCAGGAGAAGCTAAGTTGCCTTTAGAGAGAAATATGTGGGTTGATACAGGAAATGTTTTTTTTAATTAGAATTTTTACTGAATCATTTTAGTCCTTAAGCAGTTTGTTGTTATATTGTGTCCTGGAGGAAATAACCTTTTTCAATTTATGGTCCTCTTTTTTTTGTCCAAAGGGATGTAATCAGAGATAGAAATAGGTAACAATAATGAATGCAACACCGTCAGCACGGAGAGGTGGGAGCTGAACATTATTTATTTACAATATCACAGACGTGGTAACATCCGAGCTGAAGATTGATTTTGGATAAGAATGTGACTGGTTGGAATTTGACACGTTTCCAGGTCTAATATTGATTCTGTGTGGAAAAATGTATCCGTGTACCACATCACGAGTGTCGCACCTTTATATGACGTGTGTATGTCATGTCAATTAGGTGTGTCTGTATATGTGTGTGTGTGTGTTCTCGTTACAAAAATAGAGGTCAATTGGAGAACCAACACCTGGTCTCTCACAGTGAGTAGTTTCCTAGGTGATCGCTGTGTCTGTATTTGCTGTCACCAGCCCATGGGAAATCAGCTCCTGTTTAAAGAGATTCCCTTTGCACTGATTGTGCTTTCGATTGCTTGATCTGCGTAAAAGTAGCTGTTGATTTGACGGGGCCTTTGTTGCGGTGGAGTCGAGATCCAGTTTGGGTTTCCTCCAGCCCAGCCAACAGGGACTGACATGAAAGTGCTCTCAGGATGTTTTATTCAGTAAGCGGCCCTCTCTCTCCCTCTCTCCCTCTATCTCTCTATCTCACAGCCTCTGTGAGGTTTTCCATTGATTCCAAAGTTTACAGCAGTATCTCCATGTTGAACTTACAGTAGCAGGCTCTTGCAAGCCAGACATCCTCAGCTGAACTGTCATGAAAAGAGAGCAACATGGACATGATCTGACTGACGGCTCGCAGCACACGGCTCCGTGGCTCAAACGGCAAGCAGTTCTATATTATTTAAAAAAATATACTTCTTGTCAGATCCTATTAAATGTGGGTTTACATTTCTGTGTTTTGCTGGTAGTTGTACCCTTGTTACACATATTCGCCAATGATGTAAAAATGCCAGTTTGGGAAATTGTGGTATATGCGTGTGTGTGAAGCATATCAATTTACTCATCTCTTTTGTCAAGTATTTATGACGCAACTGAAAACTGATTCCATTTTCAAAAGCTCTGCCTAGAGGGAGGGAGATCTGCAAGGGACTGAATATTTGAAATGACTCATCCTCCTGGTCATTTTCTCTGTGTTTATATCTCACGTAGCTTGGTGAACACAGAAAAAAAGCAGACAATGACAAAGAAAAGGTTGTTCTGTAGCTAAAGATATTACCCCCTGTTGCCCATTGCCTGTATCTGTACCAGCTACCCTCCACTGCATGCCAGCTGTTCCCAAAGGAAGGATCGGTGTTGCTTTTTCCAGCCACCTGCTTACGGCTTTTTTGGGACCCCACCCATGAGGTCGTTGCCAGAGGCCAGACCTCCTGTCAAACAGTGTGCAGGGGCTAGCGCTGAGTTTCCTGTTTATCTGGTGGTAGAGCGCTGAAACATTCACAGATCAGAGCAAAATAGAGCACTGGAGGTTAGCTGAACATACCACAGCTGTGTGCTGTGGCTGACAACACATAGAATACGGATAGGAGCTTTTAAATCTCCCTTTTGTGATTAATCTTGTCCTAAGCTTATTTTTCTTGAGAGATGTTGCCGTGTAAATAAAGAGAGTAAATAAATGTGTTTCTTCCCACAGTATTAATGTTTTTTTTTAATAGCTATTTTCACCCACTTCTAATCTGTGTATTGATGGAGATTTTAAGAATAACATCCCCACCAAGCTGATATTAAGGCTTGAAGAGAGGTTTATTTATGGTCTCTCAAGTTTCTCATGTCATCAGACTCGGTCGTGATGATAGTTCCACGCTTGCTTGTTCCATTTAAATCCACTCCCGTTATGTTGTCCAGATTTGAAATTTCTACCCACCGGAAATTGACACCCCATCCATGATTTTCCCCTCTCCTAATAAGTCGGTTGGGATCATGTTATTGTTGTATTTTGAAGAGCAGATTGACGATCATCCTATAAAAAAAGATAAATATCTGCTCTTTTCTGTGTAGCCTGTATGTATTTGCACGTGCTCACACTTTCGTATGGGTGTATAAGTTTGAGCTCTTGTTGCACCTCTTTTAAAGCCTGTTGATTTCTTGATTTCATAGAGGCTCAGGGAGAGACAGGCTGCAAATGGTCCCACCTACACACCTAAGAGTCGGCAGCTGGTCTTCATCTCTTTCTTCCTCCCTCTTCCCTTTTTTCCCTCCTGTCTTTCTCACACACTAGTACGTACACACACACACACATACATATACACAATCACACACATAAACAAAAAAATATCCTCCGTCGCTGTTTTTATCATCAACAACTCAACATGCACTACACCCTAGAACACAGTATGTTCCCTCAGTAAGGAATCACCCTGTACTGTGTGTGTATGCCCTTTGGTTACATGGTTGTGTGCATTTTCTGTGCATACCTCTCCTGTTATTTCTGTGTTTGTACAGTATGAGTGCTCTTTTAATCCACTTGTGTATATCTCCGCCTAAAGAGACAGTCTCTCTCTCTCTCTCGCCAGCCCCACTACTCCCACACACTCCCTCCCACATATCCTCCTCTGGTTGGGCTAATCATCGCCTGTCACTTTGCCACCCACACACAAATGCATGCGCGCACACACACACACACACGCTAACACACACACCTGCCCTCCCTCACTTTCCCTTCTCTCCCTCTGTTTTTGCCATCCTCCTCTTTTATCCCTCTTCATGAAGAAGGAGTGAGCAGTTATTACCTCAGTGACATTTGTGGCTTTCCAACCCTTCTAGGGAAATGGAAATGTATATTTACGACAATCTTAACCCACTAGCTCTGCTCCATTGTGTTTATATTCCTCTGAACTAAGAGACTTGTTATTTTAGACCAGACCCAAAGCCAAATAGCCAATTTGCAGGTTTTAACTCCTCCTAAAATTCCTAGTATTTATATTTGTCATCCTTCCTAGAGCTCCTTTATCATTGTTGTAACTAACCAACGTTGCCTTGTTACAAAAAGTCAGGTTGCGTTTTGAGTTGTACATTCTGTTACTGTTCGAACGCACTCATTCGTTTGAATTCATTTAAATGCAACCCACATAGATAATGGCGTTGTGGAATTAACGTTTGTGACGCCTTCACTGCCTTATGTGACAAGCTAACATTACCGTAAGGCGGTTGCGTTTTACAAAGTCAGCAAGCGGCCTCATCTTTATATGGTCTTGAATCCAAAATTTGGTGTTAGCAAAGAGAACAAGCTGATAACTGGTGTGACAGTGGGACATTGCATTTTAGGAACACCACCCGCTGGAGTACAAGATGAAGCCTGTTGTCCTTTTATTGTGAATTTTGAATTTGAACAGATGATTACACTGATTGTCTGTGTTCAAAAAGTATTTCGCTCAGAGACGAGACCAACAGACCGAAACTTTCTTTATACGACCCAACTGCAGGCATAATTACCTGTGTCCCACTTGAATGTAATGCACTGATATGATAAAGTAGTCAGCTGGATGTGCCATATACTGAAGGAAAAGTTTTCTGGCCGTGTGCCTGTTTACGACACTCGGCCTGTATGGTCAGCCTGTGCATATACTGTCCTCAGGTGAAGTCGAGTTGAGAGCTGCTCTGTGCTTGGCTGGGTGTGTTCCACTATGCTGTCCTACATGGCTACTGTTACACTGTTGGAAGTTCTAAGGATTAGTGTGAAAGTCAGACTCCTAACTGAGTACTAGCCTAATTCTAGCGCATGTGTAGAGCACAGGCAGAATGCACTATATTTTATATTTGCTATGGCTTTCCTTCATCCTGTCCTCTGGTTAACAATTAAAAATAAACTCCCTCTCGGGCCATTTGGCTGGATAGTCTGTTTTTCAAGAAACCTGAACAGGAATGTGAAGTGCTTACAGTTCAGCCTCCCCAGCCAGAGGAAATCAAATATCTTTCTCCCCTCTTAGCAACCTCTGTAACCTTGCTAATTGCCACATTTTAATAACACATGTATGATTCAGCACAAAGATGTGTCTTTTGGGAAATTACATGCATTAGAAGAGAAAAAAGAAGGTCATATTAAACTATAGTCAACCACTGGATTGCTTAGGTTGCTGCCTGGAAAAAAAAAATCCTCCCAGTAATTACAAGAGAGGGGAAAAAAAAGAAGGTTCACACAGGGAAAATGAGGGTGCAAACTGATGTAGCATAATTGTCTTTTTTAGGTTAATGGATCTGGGACGTAAGCATTACATTTCTACTTGTAAATGGATGCTGTCTAAAAGGCTAAATGACATCTGTTGTCAAGAGCAGAGGTTAGCGGTGGGGGAGAAGTGTTAACTCTGACATGCTGTATTTGAATGAGCACCCACGAGTACACACACTGTATACACGTCTCTCTCTCTCTCTCTCT
>NW_023339696.1:13442109-13502127 GCF_004916995.1 Morone saxatilis | reverse complement strand
CTCTCTCCCTCTCTCTCCCTTTAGTCTGGCCTACCTCTCTCCTCCTCCAGCACCTGTCCCTGTTTAAATGAGAGCAGAGGAGCTCTTTTCTTAGCTCTGTGCCACCATCCCAGGGGTCCCTGCCTTCTCCTGCTCTATTTCTGAGACACGCGCTGCATGATGGGAAGACAGTGGCCCCCACACTCTCCATCTACACACATTCACATTGCCCTTCATTTGTTCGTGGCAGTGACATGTGCTGAAGGTGAGCTTAGACACAGCTGGGATGGATGTGGACAAAACTGCACAAAAAACTCTCTCTCTCTTTCCCTGTGTTTGCTGTAGATAAGAACACACAGTTGTAAGAATAATTGGTAAATTTGCATTCTGCAGTGGTATCGGCGTGCAATAATGCAAAGCACCACAGTCAGTGCCATGCTAATGTGAAAGTGTGGTCAAACCAGTAGGTCCACCTTTTGGGTGATATGATATTGTGATTCATGCCAATCTGCATTTTGTAGCTGTGTGGGTTTTAGATGTTGTCTGTCATGATTATGCAAGAGAAGCCAGTGGACCTGAACTCAAGTGTAATAGTAGGTAGTAGCAGCAATGTTTTGGGTTTTTTTTCAATTCTGCACTTCTAGAATCATTTTACCCACTTTGAAATTGGTTACAGTAATAACTATATGCCTACCATTGTTTCCCCCTTGAATACTGTGCTTGGAGACCCATAATGACCCTGGTTTCTTCAGGCTTCAAAGAGCTCAGTTTGGTTTTTCACTCAGTCCACCCTTGAATCTCCATACCTCAACAGCTACATGACTCTGCAGTTTTGTTTTTTTCTTATACCCTCAGTTAAAGTGCAAAAGGTTCTGCTACACAGCTTTGGAGAAAACAATGCTTTAACGACAGTTTCCTTTCTGTTACATTGAGGTATCACTTGTTATACTGCATTCTCAGGGGATTTTCCCTATCACTCCACTTTTTGCCTCCGTGGCTTTTGCTCTCTTTGCCTAATTTGCCCAAGAAAAAAAATCTGTTTTCTTTCATGCTGAGCTTTCTTCACTTTGAACTTTATTTGATTCTTAGAAGACTTTGTCGCAAAGAGCGGAGAGACAAAAACCCCCAGATCTTTTAAAGATTTCCACACACACCCAGTCACAAACATACTACCCATATGTCACAGTCAGGGTAACTTTTCCTGCTGCTGGAGTTTGTCAAATCAATCAAAGCTTGGAATTCATCGCTTATGCTTTCAGCAACAAGAAAAGCAGATATGTTATCAAAAGGGGTCTTTGCGCTGCAATAATCAAAGCTTCTCTCAGAGATACTTTTTTTATGTGAGTTTAAATCACATCCTATGATTGCTTTTACAGCCTTGTGCAGGTTTCTGTTAAGGTATTAACCCTCTACTGTGCCATTCAAATTGTGTGTCAATCAGAGGTGACAATGTGAAGGATGTATGTTTATATTTCATGACAAATATCACACAAATCAGGTTGTAGCTGACATGAAGATGTTTTTATGGGGTGGTTACCCCCTAGCCTTGTACAACCAGATACAGTTCATGACAGCTACATGACAAATGAACCAGTCCACTGCCATATGTTCTGGACCAATCAGCAACTCAGTAGAGGGTAACATAGAGCAGGTTAAGACATATCAGCTATGCAGCACAAAATTAGCTCCATCCAGGAGAATATTATCTGCGGTGTTGTTTGTTTGTCAGCAGGATTATGAAAAAACTACCCTCTTTGTTATCATTCAAAAAATACAGTTCCCATGAGGGTTTGACAGCCATTATGTGGCTAAGACTCATGGGATATGTTGTTGAGCTCAAAATAAACTGTTTTTTTTTTTTTAAATAACTATGCTATGTTTGTTAAAATGGCAAGAAATTAAAATAGAATACCCTTAATCTCAGAACACAGACTGGAAACCGCACCATTCCGCCTCAGCTTTTGCTGTTATAAAATGTGTTATGTGGTTAAGGCTAGTGGAACAGCGACTTAAAAAAAAAGAGGGCAGGATTTTGGCTCACTGATACCAGATGGTGTGGATTTGCTACTCACAGTCTTATCCAGAAGACAATGCACGGCAACCTACCTGAGACCTTCTTAGAATAAACAAAAATATAATTTACAACTGCACTGTGGCCCACTTCTCTTTAGCAGTCTTAAATTTCTCCTGTAGACCTGCATTATGCCCTAAATGCATGACACCATTGCTGGACAAACTTATATTAGGCTAGTAGGTTGAACAGCTGTGACTGAGCTTCCACTTTTAGTAACATGTCATATACGTATCAATAGTTTCCTCCTGTGAGAGGCTTTCATCCAGTTCACAAAACCACACGAGTGTGCGTGTGTGGGATGGGTGAACTGTGAGCATAAGCTGCCCTCACTTCCAGATTAACTGTGTTGTGGTTTCACAGGGAGTGTACGTGCACATGTGTACACAAACGCGCACACTCACGCGGCCACCCAGACTCTCAACTATTATTTGCGTCTCGCACATTATCCCGCTGCCCCATTATACCTGCCCACTTGTTTGTTTCCCTTGTGACTTAGCATGCTAGGTAGGCAGTTATTAACATCACAGTACTGTTTAGTCACACACATACACATGTACCTACAATACAAAGACTCCCCAGGTGGGACTCACTCCACTTTCCTCCCCAGGCGAGTGTAGATGCTGATGTAATGATAGCTGATAGTAAGGGTGGAGATCTTTTGAACAGTGTTTTGTAACACAACACTCTGCCCCTCATCTCGCAACTTCTCCCATGGCAACGACCCTAGCATTATCCTGCTTCCATGACAACCCGTAGTGAATCCAGCTTGACCTTCACCAGTGATTCAGTGTCTCTCCATCCACCTCCATTCCTCTCTCCCTCCATCTCTGTCTTTCTTGTTCTCTCTGTTCAACATTGCAAACTTCCACTTTTTAAATATATTTTTCTTTCTGCTCCGTAGCCCACATTCTGTTATTCTGTGATTTTTTTTTTTCTCTCTACCTGTGTGGGTGTACCATTGCTTCTGTTACACAAGCAGTCGATACATCTACACAAGCTGATGTCATACTTCAGGGGGGACAGTCTGTTCGCATGCACCCAAGTAAGTCCTGTGTTCATGCTTCCTTCTCTGACTCAGTGGTTTAAGCTAGGAGGCATGTGGCTGCTTGTTGCTGAGCTGCAGGTGCAGCTCAACCTGAGCTCACCTCCCCACAAAGGAACTATTGTTTTCTCTCAGGCAGGGACACAGGCGGGGTTGAAGCAAGCCCGGAAATCTTGTTACAATAATGATCTTCTTTTAGGGTTTATTTACTGTGTGTGTGGTTGTGTGTCTTTGTGTCAAAGTGTATACCATGCGTGTTCAAGAGCTTGTCACTGTGGATATCGACCCGTCTGTCATGTCGCTCTTAGCTGGTATGCGGATATCCTCGTCAAGCTGGCAGCTCTTACACTAAGTCTCACAGGTTGTGTCATGCCTGCCAAATATTTTCTGTACGAAACAATAATGTTGCACAACACATATCGAATTTTCCACATTATGCCCTCTTTATTGATTCTTGATTGAATTCTCTGCTGTTAACTTCCCCTGAAGGTTGCAATCCAATTTTCCCTTACTGTTATTTTGTGATATAATATCGAAGTTGCCATGGCAACTATTTGCATCTCCAAAGTGTGATTTCTTTTTTTTTTTTTCCTATGCTTTGGCATCATACATTGTGCAGTAATGAAACTGCAGATGACAAGATGAGATCTCTTGCAGATTCATTCATTCTTTACCTTTCTGGCTTCTTGCAAACACCCTGTCCTACTGCCAGTTTACTTGACGTGTGTGTGTGTGTCTGTCTGCGGTACAGTGATGGCTGCTCATTTGTTAATTGATCCAGCTAGTTGAAGCCGCCAACAGAATGCCAGGGTTTCTAAGCCTTGAAGGGCTGTGATCAGGGATGAGTATCTGTAAGCTGCTTAGCAGGCCTGCTGGGAACTGACAGGAGGCTTTGGCCTGCTTCTCTGCTCTTGTGAGGCCCAAGATCAGCGGGCAGGTTGCACCATTGGCAAAAAGGCCTGGTTGTCACAGGTATACAGGAATTGTAGGGGGGGGGGGATAACCTTTTCTTAACACTGCCCACACTTACATGTTCTTACATGTTTCTGGTGATCAAGAGGTCAACACAATGATTGAAATAGAATTTTACAAATTAGTAGGTCATTATTTTTATCAGTGTTTATGTCTATGATTTTGCAGAATGTTGAGCTAATGTTTGTCTTCAGGAATTCATCTTCTGTTGTTTGACTTCTCCATAACTTACTAAAAGTCCTTATATATACGATAAGATAAGATTTGTACATACACTAAGTGGAGGCTGGTGTATAAGCAGATTATGAATGACAATATGTAATAGTCAAACACAGGTTTAATTATATAAAATATAAGAGAAGTTGTTGTTGTTGTACTAATACTGTACATAACAATTAACACTTTAAAATGTCATATCTGCTTAAAACTGCAAATCTAAACCATTTATTAAATGTTTATATACTGCTTACAAATGCTAAAGTTAATAAGGGAACATGCAGTGAATTTTTTGCAATACATTTTTTGCAGAACTTTAATGACATTTGCATTTATTTTTTTATTTTTTTGGAGCAGTTGGAGTCCACTCAAGGTCGCTTCAGTGTCGCCTGTCTGTAGCAGTTTGCATTGTACGTCCTGTCTGTTGAGACGGAGACCACTCCAAAGCCCTTTGGTGAAGTTTGTACCGAAACCAATTCGACAAAGTTCAGATTTCACTTGCGCAGCATTTTGAGATGGGTTGAGATGCACTCTTATAGGTTAGCTTTCAAAGGAGGACCCAGCAGGGGAGCGTGAAATGAGATTAAATAAATCTGAAGTGCTGCACTAAAGTATGTAGTTCCTAGTTGGCCACAAATATCCTGTACTTACCTTTTCTATACTATTATTGTCTGCAGCAACACAGTGATGGATAATATATTACCACAATTCTCTTCCTCTTCTTCTCCACTTCTTTTAATCATGCTTGTTAGTTGCCAAAATTAAATAGATGTTATTTAATAGCTATTTAAATGCCATTGCCTTGCTAATAGATGCTATTTCAATTTTATTAAATTATACTAAAATATGACCTGTCACAACATCATTGATATCAGTGGATAAAGTCTGCTCACTAAAATCAATATACAGTCATTTGAACTTAATGGAACTATGTTTCCTGACTAATTGAATGCAATCGATATAAACCATTATTAACACTAGCTGATATCACATGTTCTCACTAGGCAACAGCTAAGGGGCTTTGGACACTTTTGGTCAGGGAAATGTATGCGTGTCTCATTTCTCTGTACATGCTGATCTCACATTGTGTTTCCACCAGGTCTGTATATGTATGTGTCTTTCGCTCAACGTAGCTCTTTGTGTTCCTTTTTTTGACAATGCTCTGCATATTCAGAAGAGGCAGCCTGTAGGTATATGAAAATAAAATCTCACTAGCTGCATGACCCTCCTTATCGCTTCCCTTTTTTTGGTTATTTCCTTTTCTACTCCTTTTTGTGTGGAGACTTTAACCTTTCTTTGAGGTGTTTTTTTTTTTGTTTGTTCTAGAAATCACATTGCCTGATGTTAAGATTAATCAAAGAAAGAAAGGCAATATGTTTGATCTCCACGAGACATCGGTACTTACACGCTTGAAGAACCAGAATTTAATTTTAAGCATTTTGTCTCCCCCATTTTTTGTACTTGTCATCACTTGTTATTGTTTCATTTTCTCTGTTTTCTGTTATCTTGTACCAAAAAACAAACTTTCATCATGTTCTTCGTTGTCCCAGTTACAAGTCACTTGTCCCGTATGTTTGTGTGTCTTGTGTTACTGCATGAGCTTTGCACGCTGGGGTCTCTGTTTCTCTCTCTTGCTTCTCTTGTTTCTTCCCTTTTTCTTTCTCTAGTTTCTACCTTTCTCCCTGTTTTTCTGCTCTAGGGATGCTTGTGCTGTTGAGTGTTCTTCATGTGTTTCTCCCTGTCTCCCTCTTTCTCTCTGTGCAGGGGATGTGCTGTTCCAGATGGCTGAGGTCCACAGACAGATCCAAGTGCAGCTAGAGGAGATGGTTGGTATTCTAAGCTCAAAGGGTTTTTTGCTGTGTGCTTCAACGCTACAGCACCCTCTATAAACCTCAGGCTCTGTGAAAGGTCTTGTAATGTGATATTTTAACAGAAGTTCAGACACGACAACAACTTATTGCAGCAATACATTTTTGTTTGGTGATGTGGCTCTGCTCTGTGATGTTCCACAACAAATTTGCCGGGCCGTGACACAGATTTGTCCCTGTGGGCAGTGCAAGGAATACATGACAATTAAATGAACACGAACTTATATTGAATGAACAGACATGCTGGGCTCATATAAACCCAAAATGCTTACACAGGAGGTGGCTGGGGAATTCGAGTGAGTTAATTGAACAGTAATTCAGGGTAATGTGTGCTTTATGGTGAGTTATTCACAGTCAATATCAAGTTCATTAGTGTGTGTCTGGTATAGAGGAAGGGCTGTGGATGCCCTGGAGTTTGAGTACCCTGAGATCACTTAGGCATCCACAAGCCAGCTGCCTGTAAAGGCTAGGTTTTTCTTTTTTTTTTTTTTTTGTCTAAATAACCCTATTCCTATACTTACTGTCCATATGTATGTACTCCTTCCTCTTTTCCATAAAGATTGTCCAGTGTTTGCTTCCCAGAATCCAATCCTAAAAATTGGGAACAAAATTATCAGTCCATGCTCACTTTCAGCCACTAAAAAAAAGTTTATTTTCCTCAAATCTGATCTTTGTAGTATACTATAGCCTATTGCTGGGATTCTGTTCATTAAACAATATCATATAAATGTGAAGGAAATAGTAACCTATTGCACATACATTGACCAGTATATAAAAATGAATGTCAACAGAGCAGAGATTGAACATTTGATTCAGTTTACAATCTAGTGACTAAATATTGTGTCAGATAGCACTGAATTTGTGACTGACAGTGATTTGCAAGCTGAGAGAAGCTTCACAGGCCGGTACTTTGTTGGTAAAACATTTATTCAGTAACTGAGTAAACTAGGATAACGCATGTATTTTAATAACTTATTTGCCTATTACACACAACTTGGTGTGAAAGTCTCTGTTTTTTTTACCTCTGCATCCACATGCAGAATCCTTTAATGATTTAGTCATTGAACTAACAATCATTAGCATTTCATTTAACTGTTTTGTGCTTCCTCCCCAGTTGAAATCCTTCCACAACGAGCTGCTCTCTGAGCTGGAAAAGAAGGTGGATCTGGATGCTCGTTATCTGACTGTGAGTATCTGACTGGCTCACTCTCCAAATTCAATAAATGCCTATTTTAGCTCATTGTGGTACTTTGTTATGTTACATCAGATCTGTGGAGGCCTAATTTGACTGAAGTGATAACTGAGACGGAGGTGAAGTTGTGTTTTAACATCTGGATCAAAGTCTATCTCTGAGACAATTAGAGGATATGTCTGTGAAAAAAGAGATGCTTTGAAATAACATTTCAAGTCTACTCACCCGTCAAGGGTAGACTGATTATAATAAACCCCCCACTGCAGTGTATGTGTATGTGTATGTGTATGTGTATGTGTGAGCACTGTGGAGCTGGTCTACATGTGATATCTTTAGAATGAGTGGGTTGTAGCCTGAGTGTAGAGCAGCACTGTTGTGCGTTGTTTTGGGGGATGGGATAACGTTGCCATTATTATATTGTATTGTTAGAAGGACCACGTTACGAGGTGCTTCGGCTCAGTCAACAAGGATTGTTTGTGAATCATTTAGGCTCCTTTTATCAGTACAATCAGATGTTGTCATGTTGAGTTCAAATGAAAACCATTTACAAATCATTTTTGACTCCTTACACATCTGTAAAATGTATGTTTGCTGTCTAAATTGATATGGAAAAGCATATGGAAATATTTTTGCTTTTTACGTTAGTTCAGACGCATCAACCATTTCAAACATTTCTATCCTGGTGTATCCCCGAGGTTTTAACATCCATTACTTTTAATGAATTTCCCACCGATCTGCCGCAGTGATAATAGCAGTCATTTTGCTTCAGACTTTGTGAATTAATCATCTGAAATTTTGACTGAGTTCAAAAAGAGTGTTTTCTAAGACTGAAGTGTGTGTGTGTTTGCGCGCTCCCAGTGGTGCATCTCTCTCTGTTCTCTCTGTCTTGTTCTCTTATCTCACATAATGACTTATCAGGGCTTTTACAACACTCTTCCATCATTACACAGAGGTCAGAATTTGGGCATAAACGTAAAATGCATTGAAAATAAAGAGACAGTAGATTACAAAATGAAGAGGAGCTTTTTATGGCAGATAAGCTGTAAAGGACAATGGTCAGATTCTTCAAGTGTACCAAAGTTTATCTACTGTCTGCTTTGTTTCTAATCAGATTTAATCACACTAATTATCTGTCTGCAGTAATAGCCAGTGATTGAGAGTCGTGGGTTACTGGTGCTGGCAAAAAAGTCAACAGGCTTTTGCTTTGTTAATTAGGAGGAACATTCCAGCTCAATGATGCGTATACTAGGGATGTTATCTTGATTACCCAATTTGACCCTGTAAACTAAGGGCAAACTTTTCACAATACCCAGTTGTGTTTTTCTTCTAACCATCGATACACTGCATGATCTATGTGATGGGGATTTTCCACCGGGGAGCCTCGGTTTCTTAAACTGTCGATATGGATAGCAGAGCAATGCATACTGGTTGTACTGCTTTCTCACAAGGACATGAAGGGAATGAAAGGATGAGTGATTCATTGTTATTGGGTTCGGAAAATTAAGGGACAGCAGATGAATTTAAAATGTTAAATTAAGTTGTTTAGAGCTTCCAGTTCAGCTCAGGCCTATAGAACTAATACCACCCATCTCTGTTATGAAGTCCAAACACTGTATGTGTCATGCTGCTAGTCTTCCAGTAAAAACAACAGCTTCGTTTCGGCTCATTTTCAGCCAGACAATACCTAGAGGGATACCTACATCCTCAGTGTCTTACAGTATGCAAATGTGGGTGTTGAACCCTCATGCATGTGCTCTCCTCTGCCAATTTTGCCTCGTAGAGAAACCACATGAGCTTTGTCACACCAGGCACAGTTACTATAGCAACAGAGCCGGTACAGCCCGGAAACAAAGTTGTTTTTCTGAATAAATAAATAATTAAATAAGCAAATTAAATGAATTAAATAAACAAACTCTGGCTGTAAAATGACTAGGCTAGTCACTTTGCTTGTTCTACAAATCACACTTTAGTTTTTACTTTGCAGGCTGCCACGGATGTCTGTTATTCTCACTACGCGAAGAAAATGCGCTTGAAATCTGCTTGAAATGGGTAATCAATTGCAGTCGATGTTTTAAGAGACACAATCACGAGCTGTATGTTGCAAAATCAAACCCTGGAAGACAAATAATGAGTAAATATCAGAAAAAATTGCGTGAATTTGTTTTTTTCCTTAATTGAAAAGATTGCTTTCGCATGTCAAAGCCTTGGTAAATGCACCAACAATCACTGAAATGTTATGATGGTTTGCATATCTAAAGCTATATCTAAAATTTCAAGGCTCTACAAGATGATTTCCACATGGTCATAAAATGAGTTGTATCCAACGGCTGTTTGTGAAGTAGGAATTAGCCTTAAAAACTTTCAGAAATGGGTTGGCAGTAGTGGTACATATTTACGGCCCACCCTCTTTCATTAAGGCTTTTTAATTTGTGGTCCTAATTTAGTGTTTGTGCTCTGCCTGTTGCCCCACGTAGGCTGCCCTGAAGAAATACCAGATGGAACACAAGAGCAAAGGGGAGAGTCTGGAGAAGTGCCAGGCTGAACTGAAGAAGCTGCGCAGGAAGAGCCAGGGCAGCAAGAACCCCTCCAAGTATGGCGAGAAGGAGATGCAGGTGAGCCTCTTGTTGGGCTTTTGCACAAAGCCTGATACTGCATTAGTTGTCAGAATTAAACTACACTGAAATAAAGATGCCTCATATAACCATTACAAATTGACTTCCAATTGTGAAGAGCTACTGCAAAAGAAGAGAAGGGAACAAAATACCCAGAAATGACAAAAACAATATAATAATAAAATAATAAAAAAAAAAATATATATATAAACACTCAAGCCAGTTCGTAGCACTGTTGTAGTTAGTTTAAGCAGACTTTACATGCATGTGGGTGACTGTTGGATTGGAGCTTCATGAGTCTTGGTGCAAAATAATGACTTTATTCTTCATAAAGTAAAGCACAAAACAGCAAGGATGGGGGTGGATGCAGTGGCGACAAGGTGCCCTGAGTGGGAAGGCAAATAGTGGAGGTTTGATTATGAATTGTGTGCCCTTGCCAATCGTTCGTACATCTACACACATACAGCGGGCGCATAGACACACACGTGAAAAAGAAAATAAGTCAGCAGCACTAATTGATGTACTAGAAGAGTACGCATTTACTTCAGCCAATGTGCTTCGGCTTTAATCAAGGTTTTTAACAGAATGAGCAAAGCTTGTGTATACGTGACAAAATAGCTGACTTAATTATCCAAAGAGGCTTAGGTAAGATGGCAAATTTTCTAAGGATGGTGTACCTGAACACACAGACATTTCAGAATAAATGCCTACAGCAGAATGCTATTATTTACCAAGATTTTTACAAGTTGCCATATTTATAGTTAGTTAGTTTTATAGTTATGTCATCTTATAAGTTTCCTTAAACTGTATATAAGATGTGTTTTTGATATTAATTAGCTATTATTTTGAAGTCATTTGAAGTGTTTTGTTTCAACTTTCTGTGTATTTAGTCATAGATATCTTAGTCAGAAACCCCATAAGTCTTTATTTTTTCAGTTCTATATCTTTATTAGTCAGCAACAGTGACAGGAAAGGCAGACAGGAAATTGGGGGGTCAATGGCTGTAATCATATTACAGATGACATGTTGCATGTGTGGTGTAACCATTCAGCTATGGAGGCACTCTCCATATGAATGTCATGTGAAAACTGTGGATTTATTTTTACATACAAGTCTGGTTTTAACAGATACCATGTAAAAAGTCTCTATAGGTGACATGGCACATGTGTGGAGTGCCTGCTTGTGTAACTGCTACATATGGATAAATTGCTTTCAAGAAAAATATTTTTTAGCTACTGTTTCAGTCTTCTGGAGTCAGACAGCCAACATTCACAACTTGTCAGAATGATTATATGTCAAACCGAAGCAGTCACATGATTCACTGAGGGAACAAAGCAGAGTTTGCTCTGGGCGTCATCACTCATGTGATTATTTCCATAGTAAAGCAACCTCCGACAGAGCACCTCAGGAGAATTGGTTTTTGATTTGTTGTAATGAACCTTCAGAGTTCAACATAACTTAATTAGTTATCTTTTCACATTTAGTTTTCCGTCAATAGACACCACATAGACACACATACGGCTGCAAGGACGCACCATTTCTGTATTAAACCCTTATTGTAGGCCTTCACTGTGGTGTTGTTTACAAGTTATTTATTGGTTCAGTTCTGTAGCCAGTGTTTCTGTCAAACTGAAGAAATTATGCTGCAGAAAATGGCGACCGTGACGATTGTTCCTTCACAAGGATTTCACTGAAAGCTGGAAGTCTTTCTGCCTGGAGGGATGGAAACTAACAGGTCAAGGCTTGCAGGGTAATTGCTGAGCTCCTTGGTCTTGCTGTGAAGTGCGGCCGGCCATGACTGAATCAGATGGATAGCTGGGCCAGAAACATGATTCTACCGGCACTTATGTATACAGTGTTGTTATCTGTTGTTGTTGTTGTAGAGACCACTGGGTATAAAACTTTGCTCTTTGCTACCCAGGTTATAGAAGAAGGCTCCTCCTCTGTCCAGGGCTCAGAGTTTATACAGTTGCACACATCTACCCTTTCCTTTCTTGGATGGTATGGCAGCGCTGGATTGGTCTGATTGCTGTGTCAAATTTTGTTCCACTGTGTCTAAAGGCATTAAATTTGGCAGTGTGTGCAGCAGTCCAGTTTTGCATAGAGCTGGGCTTGCGATGTGGGCGTGGGGTGGGTTGGTGGGATATTTAAATGCACTAAGCCAGGAAATCTCAGTCAAGAATGGCAAGTTGTTACATGTTCCTGACAGCCTCATGTTTGATCATTAGGCCCTCGGATAGGTTTTCACCATGACATGAAGCACCAGATGAATCTTTTATTGCAGATCAGAGGTTTTGTCCAAAATTAAAAATACGTCTGGGGCTAATTTAAAGTTTGTCTTAAGGGGTTACAAAAGGCCACAAGGGCATTAAGGGCATGTGTTAAAATGTTATTCTTCCACAAAGCAAAGATTAATATTCTTGCCACCTCTTCGCAATTTTCCTAATAAACTTTGATATTTTATTTGTTCTAATTGGAAGTTTGGCTTGATGACCGCAGACAAAAGGTCAGTGGTTCACCTAAAGCTTTAGGATTTGTCCTCTGAGTACCTTTATGACATATTTCATTGCCAGTAGTTCAAACTGAATGAGACAGTATTTTACTGTGGATCAAAGTAGATGCGGCGACAGTGGGACTAAGGCCAAACCACTTGCTGGGCACAAAAGCCCAACAATTCAAACTTGCTGCATATTGGACATAGAGAGTGGTAGCATTACCCAGCACTATTATTGAGTCTGTATGACTGATCAATTGGGCCGTCTGTGCAGAAGAGCGAGCTCATCAGGCTCTAGACTCATAACACACAGTCGGTTAGCAGGGAAAAGGAAAATCAATCTCCCTTTCTCATTTTCAGCCTGCTCACTTTCACTGATCATATCACAGCTGTGGGCGTGTGAGAGAAAAGTCAACTAGTTTGTGCCAGAGTCCCCCGGGGTGGACGACACACAGAGAGGGAGAGAGCCCTGCACTCCCTCAAGACCCGCGCTTCACAGTGACAACCATCCACCTAACAAGGCTTAGATAGCGACCAACTACAGATGTGTTGTCTGAGAGTGTTTAGTGTAATTTGTGTGGACAGAGATGGGTTCTTTCAGGCACTAAGAGGCAGTTGAGAAAGTACAGTACAAGTAAAAGTTGCTAAGGCGAGCTCAACATTCCCTCCCGCTTGTCCTCCTCCACCACATCTGTGTTATTTTAGCAGATGAGAAGTTTTCTTTTTTATCTCGTCTCTTTTCATTAAAAAGTAAAGTGTGTCTGGCAACGGACGCAGATGGCGGCCGCATTTCATTGATCGCAGTCTTGTTTCTCTCTCTCTCTCTCTCTCTCTTCTCTCTCTCTCTCTCTCTCTCTCTCTCTTCTCTCTCTCTCTCTCTCTCTCACACACACGCGCTATGCTGTTGTCTCTCCCACTTCTGTCTGTCTCTTTGTCTGTCTTTCCTCCACTCCCTGTTCTCTCCTGCCATAAGACACTTTCACTGTGCCATCTCATCAATGGGTAAAGCCCCTGCCAAAATGATAATCAGCTCATTATGTAGTTCAGTGAAGTGGACCAAGAAACAGTAGAAAGGGGGTTTCATCTTGATAAACTCCTTTGCACTGCATAGGCTGTTAATAAGAACCCAGACAGAGATATAGAGAGACAGAGTTCAGGATTCAGAATTAATATCTCAAGATGTTTGATAAGCCCAGGGTTTCTTCAGCGTGGTAGCATCAAATTGAAATGTGATTCCAACCGGGAATGTTGGTGATTCATATAAACACAGAATAAAAAGGTGTTGTTAACGTGCAAGTGTAGTAAATAAGGACTAATAAACACACACACAGCACATTTAAGCAGGTACTGTAGGTGTAGGTGCTTTCTGTTGTGCCCGGGAGCGTCACACTACAATTCTTTTGATTCGAAAGAGTGCTGATGATGAGGGAAGAGAAGAGCAGACCTAAGCAGCTCTTAACACTGCACGAAAAAATTGCTTTTGAATCCCTATAGGAATAAAAAGGAGTATAAACAAGTTTGTGTTGTGAAGCCCTCCCTTTCCCAGGGCTTGTAATCACCGGAAACTGATTTTGTCCTGAATGTGTCAAAGTAAGGGGACACACAGATCAGTTAAATTCTGAATGTAAGAACTGCATCGATGTGCAGCAGGTTTCATTTATATTCATAACCTTTGCAAAACAAGTCACTCCAGCTATGATGTAACCTGAGGTCGCTCAGATATAATAGTGGCTGGTGTCTGCCTAGGCTTTTCCCACTGCACTCATTGTCTTGGGTTACTTTAGTGACCTTTTGAATGCTTGGAGAATTGGGCCATGTGGATTTGACAGAAGCAGAGGACTCTTCACCTCGTTGAGGTCATGCTCAGCCCTTTAACTGAACTCATGAACTCAGTGCCTGTCAAGAACTAAAACAAACAATGAACTGAACCAGTTTCAGAATACTTACAGTACTTGAGATTAAGGTGCATAGAATAAGGTCGGGCTCTTGATTAGACAGATTGGCTCTGTGGATTTGTGTAATGTTTTTGGTAAATTTCTTCCCATACTAATACAAAAGGGCCATTCCTCAAAATGTTTTTTGTCTAGTATCATTAAGCCACTTAAACTATTCCTCCACACTTTGAATTACAATGAACTAACCTTGTGGATGGTGGCAGTGGGGAAGTAGTGTGCTCTAGTGGTTACTAAATGAAATACATCTGCGTCGTGTGGTGGCACCACAGGAACTTAGATTTGGCTGCAGGGAGGAACTCCAACTCAACAAACTTCATTAGTCTTTGCATTGCTCTGTGTGGGATTTAAAGTAGAACTTTCTAAAATGTACTCTAATGCTGTGAGAATAGTGAAATATTAATCACGCCACAGCACCAACAGCATCATGGATTATGATAATTTCTTCTCTCAGGTGGCTGAGACTGAAATGACAAAAGTAACTGAATCATCCATAAACTCGATGCTGTACTTGTCTTTACCATTTCTCAATATAGAAAGATATTGGGAGTCATGTGTCAACAAACAAGGTTGACATTTTTAACACTGTAAGCATACAGTATATGCATATAGTTCGGGGATTACCCATGCCTATGTGTGTTTGATTCCAGTTATATATGAGAAACATACACCCCATAACAAACTCAAAACAAGCCAATACCCCAAAGAAAAGTTCGGTCTAGGTCAAATCACTGCAATAAATATAACACATTATTCTAGGTCAAATATTTATCAGCAGATGTTACACTATTAAAGCCATGAAGCTGGACACATTCGACCTACTTTAAGAGTACAGTATCTGAAACTTTCAGGAACCAACATGCAAACTCTGCTGTTTGTAAAACACATTGACTGGCATGCGAGTATGCACATGCTCACAAAAATGCCTAAATGCCACTTCCTCTTCAAAATAAGACTCCCCGCAGCTTCTCACCAGCGTTACTGACCGCGTGTGTGTGTGTGTGTGTGTGTGTGTATAGGTGTGTATAGGTGTGTGTGTATGTGTGTGTATATGTGTGTGTTGTTGGTGAACTCTGTAAGACATTTCCATCTGACATTTCCCATTTTTAGAGCGCTGATGCTAAGACAAACTGACAGCGCGGGACCCCCCCACCACCCCTATCGCTGTTACTCACTCTTATACACACATTAACACACCTGTTATTTGTTATTGTCCGACATACAAAAATGGATTAGAGGGTCTTTGTGAACAGTTCCTCCTCCACACTGCGGGATCTTCAGTCATAATTGCCTTGCCTCGGTAGCACTCGGCAGGGAAAATCTGGCCAGAGAAAGTTACTGAGTAAGGCTCTTTCCTTGCACAACTATTACCGCCAAGGTGCACTTAACCCATAATTGCTCCAGTGGAGCTGTGCAGTGATTGGCAGTACAAGACTGTGCTGTGCTGAACAGCTCCTAAGTGTGAACGTGTGTAATTGTGTGAATGTGAAGCAGGTTAGCTAGCTTGTCAGACCCCCCTGTCCATTGGCTTTACCTACTAAGTGCAGAAAGTGGTTTTTTTTTTTTTGTTTTTTGCCATTTTTATTCCTAAGCTATGAAGAACCTGCACCCATAACTAAAACCTTTTTGTCACTGTCTCACCTATAACGGCACATGAAACAGAAAAAGTATTAAATGCAAAGATAACTGGCATGTTGTGATTCTTTTGTAGATATTATCTCTAACCAAAGTGTCCCAGTTGGTAAATGATGCTCATTTGTGCTTGTGTGTGTGTGTGTTTTCCATCAGTTTGTAGAGACCATCAGCAGTAAGCAGACTGAACTTGACACCTTCATTGCTGAGGGATACAAGACAGCCTTGTCCGAGGAGCGCCGCAGGTACTGCTTCCTGGTGGACCGCCAGTGTGCTGTGGCCAAGAACAGCAGCGCCTACCATGGCAAGGTAAGTCCAAGGAGAGACATGAACGCCATATAATTTAGAATAATTTTAAGGATATGTTTAGAAAAAAATAGTTTTTCACTCAAAAGCTCATCTGGTTCATTAGGACTGTGTGGGTGTGGCTAAATTAGATTTGATTGACAATGATGGCAGCACCCTGCCATCCTGCTAAATTCTGATTGGTGCACAAAAATATATTACATCTTGTTTTCCAACTGAGCCTACTTGCAGTCAGTGAGAAAGGAAAGGACAAACAAGAAAATATGGAAATTTCTCTCATTTGCAAGCAGACCTGTTCAAACTTTGACTGAACATAGTGTGTCCATCACTCATAGCAACAAGCCGATTAAGGAAATTCAAATAAGGCTGTGCACAGATATGAGTTTATGGTCAGAATAAGCATTTCCTTCAATAATTTGTTTAATCATAAAATAATTGTTTGCAGTGGCATCTCAGTCACTAATGGAGCTGAGCCTGTATTAGTTATTCTGATCTTTTAGCTAATCAGGAAGACATTTTCTGTCCATTATGTTCAAAAAGGGACATGTGCAGAGCTTGTTAGGTCAATTCACAATTCCCTTTGTGCAATAGTCTTGACTCAAGCCAGCTACTCCCAATCTGTCATCTCTGTTTGAGTTGAAACTCACCTGCTGTAGACCATTGTTCAGAGAGAAGAGCATACTAGGAGATGTATAATTCAAAGTCGCATTAGCTTTGACCGCTCATAGGGGCCTCTTCATTTTAAAAATTCATTAAGACTGTAGACAATGCCCAGCTGACAGGCACATCTGAAGCTGTAATCCATCACTGCACCTTCCAGCGTCTGGCCACCTTTTTGTGTAGAGAACTGCTTCGCTTGTTCGTTAAAAGGAATAAGCATCAAAACGCTGAATGTAGAGAAAGATGGATTGAAATCAAAGCTTGGTGCAATGAACAGGACAAGAGTTGCAAACTGTTTCTCAGCCATATTGTTTACAACAGTCACTGGGGAATTGTGTAATACCTGCTTGTTATTTTCACATTGCTGTTGACATTTGAAGCAAAGAACCTTTGAATCCAAACAGACTCCCCCTATATCATCCATCAAAGGTAATGGAGCATTATTAAGCAGGATTTAGTCTTTTTCCATGTTAATTTTTGTGTTTAGGTCTGTATGTGTTTGTGCTACAAATGTATGTCTATCCATTACCCAAGAATTTGATATTCTTGGGTAATGGAGTACATCAGTCTCCTGGGATTACTGGTGGGTGTGAACTGCCAGCCTGAAGATGTGGTTGGAGGAAGACTGTGTGTCTGTGTGTCTGTGTGTGTGTGTGTGTGTCGTGTGGTGTGTGTTGTGGGTGGTAATGGGGCGCGCCTGTAGTGTGTTGGTGGTCGGACCCGTGGTGACTGTGGCGACTGTGCCCTGCTGCTTCTTTTTTTCAACATGGAGTCTAGTCATTAATCCGGATGGGGGGGGGGTGGTGCGTGGGAAGGAGTGTCACCGTTCAGGCAAACTGAAGAACCCTCTCCCAGGGGTTCCTGTGTGTGTGGTGTCGATGTGTGTGTGTGGCTGTGTGTGGTGTGAGGAGAGACGAGAGAGAGAGGAGAGAGAGAGAGAGGGAGCAAAAATTAGCACATACAAAACGGGACAAAAACTGACTTTGAGTGTTAATTGTATGTAGTGTGCATACGCATTGTACTCTAAACAGTCGTGCCAAATGCATGCATTTCTGTCTGTGCGATTAAACCGTTAAACTGTCATTTATGTGGGCTGTAGAAAAACAGCCGGTGTCCACAGGCTGTGAGATGCTGGAGCTGGGCCAGCTTGGTTGTATGTTGTCTGTCCCACATCTTCACCACTGCAGCAACATTTATCATAGCTGTGCAGAAGGGCATTGGTCAAACGGATACGGAGTAGGAAATCTACCCTTCCGGCCAGAAACTCGAATTTTTTTTTTTTTCTTTTTTTCTTTTTTTTATTAGAGAAGAGGGTGGAAATTGAAGGTTTAACAAAAGATGTGCTAAACTTTCTCCGGTTACACTACTGCTACATTGATATTTTATTCTCTTCAATCTTCCCTTCCTCCTTCCAGGGTAAAGACCTTCTGACCCAGAAGATCCCAGTGTGGCAACAGGCTTGCTCAGACCCCAACAAGCTGCCAGAGAGGGCCATGCTCTTGGCCCAGCAGATGGGCTCTGCCGCCCTCGGGGGCACAAGCCCCCTGCATACCTCCAAATCCAACCTGGTCATCTCAGACCCTATCCCCGGGGCCCAGCCTCTTCCTGTGCCCCCAGAGCTGGCTGTCTTCATGGGCAGTGGCCTGGGACACCCAGCGGTGGGTTTAGGGTCTTTTAGCCGGAGCAAATACTTACATTTTTATTTTGAATTCTGTAGTCTTTGATAAGACATCACAGACTTAGAATTTAGGGCAATTTATATAGAAATTGTTCTTGTTTTTCTTAAGAGAACTTACAATTTCCTGACTTTCCACCACTGTGAAGGAGCTGCCCTCCATGAAGAACCAAATCAAACAAACCTCTCTCTCTCTCTCTCATCTCACTTTAAAGACGACACTCAAGTTAATGAGCTGTTTAGAGTCTATGTTTCAGCAGCTGACAGACTACACTCTCACTAAACTTCAAAATCGACTCCAGTTATAATTTATCAAGATGAATTAATATGAACGCAGCAGATGTTAATGATAACATATCACTTTGACTTAATCTAAATAATTCATGAAGTAATTGCTGCTGTAGCCATTTCCACAATTTTACTTGTCCACTTGTTTGTTGCAGAGACTGATGGGCCCTGATGGCATGTCCATGGTCAATGGGACAACAGGAGTCCACGGGGAGGAATATTGGACAGATGGAGGGACTATGTCTGTGTCTCAAGTCAGGCCTTCATCCCCTCAGACCCAAGCACAGGGCCAGTCCCAGGCTCAGCCGCAGAGACAGGTCAGCGATGTCTACTCCAACACCCTTCCTGTCCGCAGGCCTGCTCCCGCCAAGAATAAGAACCCCGTGGGTAAGATGTCCAAACACTGCTTGGATTTAATGAGCAACAGTAGCACTGCAGCGAGAAAATTACAAGTAGCCTCAAATCTATTCATATCATTTTACTTAAAAGTATCCTGAGGAGAGTTTTAGCATTAGACTGATATCACCTACAAATTACGTTTAACGCTAAGTGCTAAATTACATTGTTGGCCGTTTGTTTGGGAAGATTATGGACGGTGCTTTTCGGTGTCACAGAGGAGCAGGGAGAGGCAGCAATCTACACCTAGAAATGGTATTCATGAGAAATGTTGGCAGGAGATAGTATACCAATCATCTCATCTATATTCCGATTTGTTTATCGTGATTATACCAGAGTTTCAGTTAATCTGGCAGTGATATATGGATGCTTACAAATGCTGTTCAAAACGCATTTAAGAAATTGCTAAATTTAGATCATCTGCCTGGCTGCTGACTGTGCCTAAAGAGACATAAATGTTACCGTTAGTCAGAACTGCAGACTCCAGTTATTCAGAGTATTTGCAACTCTCTGAACTTTCATGTCACCGATCATTGTCTCTGTCCGCAAACTTGTCAGGAGAGACACGGACCCTGCCCAGGTCCAGTTCCATGGCAGCAGGCCTGGAAAAGAACGGGCGCGCCCGGGTCCAGGCCATCTTCTCCCATGCTGCGGGCGACAACGGCACCCTGCTCAGCTTCTCCGAGGGAGATGTCATCACCCTGCTAGTGCCTGAAGCCCGCGATGGCTGGCACTATGGGGAGAATGAGAAGAACAAGATGTAAGTAATGTATTCATTTATTCTATTTTGCCTGAATCCACACTGTGAGACTGGATACATATTTGCTGCACATATAGGTACAGTGTAAGTTTAACAAGGTCTTCGCTTGTCTCAGGCGTGGCTGGTTTCCATTCTCCTACACGCGTGTGCTGCCTGAGAGCGACAGTGAGAAGCTCAAAGTGAAGTATGTAGCATTTTTCTGTCATAAACTGTGTGTCAACTTAATGAGCCCAAATGAGCCCAAGTCTGAGGCCTTTGTTTTCCTCCCCTCCCAGCCTGCATCATGGGAAAAGTAGCAGCACAGGGAACTTGTTGGAAAATGATGGATCACTGCCCACACCTGACTACGGCCTAACCGCCCGGCTGCTGGCACAGAGCCTAGCACAGACCCGCCCACGCCCCTACAGCATGGCAGGCTTTGGCACACAGGTAACTTAACATGTGCACTATCCATGAAAAACATACAAACACTTGTTACTCTTGCGCAGTTAATTTGTTGCCCCCATCTGGTTTAGTCTTGTGTTGCATAATTGGATATGAGTAATCCTGCAGTAACTGAAAAGGAGACTTCTGCTTGGTTTCTGCTGCCACCTAGTGTTTGTATACAAGTACAGCAGGTACTTCAATCCTAGGTATACAAGCACACAAAGTAATAAATATTACTTTTATCTTTTCAGCCTGCTATTGAGGATTATGACGGCCGTTTTGCCACAAGGTAAGTGCCTTTTCTGCCCTGCTCTATGAGTATTGACTGATATGACTGAGGCTGCCATCTGAATTGTTTAACCTGTGTAGTTTGAAAGTAGTGACCAGAAGAAGACAATCACCGTAGATAAATGAGATACTATATGCTCTAACACTCAAGAAACAGCAAGGCAGATGCTTTACATACGTAGTGTGCCAATGAAATAGTATATACACATTCTAAGCAGGTTCGGAGATAATTCTCCAAAAGTTAGTGTAGATCCTGAAAAGTGCTTGATTTTTTTAGTTTGCTGTTGATGTAGACCATTGTCTCATAAAGCAGTGAACAAAGGAACTGGTAGAGCTAATTGCAGCTGCAAAGAATTAAGACAAATAGTAGACAGTGGCGAGATGGCTCGAGGAAGATCTTGCAAAACATACCAAAAAGTACTGAATCTTTACGGAGCGAATTGCTTTTATTCTGTGCACTTTCACAAAAAAAATCACATTTAGATTGATGTCCGTTGGCACATCATTTTGTGTTAGTACAACATGATGAAGTACACTAACTTTGCACACAGTATACAGTTAATATGTGGTATGGAATTAGGATTAGTACCACAAGGCATTTAAAACAAAGTAGAATCACCTACATTTACATAGTATGAGGATAATTATTATTATTTGCTGTAGATCTTTCATCTGTAGTCTATAAAATGTAAGAAGATAGGGACAAATCACGATTTCTTAGAGCTATCTTTAAATTACCTGTTTTGTCAACCAAAATATATCAAATTTACAGTTATATAACAGGCAAAAGCAGCAAATCGTCACATCTGAGAAGCTAAAATGTAGCCATTTTGCTTTGACAATTGATTTGACAGCAATTATCAAAACAGTTGGCCATTTTTTTTTATTTCAATTTACTAATCGATTAATAGACTAACGGCTTCAGAACTAGTGAGAAATATAGTTTTGCTCAAGCGATACATTTGATGTATGCACAGTGTTTCCTTTGATTTTTTTTCACTGTTTCTGTTTCTTTGTCCTTTCCTCTTTGCTCTTGCTTTCTTATTTTTAATAGCTCTTTAAAGTAATGAATGCAGTGTAGCGGGGTCAGTGTCTTAGTTTATTGTCAGAATGCTCTTGGCCCAGTATATCTGCACTGTAATCCTATCAAGTCCTAGCTGACTCACCAAGGCTGAGTGAGGTTAGGGTTAGGAACTATGCTGTGCCTGTTTCTGTCCAATCAGGGAGTGCATCCTTGTGTACATGTATATAAATGTGTGCGTTTGTGTGAGAGACAGTGTATGCGTGAGAGAGGGAAATGGCCTAGAGTATACGTGCGCTCTTACTGGTGTTTGGTGGAGTACGTGTTGTGACAGTAGACATCATGCTGACTTCATCTCAGTCATCACTGCTTGTCAGCCTGGGGCTTTGGGCACCAGTGTCAAGCTGTTTTACATACTCGTGTCTGCTCTGGGTGTGTTTTTTTCTGTATCAGTATTTTGAGACAACACTGTCCTGCAGGGTGTATTCACCCCAACTGACTAATCTAAAACAACATCCCTCCAGCTAAGGAGATGACTTGATTTTCTCATCAACAGTAACTTCTGGGCTTTTTGTCTGCTTCTCAGTGACAGATATTCTCTAAAAAGTACTTGATTTGGGCAATAATATCCAACCAGCAAACATCCATATAAAAAATGTGTTGATGAGGGAATTGGAAGTCCAATCTTCCTGATCACGGCAGGTGTGTTTGGAGTTGAAGCTGTAGGTGGGGCAACCATGATTTCCTGACCCCACCTAACACTTCTCCTAAACTCTACCGAGCCTCCTTGTGCCTGTCTTGTCTTTCTCCATTTCTCTCTGAGTGTGTCCGACCTGGCAAGCTTCCTTCTCTCTTTGTTCCACAGTGACAGTCCTGATGGCAAATTGATTTCGACTGTGTGAGAACAGACATACAGACAGACACAGACAGCTCCGGATAGCACAGGGGCCTCTTCCTCCCCATCTTTCCCCCTCCACTTAGCCTCCCTCCTGTCCACTTATCTCCACCTCTCCTCCCCTGCCTCCACACACACCCCTTCTCCAAGTGGAAGAGGCCAGTTTCATCCCTCCTTTCTGTCCTCTCTTCCTCCCCGGGTCCTTCCTTTCCTCCTTCCGTCCGTCCTGGGTGCTGCTGCTGGTGGTGTCGGTGTGGACAGTAGCGGTTGGTGGGTGGAGGATTGCGTTGAGCGAGAGAGCCAGAGCGGGGCCTACCTGCTCGGCATGCAGCGATATGGACTCTGAATACTCTATCTCTGATCACAGTCCACCATCACGGACTGATCTCTCAAGAGACTGCCTTTGCTACTGCTTGTCTTTCATGCATGTACATGGTTGTGTCATTTTGTCAAACTAAAGGACATGTTCATGTACTGTACAAGTGCCAAAAGACTTCAATGTCATTGTACTAAAGCCACTGGCTGAATGGCCTTTTTAAGCACACGTGGGCCCAGTGTTATCAAGTTCCCACCCAACACACACATGCTCAAAAAAAAAGCTTTGTTCAAAGTAAGGCTGTGCAGCAGATTACTATGTTTCTGTTCTGAGAGATCCCGTAGGTCGCGCTGTGCTTCCTTGTGTCAGTGCTACACTTAATTTTCCGTCCAGAGGGTGTGTGTGTGTGTCATATTTGCCTTACTTTGCTTCTTTTTTTCTATTAAACACATACTTTATGTGCAGTGAAGCAAATCTTCAAATTGAGCTTCAAGAATATACAGTATATATATCTCTCTCTATATATATATATTTAAATTGTTTCCGTCAGTCCACAAAATTGCACTGTATTATGATCTTCGCAAAAACAAGTTTTCACATCAATTTCCGATTTAACTTTCCACACACAGCCCCAAAGAAACTGTCTTTTTGCCATTCTTGGCTGAACTTCCTGCCAGAATTGTCAGTTTCAAATAAAATGCGTCACTTCCAATATAACCTTCAGTTTGGTCTTTTTTCTGAAGCTACAGTGAGTTTGGAGGGGTCTTCTTGATCTTCTGTTTGAGTATCCTCAATAACAGCTGTGAATTCGTTTTTAGGTTAACTGACCACGGCTTTTGCAGCTCAGTGTTATTTATGATTGTATTCCCTGAGTGGCTATGTAGTTTTTGGTCTTTTCTTTTAAACAATTATTGTCCTTGTAAAAAAAAAAAAAGAAGAAAATATTGCCAGAAACAATGACTGAACTACTGATTAGTTGAAGTGTTTATCTTATGCATGCTGTGGAGGGAAACCAGAAAAATGTGATACTGAAAATTGACCTTGAATGTATGGTGACTTTTTACAAAGGTATTCTAAATAAAACATATCTCTATATATTAATAAACAGTCTGGTCTGACGAGAAATCTGTTCTGTCAGTAACAATGGCATTTTCAGTTTTGTTGAACATTTTCCTTGTTTCAAAGTCATGGCTCTGAACTGACCCCCCCCCTTAAATGTTTAAATTAATTCCTTTTTTAAAACCTCCACCCTTGTGTCAATCATCTCAAGCAGCATGCAGTTTCATCCTTGCCCCTCCCCAGTAACACCCATAGCATCGGTGGTGCTCTCTGTGTCACTTAAAAAGCAGAAGACTGTCAGTGCGTGTGGTGGTGTTGTGTACAGTGTGTGTGTATTGTGAGTATCTGAACTCTGCCTGCCTGCTTATCTTTCTTTTTTTTCTTTTTTCTTTTTGATATATATTTTTGCCTTGTGTTTGAGTTGTATTTAGGTGATAGGCATAATAATGCAGACACAACTTCAGAACACCTGCCTGTTGATTGCATTGCATTTACATTACGTAGTTTAGGGTTTGAAAAAGAGCATACAGTAAACGGCATGTTGAGCATGAAGTGTGTACCTCTGTTTTCCATCCCTCATTTCAGTTACAGTTCTTATTATCAGCCTACAGTATGTTCATCTTGCACCAGACTAACCAGCAGTGTTGTTACAAAATGTGACCCATGCATGATCTGAGAGGTGAGCCATTCAAACCCAAAGGTTCTCTTTACCTTCCAGTTTGGGTCCAGAATTGTCCCGGTTCTGAGGGAACAGGACCTCCGTAAGTCACCAGCCTCCATCTTTCAGCCAGCCAATCACTTTTCTCCTTCTCTCTATCTCTATTACTGCCCTCTGCTGTCATTGGCTGTCTGGCTGCAGTAGGATGCTGGGAATCACTGGTCTTTTCTGTCCTTTGGCCTACATGGATGTGGCAGCATTTGATTGTCAGTCCAGCAGGTCTTGGGTTGTAAAAGAATAATTATTCTTTTTATTTTCTTTCTTTTTTTAAACTCTGTGTGTATCACAATACAATACAAAGAAGGCACTAACCCTGCATGTGTGTCTATTGCAAGCTGTTTTTGTTATCTTTTTTTTTTTTTTCATATTTTACTAGAATTTTCTCACTACATGCTTGCTAAAACTCACAGTAGATGCTGCAACTGTTTGCTCAGCTTACTATAAGAAACAAAACTATAGGAAGGATGATTTCTTCTGGGTGTGGTTACGTAGTTAACCATGTATCTCTCAAAATTTTGTCATGTTTTCAACCTAACTGTCACTGTTCCTTGTCTCACCCCTCCTCTCCCCACAGTGACCGTTCCTTGGAGGTCTACCTCCGGCCCACCTTCATTGATGACCGATCTGCGCCCATCTTCTACTAACAGCCTGCTGTCCTCTTTTGTCCACTAATGGGCCCTTTTTTAAGGGGAGAAACATTGGCATGTTTGTATAATGTCTTGATAAGAGGGCCCAGCAGTGTGACTGGAGGGGGAAAAAAATCACCTCAAGGAACAAGTTACACTACACTAAGAATCTAGTTTCTTTACCGTGTAAATTCACTTGGAGACTTTCCGGTTAATCCTCGTGAAGTTTTGCGAAAGGCTTTCACAAACATTGAATGTCTCAGCCTGAGCATTCAAGTGCAAGTGTGACAATAGATTTTATTAGTTAGTTAGATCCCACCAGTTGTGGATAAGGTATGGCTAATAGGTTTTACTTGTGATGCCGTCACATTCTTATTTATCTGCACTTCTACTATGGGATTTCTTTTTTTCTTCAACACTATACACTGTAAATTTCATTTGAGGATTATTTACATTAATGAGCAGTGAAGGCACACTCCGCATTAGCTGTTTAAGTGAGGCTTGAGGGTGAATAGAAGATGGTTGATTAGTTTTTAGCGCATCACTGTAATATGCACTGAAGACAAAGTGTAGATTGGATACTGGCACAGATAGCTAGAACTGGACAGTTGGTGAGTAAACTATAATTCTGCTTTTGTTAAGTGATATAGTCTATATATTTACTAGTTGTAATACAGTATACCCATATTTTCAATGTGGGAACTGTGCCTTCTACTTTTTATTAAAACATATGCTTCATGCAGCATTGACCCAATCATCCTGTAAGGTGGTTTGAGGGCATATGCATCACAGTTTAACATGTATTTTTGATATTCCTGAAAATAGTTTTGTTTTGCTTGTGTTTTTTTGTTTGTTTTTTTTTTGCTTAGCAAGCTCCAGTACAGTGCAAACTCCACCAAAATATTACAATAATTCTTTGAATTGCTGTTCTTTCTTTCTCTTCAAGTTTCAGTAATATCTAAGCTTCCAGATAGCTAAGAGATGAAATAAAGTACATGCTTTTTATTTTTCGCTTTGAGGGAGTGGTAGCTTATCAGATAAGGTACAGTATTATCATGGCTTGTGATCATTCATTCTCAGTATTATACACTCATCTGGGAGAAAAGGAAAAAAAACAGGAATTTATCTACAGTATAAGGTGTGGGAATAATAGTCAAAACTGTATGTGATGGAAAAGCAATAATGTGTATGATTGTGTGAATGAGCTAAAAAGGCCTCTTACACTGCAATAAATCAACAGTTGCTTCATGAAAAGTAATTTTTCCATGGATGAGTCCTTTACACTGAGTGATATGATCAGGCTTTTATTACGCAGCAAGTTTCAAATGCATTTTTTACTTTTATATAGCTTTCATTGTCCATTTCTCACTTTTGTCCCTGTTTGTAATATATCTGTACTGTACAGAAAGTGCATATAAATTATCTGTCCAAAATAAATCTAAATGGGCATAAACTTCATACCGTCATGTGTTTTGTTGTTTCATGTATGTTTCACAGAGAATTGCACTCCTTTGACATCCCTGCAGATAGATATATCACAGACACAAGAAGGGAAAAAAGTATCTGGATTTATTTGTTTGGGATAGTACAATAGCAATGAGTGAGGGAAAAATGGAAACAGCAATGTTGTTACTACCGGTGCACGGAACAGCCCACCTCACCGTCTCCAAAGGTGTCTGCCACTTTAGCCAATAGGCTTTGTAATATCTCTTTGGCAAATTTGAGAGACTGTCATCCTGGATTGCATCTTTTCAAATCGTACAAAAATACTAGCGACGTTTTCTCTTCTTGCAGAACTTAAAGGGCAAGGTGAGAGGAAACAGAATTGGCACTTTGAGCTACAGAAAGATAGAGAGGGGGAGGGAGCTGTTGATACAGCAGTAGTAATTCAAGTCAAGCTACCTGCTACATGTTGATAAAACATTCATACAATATGTGAGATATGTCATATTTTGAATGTCTTTTTTCTTTTTTTTGTATACCTCAGACCCGAGCATTCAGCACAAATGTAATAGAATACATTATGTATGAGAACATGGGCAATACATAGACATAGAAAAGATGCATAAAGATGATACTGACATTCAACATTTATGACATGACACCGCTGAATTGTGTTGAAACACCTCTCTATCCCTTTGGTGTCACTCTATTGCTGATGAAATTAATACAAACCAAGCTAATATGCCACAAAATAAAGTGAATCTGTAGCTGGCACTGTGGACACAAATAGGGAACCTCACGTTTAGATATTTCATTCCGGGATGGGGAGATGTAGAGCAACAAAAACCTTCACTTCTACAAATAAAGACCCAGTTTAGCTATACAAAGTGCTTCAGACAGATATGGTAACTGTAGACATATATTATAGGTCACTGTTATCCAGAGTGAGTGGTGGTGATAATTAAGGAGTGAACACTGTATTATGTTTCCTTTAAGATAGCACACCGAGTTCTGTCATCGATATGATTTGGAAATTACTTGGATGAAGGGACAAATTAAGTTTCAGCACCTCTATCTTCAAACACCATCACCACCACCCACGGCTGTTAAAAAGTCAGATTATGTGTTTGGAAATCCACCACAGCTTTCTTCTTATGTGACAATAGGCAAGCAGTGTTCTCTGGCTCCAACAATGAGAGCTGTAACAGTCTTTAAAAATGCCAGATCAAGGGTAAGCAGATGGACCAAGGCAGCCAACGAGAGGAATAGCTATGAAGCCTGTCATTTCACTAGTTTTTCTCTCCTTATTTTTCTTTTTCTTCTAAATTAACTAATTTAATGACCCGTAAGGTGACCAAAAAAATTTATACTGCATTGAACAAATAAGTTATTGTCATATACTGCATGTTAAAACTTATATACTGATGATATCTATTTATGCAAAGGATATGATCTGAAAACTCTCCGTGTTGTCTCAGTCAGGTTGCCATACCAGCAGCTATCGTTCTTTCTTCACAAAATAAAAAACAAAAACAAAGTGTGCAAATCATTGAGGGTCTTCCACTACAATATGAGGCACTGTCTCATAAAGGGTCACCAGGGTCAGATGCCCCAAACATTGATAAAAAATAAAACTCTGTAAAACATCTAGATATAGTAATGCTGCTTTTCTGGGTCAAGAAGGACCAGGACTCATCCTCCTCCAGTCAGAACCAGAGGGCACTCAATCTTTTGGACTATCTTCACTGCTCCCTGTTGGAAACAATTGAAAATAAGTATTTTAGCTTTCATTGTAAGAGAGACAAATCAAACAGTTTAAAGTGATACTCAAGACAAATTTTAAACTCCAACTGAAATCACACTTAGTCAGTTAGACACTTTTTGCAGTCAAAAAGTTATGTTTGCAGGTACATTTACATGCTGTTGTATTGTGCTGCAGCTAGCTAATTAGATATCAACCCTCCAAACCAATGTTTGGTCGCTTGTTCATAAAGTAAGTTTGTAAATTAGACAAGAAGGAGACTTTAGCAGGAAAGCTAATGTGGGTTGTTGTTGAAAGACTGCTGCTCTTGTGTTGTGGCTGTGACCGTCAGTGTGACCATCAGTGTGACTGTCTGCTCTTCTTATGATAGAACGCTGAAATCTTTTCATCTTTCTTCTTTATGCACACTTGATTATAAATGAGGCAATTTGACTGGCCATTTCGAAGCAAGTTCTCTTGTCTACGTAGACAACTAACTAACAGTACTGTGACAGATTAATGCAAAGATCATGAAATCTCATCCCTTCTGGTTTGTGAGATTAGAGATTAGCAAAAACCCCAAAAAACCTGTGTAATTTATTTTCAGTTGGACTTTAAATACTTTAGATTATAAATGTGAGATCGTATTTTCAGTGCATATAAATTAACATTATACATGTAGTCCAAGTATGAAAGACAGTTAATACAGACCTGTTGCTGAGGCCATGTGGGGGTCAGAGACATGTGTGATAGAGAATCGTGAAACCATAAAACGGTTAAGTGCTACAGCGGCTGGTTTAGGAGCCTCAGGACTGTTGGAGGTGGATGTGGGTGAGGACTTGGGCTCATGGATGGTGTCAGGTGAGGACGTGCGCGGCTTAAATGAGAGGTCATCTTTCCATTCATATTCTCCACCTGAATGCACACAGATACAATTACATTTATTGTGAACAATCTGGCATAATTCAACAAGGATGTAACATTTTATGTCCTTGATTAGGCATGAGATGAAATGAAAATTACATGTCACAATTATTCTGGCCAAAATAAAGTGAAGTAAAGTGAAAATATCATGAATGGCAACATTCAAGATATTTTCACTTTTACATTTTGTTAAGAAAAAAACATTTTGATTGCATAACAGATGGGACAACTCAGACCTTCTTTAGTTTGGAATCCATTCTATTTCCACACATACTGTTAAACTTTTTGTTGTGGGGGATTCAATGGGCAAGCTGAGCCTACTGCCACAGTGACAGTCTTGCCAATGACTGGAAAGATGCAGCTTCCCCTTGTGGCAATTAAAAGCGAGCTAGACAGCAATTTAAGTCACTTCTGAGGATATTTATCCCAATGATGGAATTCACCACGGTACACTTATCTTAGTGTTTTTTTTATCACGATACATGATAATATTATATACCATCCCATTATTATCCATGACAAACCCACCCTCTTCTGAGTTGTTTCCATCTTTTTCTTCAGAAACACAGTATGTTTCACAGGAGTGAGTTTTAAGTTCAGCTTCAGGTTCAGGGTCAAGTTGCAGCAGGTGGTCTAAGGTGTTTTCCTCTGAAGATTCCTGCTCACTGGACTCTGCTCCTATGGAGAAGGCGAAGTCAGCCAGCTCTCCTGTGGGGCTCTCCTGGAAGTCACAAACAAATATAGTTGACACATACTCTAAAGCAATAAATTAATCTAACCAATCAATAATACACATTGCACAACTTTGACCTAATAATGTGTCATACCTGGTCAAAAAGGAACACTGTAACATCATCAAAAAAGGACACCGCTTTTTTCTTCCTCTCCAACTCGTCACAGAAGGACTGGGTGAGCAGGGTGGGCATCTTCAGGAGGCTGCGGAGGTGTCTAGCCCTGCTGCAGTCACTTACCACCACTGGCACTGTGGTGAAATCCTCCTCACTCTCCTCACTGTCTTCATCTTGAATGTTGTAGGTCCGCAACTCTTCATCAGACTCACTGTCATCTGAGTCGTCTTCATCCTCTGCCTCCTCCAGCGGAGCTCTCACTGCTTCTCCGCACAGCTCCAACAATGACGAGGAAGAAGACAGGTCAGTATGACCGTTGGATTCTTCACATAAACTGTCCTGTGAGTCACATTCCTCAGCATCTATGTCCTCAAAATCTTCCTCATTTATTCTCACAGCCTCCCTTTTGTCCTCCGTTTCTTCCTGGACATGATTGAATTCAGGCAGCTCTTCTTCCTCTGTGGATGCATCACCATTTTCTTTTTCTTTGGGGGATTCATCTCTGTAATCAATTATAGTGGAGTCAGAATGCAAAGACTGGACAGGGGAGCAATCTTCTGTTCTTCTGTTCCCCTCCTCATTGTTTCCTGAGGCCTCCTGGACAGTGGAAGAGGGTTCAGACCCAATGGAGGAATTAAGCTCTGAGGAAGGCTCCTCTCCTGAGTGCTCTGTGTCCAGCCCGAGATCATCATCTGCAGGGGCAGACTCTTTGGTGAGGCAACCGCCCATCTGCGGAGGAAAGGGTGACAGCATGGACAACCCAGGGGTGGGAATTGGATGGGAGGAACTAGTGTCAGCCTCTGAGAGATTCACCAAAACACAATTTTTGATGTGTCTCAGATTTGTTAAATGATCTTCATGGTTGAACTGCCTTTTGACAGAATCGTCATCTTTAATAGAGCTCAATTTCTCAGCAGTGAAGTTACGGGGACCTGCATAGACCTTTCTGCCTTCCTCTTGAGGACTCCTCTCATTTTCAGCATCATAGTCAGAGAAATAGGCTGAATCCCTGTATGGGTTCTTATCAGTCAGGCCCTTTAAGTGTAGCTCTGAAGTGTTTTTGGAAGTGCAGACCCCTTGGCCTAAACCCACCTGCAGAACTAGTTCAGGTTCTCCACCAAGCCTTGGGCTCCTCTCACCACCCCGGGGATCTCCAAGCTCTTTGAAGATAAACTCTGGAGATTCGTTGTTCTCTGTGTCATAGCCACTGTCCAGGGATTTGGGTAGGACAGGGGTATTGAAGGGATCAGGGCTGAAGCCCTGATCACAGGTGCTTGCCATTGATGAGGACAGGTTAAGGGTGTCTACAGAGTCAGAGGTTCTCTCTGAATTCTTCAGTGGGCTCAGCTCTTCATCTTCTACCTCAGCATAGTCCAGGTTGAAGTCAGCAAAGATCCCTGAAGTAATATCTGTGATGTCATCGTCATCATCCTCACTGTAGTCACCAAGCTCAGCTAGGCTAATGCTGGAGTTTCTGACCCCCACACCACTGTCCAATGCTCTGCTACTTTCTGATGTCTCTGGATAGTTTAGCCTCTTGTCTCCTAGACCAATAGAGATTCCTGCTGAAACTCCCTCCCAGATATTACCTCTCTGCTTGACTGATAAGGCTCCTGTTTTACCAGTCTGAAGCTCATTGAAGGATGGGGACTTTATATAGCTGGCCTCAGGTATCATCTTAGGCTCAGAGTACAGTCTCTCTCCATTAAGCAACAATTGCTTTTCGTATTTTCCCTCAATTTTTCCACCCTCTATACCCCTGGCATGTATACTTGAGCTGGTAAGAGAATTTCTTAGATTTTCTGCAGTTAAGTTCCTTTCCACTTTAGTGGCAGATTCCTCTCTTTCTTTGTGATATAAGTAAATGTATGAACCTAATTCAGTGGTTTTGCTAGCAGCATTAGAACCATAGTCTTCTCCTTCTGCTTCCGAGGTGCCACAAGACCTGGAGCTGTGGAAGGTTCTGGTGGTGGCCTTGGTTAAAGACCATAATTCGTTTGTGTTAGAGTGATCAGTATATTGAAGGTCCAGATAGCCGTCATGCCCACTGCCTGTCTGCCTGCTGTCAAAGCTCAAGCTATTATTGTTTGCTGAATGGTTTGAAGTCCAGTTAGTGGGCTCTCCTTCAGAGAAAAGGTCATCCTCAATGTCTTCACCTCTCTGCTGGCCCACCAGCAGGCCGTCGTCTGTCCCTACATCTATGCTAATGTGGTTAACAATTGGTAGTGTCTTTCTGATGGGACCTATCATATTATGGCAACTTTCATTAACGGTGCTACGACCTGTGCTTGCTTCAAGGTAGGGATCGCAAAACCCTAAGCTGGGGCTGCTCACTGCTTTTGACAAACTGCGTGGGTTTTCTAAATGCCCTGCTGGATGGACAAGGTTTGATCTGGACTCTGGCGATGTGTCCAGTTCAGACAGAAATGATTGGCGGCGTGTCGTGTATGCTGATGACTGTTCACAGTAGACCATGTCATCCTGACTGGATGAGAAGCAGTTGTGCGAGTGGCCTAGCTTTACAGGACTGGTGTTGGATGCCTGTCTCAGCAGTGGCTCCATGGTTAGTTGGACAGTGGGGCTTGAATCAGAGTCATAGGCAGTAGACTTAGTGTTGTCAGCAGTTGCCCAGTAAGCACTGGGCTGTGCCAAGGATGAACCAGTCCGACTCTCAGAGGACAATCTGCTGCTGCTAGCTTCCAGTCCTGGGCTGTAGTCCACTATGCTGTCATCCAGGTTAATGTTACACTCTACTGGTTCCTCTATGCGAATGTAGTATTCGCTGCTGACAGAGGGGCTATGGGCACTCAACACTGGGACCACACCCGGGTGTTCAGGTTCAAAGTAAGATGGGGATATGCCTGAGGTCAGACTGTCAGTCTTGCAGCCCCCTGAGATGCTTCCTTTACTTGAATAGTAGATATCCTGGTAATGAGGGTTCCCCTGGCCCAGTGGCCCACTGGTGGAGGAGGAGCAGTAGGGCTGCTCAGCTCGGGCCTGCTCCCACTTGTACTCAAAGTTGAGACCATGACTGGTCTCTGTGACAGTGAGTAGGTCGTCCCCTGTGTCAGAGTGGTAGCTATCAGAGAAGTGCTCTAGGAGAGGGAAGGAGGACGAGGCAGAGGAAGCCAGCTCCACTGCCTGAGTTTGTTCTGCACTGGGGTCGTCAGCTGAGGCAGGTGTAGGGGTCAGGTTCAGTGCTGTGGATGTCGTTGTATGGGAGGTGCTACCGAGCAGGTTGGGTCTCAAGGCATTCCAACGTTGTTCAAAGTCTTCCTCAGCCTCACTGGAGCCTTTGGCACACAAGTATGTGACCAGAAGGTGCACTTCCTCACTGCTGGGTCTCAGCTCTGGCTGCAGCCAGCAGAACTGCATCACCTCATACCTGGATGGAAATGACAGAAAGAGGAGAAATGATCAGAGGCATAAGAGATTATAAGTCACAACAAGTTATAATTGTGTAAATCTCCTTACGTATTATTTTAAGAACATTGTGTTTTACGTACGGCAAAGCAAAATATATGCAATATAAAAGAAAGCTTTCGAAGTCAGCACTTTCTAGCAACACCTAGTTGTATTGTGTTTTGACAATAGCCAAAGACATATAAAGTGTAAGGAGGAGATGAAGTGCAGATGCTGACATAGTTAGATGTTTACATTCCTCCGTGTGTGTGTGTGTGTGTGTGTGTGTGTGTGTTTGTGTGTTGCTACTCAGTGTTGGTTCCAAGCACATTTAATTTAGTGAGGAAACAATTTTGAAAAATAAATAAATAAAAACAATGTTTGGCTGGCATCCCAGGTAAAGATGAATGAGGTAATTCAACTCTGGTCGATGCCAAGGGGATCATAAATAATAGGGAATGTATTGATCATCTGCCCTTGCTAGCAAAGAGAAATATTGCTAGAATGGACTGGTGCACCATCATAAGCAGAAACCAATTTTAAAAACAGGACACACTGACTTGTTAGAAATTAATTGGTCAGCAAGACCTGAAGGCTTAATAATGTTTAAAATGTATCTTATGTGTATTGTATCAATATATATATAACACTCTGAGTATCAACCTGTGCATGTTTATTTACATATGTGTATGTATTCTACAATTTCTCTGTGTGTGTGCAGGCATGCAACTATGTCTCACCAGCGCTCAGCCAGGGGGAATTGGAGCCTGGGTTTGGGTAGTTTGAGCTGTTGTTCCTTCACAGCATATGTCAGCACCTGTCTGTCAGAGTAATGTCTATACGGCTGGTTTCCCAGCTCCAACAGCTCCCACACAGTCACCCCCAATGACCTGAAACAGGCAAAGAAATCATTTAGTGTGTTGACCAGACATGGCCATGTTCCATTAATTTCATACTGTGACCTTTTTTATTATATGTCACAAGTATATTTGTGCTGTACACATATTTCCCAAAGAGTTTGCCAAAAGCAGATAACAAGAAAACACAACACGTTCCTGGATATGGGCTAAAACTAAATCCATCCAAGTTGCTGTAAATGTTGTTAGGAATTTTAGATGCATCAACCCTCAAATATAAAAGAAAAAAATCTAGAAATATAATCTAGATATCAAAATTAGAGCACTTAATTCCCATTTATACATACACAAAGAAAATCAATGTTAAAATTAGTAATAGTAATATTTACTGTTTATCACTATCTCTTTAAATATCTTACCATATGTTGCTAGATTTTGTTTGATCAACGACCAGCAGGTTGCCATGGACCTCATCTATGAGCTCAGGTGCAATCCAGCGCAGAGGCACCCAGATCTGGTCTTGTGTTACGTAGTAATCATCCTATAGGACAACAGACAAAATAAAAAATATTTGAGTACTGATAGGGCAATAAGGTAAAAAGTAGTCAATGAAAATCATCAAAAGACCTGACCTTGTATCGGCTGTGAGAAAGGCCATAGTCTCCGATCTTAACTGACATTTCTGAAGTAAGCAAGCAGTTTCGCAAAGCCAAGTCACTGTAAAAACAAAGGAAAGTGTGGTTTAAGATCAAGATTCAATTTATTGTCCTCCAAGGGGGAGATTCATCTCCACATCACTGCACCTGCAGACAACACCATACAGTCAACAAATAATACTACTTTTAATTTAATACTACTACTGAGAAGCATAAACATACCTCTCAGTAGGAGCGATAAAATCATATGCGAGGAACAACATTGTTAAGTTAGAGTAGTATTTGGTTATTTTTCTTAGTTATTTTACTTTTTATCAACATTTAATCAAAATACAATGGCATCGGCTGCTCATCAGAAACAGAAACTAAGGTTTATCTCCATTCATACACATTCACACAACTTGGGGTTTAGTATCTAGCTCAAGGACACTTCCTTGGAGCTTTCGAGAGCTTCCTTGAAACCACCAACTGTCTGATTAGGGGACAACCCACTCTACCTCTGAGCCACAGCCGCCCCCAAACATTACAATTGGTACCGTATAGTCGGTATATTATTATTATTATTATGTATACTATGCAACGTTTTCTATCATTTCATCATATATGTAACATATTGGATGTGACATACTGTCAATAAATAGGTCTCACTGCATTATGATTGTCCTGTGTAGCCACAGAATTGATGAAAGCATATGATAAAATGTGTACTAGTATAGTATGATGTACTGTTTCTTCTCTCCTGACCATGTAAAGACACAGACTAAATTAAGTCACTTTATTTAATCTCACCTCCTCCACTAACAGGGAGCTCTTTCGCCTGGCAGCCACTGATTGGTTGCTATGGCAGCCACCACATGGCTGCGAGAGGGGTTCGCCCCCGGCAACAAAATCACTGATGCTGGAGTTTGTGACACTACTCAGGCAGCACCAGGATGTTGTTGCAGGGAGAGACCAGCAGGGGGCGCACAGCACTTTCAGGTGGATTCCTCCTTTATAGAGAATGGATATTGATGAAGGTAAATAGAGCTGAACTGACTAGACATACTGTACCTGTGTATAAAGTTGTATTTGTGGAGGTGCAGAAGCCCTGAGGCAATGTCACATGCCATTCGCTGGAGGATCAAAGGGTCAGGAGTCTCAGAGTCAGCCACACGACAACTGCGCAGGTAGCTCTTCAGATCACCCTGAGAGGAGAAAGGTAATGAGGTTGCTCTGACTGTTTATGAATAATCCAAACAACAATTCACAAAGGGGATATTGTGGTACATGGGAAGTACTGAACAGATAGAATTGGATCATTAATAAGTGTCCCACCAGAGGGCAAAACTCCATGACCAGCAGATAAGGAGTGACCTCTGAGCACTGTGCCAGGCACTGCAGTAGGGCAGGGTGCTGGAGGGTTCTGGCAGAGGAAACAGGATTTGAGTAAGTATGAATCAACAAAGGCCATACAAATAATCAGATAACTAATTTACGTTGTTTTATAGCTATACAATGCTATTTATGGGCTGAAGGGCAGTGATGTGTGAGAGATCAGCCTATCTTTCAGCTCACCGGTATGGCTGCACCTCCTCCAGGAACTGCATCTGATCCTGGACACTGGCGCTGGCCTTCAGCTCTTTCACCACCACCTGGGTGGTGCTGAGGCCCGCATTGACTTCACCCAGCAGGACCTGAGAAGTATACAGAAACTCTAGGAATGTATACTGTAATTTACAACAAAGTGCATCAACAAACAGTTGCAAACTGAGAAAAACGAACAATAGACATGACAAAGAGACTGGTGCATGAGCAAATCAGGAGCATGTACTGTACATTAAATTGTAAGGAATTCACTGTGACTCTGAATTTCAACATTTCTCCCATGGAATAAACACCCTGGCACAAGTGCCAAAGATTAGCCTCGCTAGAATGAGATCATCATCACATTACCCTCGCATTCCACACAGAGTAGAAAGGACATTGGAGTACAGTTGAAACGGTTAAAGCAAGTAATTATGAGTATAAGAGTGGCATCTCTGGATGCAAACACTTTGTGTGTGTGTTTGTGTGTATGTTTTAAGAACAAGAAAGCATGTTTTACCTTGCCAAACCAACCGTGTCCAATCTCCTTTAGATACAGTAGACTATGGCGGCCAAGGTCTGATGATTTCAGAAGCTGGACTGAAAAGAGCAGTCAGAAAGACATACTGATTAAGGGAAAAGAAAGAAAAAAAGAAGGATAAGTAAACTGAATAAAATTCCAAAATTTAAATAGAAATGGAGCCCTACAAGACAAGGAATCACCACATAGTTAAGAAGAGATAAAAGCAACCTCCTCTCAGACAGACAATAAATGTACATTTCCCTAAATAAATAGTCAATTAACTAAAGAGGAAAAATCGCCTGAAGGCAAATAAACCCAACTTATATCTACGCGTTCAAGGAAGCTTCCCACCATCACACAAAAGTTCACTACAGAGGCACACCACAATTCCGAAAAGCATACTTAAGTCGTGCACAAATTCAAATACCTCCATGGATCCTCATATTTAATGAACGGAAATGATGATGGTGAGTGGACAGATGATGATGCTGGCGGAGCAAAGGAGCGGCCAGCCACTCTGAGCACCGTGATAGGGACTGAATCCAAGTCCCAGGCAGGGATGAAGTACTGGTTCAGAGTGTGAGAACCGAGAGCCCATGGCCCCAGCCCCAACCCCAGGCGTCTTAGCCTCATTGTGTGTATGTGAGAAAGAGTCCACGGTCGCAGTGTGTGTGTGAGAGAGCCTCGGCAGGATTTAACCCTCGGAGCCCTCACACAGCTGAACAAGCTTGCCACGCTGCCTTTTCCCCATCTCCACCGAGCTCATTCTCCAACTGGGACACACACAAACACACACACTGTCCTCGTCTGGAGCTCTCCAGCTGTCGAGCAAACACCGAAATCCTTGGTTCCTATACAGACTATGTTTAAATCTACAGTCAACCGAGCAAGAGAGAAACTTCTCACGGACCAGTCTGCCGAAGGTTCTGCAAAGGAGATCTGGCCTGGCCGCTGAGATTCTCCGGTCATGGATCACGCCTGATGTGACCGTCACGCATGTTGGTAGTGTGCCGTTTGACGCGCCAGCTCTGTGTGCAGCTTCAAGACACCCAGTAGTGACATAAGGCCCACATAATGCCCCCCTGTCACCCAGGACAGCAGCATTCCTCAGCCAAACAGGACACAAACACTGCTCTGTCAGATGCAGAAAAGACCTCTGTCATACACACTCACCACCCCTATCTCAAGCCTCCCCTCCCCGCTCTTAGGTCCTGGTGCATGCCACCACCCTTCGCCTGTCTCTCCTCATTCTGTCACAGACCCTTCACTGTATTCTGCCCATAATGCCAGTCCTCCACTGGTGCGTTCCATGGACGTTTCAGCCCGGCCTTATGCTCACCCACCGCCCAGCCGGCCTAAATCAGGGCCATTGTTTGGCCCGCTCACTCACACGCTCACGCTACGTCTCCTGGTACCCAGTGCACCAAACACACACACACAAGCACGCAAACACTCATATGCAGACACACACAAGGCCCATTCTCCACTGGAACGCTGGGCAGAGGTTGTCACGATGATAACAGACCCACATTTCTCCAACCCAATCCTCCCCAAGCCTCCACCACCCCTCCCTGCCCGAGAGAGAAAGAGAAATTAAGAAGTGGTATTATTCCAAATGTGGAATGTGTGAGCGTAAGGGTGCATTCCCGTCCTACTCATGGCATTCCCAGAGAAGATGGTAGGGTCCAATGACACTGACACGGGATCGGTGGGCCCGTGGAATGATACACACAATCGATTCACTCACTTTGATGCATCGAGAACTCTGTGGCGGGGTTTGAAAGCTTTACATGACCTCTTGAATAAAATATTAGAGCGTGAAAAGCAGGACTGTGAAATCAGTGGCAAACGTTGTACTGTGTGTTCACACAGATGTATAAGTGATGCTTGGCTCATATAGAATACACCATTCATGGTAAGGGTAGAAACGTTATAACTGGTGTTTTTGTTCAACGTGCAATTACTAGGCTCATCGTGTCAGTGTGGGGGTGGATAATTTATGACATGGGCATAATGTTAATATCTATGGAGGAGTCTGTTCAGTCCTGGACCTGTAGCTTCTTGATGCAATATGAGATCATCCTCTTTGCAAAGCAAATGGAAAGGCTGCAAATATTAAACATTCCCAGTATGTAAAGAAGTTAATATAATAATACAACAGGTTTTACTGTCTTCACGTAAGAGCAGAGGAATGAGTAAGAGATCTCTCTCTGACTCAGTGAAAGGAGACATTCTACCCCTTTCACAATCTCATCTCCTTTCGCCATTTATCCATTCCTCTCCCTGCAACACCTGGACCAATCATACAGCCGTAGCTATGGAGGACAGAGGGGAGGCTAGTGATTGGCTGCAAGCCCGAGGCTGCCTTGTCCAATCATTGCTGGAGCAGCTCACATCCTAGGATGCTGAGCCCCAACTCACCTCCCTTCTGGCTGAGCACAGTGCAGCGCAGACACCCAGTGAGTCATACAGGGAGAGGCAGTTTGAGCACCCAGGATCTGGCTTACACTGAGATTCACACACATACACACACATACACACACACACACACGTAGTTGTGACACACCACCTACATGTACATACACATTTTAACAGGCTGGGTGTGAGGCACAATGGCCTGAAGAAAAACAAACAGGATATGACGTTGCTGGGAAGGATCATGGATATAGAATACAAATTAAACACACCAGCATAATATGAGCAGCTGATTATGTAAGTTTCAAGTAAAATATGAATAAATGTCACATTATATTCATGTTGATTTAATGTTGCATGCATTTACAAACACACACGGGTCCCCAGAAATAATGCACACTAGGCCTAGGTCAGATTCCTTCCTCTCCAGTGGGCTGCAGTTTTCACATACAGTATGCATCGCAGCACTGTAGTAGGTCGATTTCTAAAGGCGTTACACAATGGACAGATGTCTGTCTCTTGTTGAGAGAGAGGGCAAAAAAGAAGAGACATGTAATGCGAGATAACAAATGAAAGAGGCCGTGTCTGTTTCAACTAAGTTTGACATAATGTGCTCAGTTTTAGCTCATCCAAATCAACAAAGTGAGTGATATGTACCATAATGTAATCCCACTATGTTCCATAGAGGTAGCAACCTTTCTTAATAGTCTGTTACTGTAGCAGAAATCCCCTATTTATGATGAGCTGGGAATTAAAGCTGCAGTAGGTAATTTATGAAAACCTTCTGTCATATTTGCTTTGACTTTCACTATATCCTGACAGTAGTCCATGAGACAGATAAATGAGACTGTGAAAAAAGTCAGTTTCATCTAGCTCCTAATGGCATTTGCAAGAATCCACTGTGCCTGAATGAAAACAACCAGGCGTGGTGGATTCAGAGGAACCTGATTTTCTCACAGATAATCTGTCTCATGTACTATCGTCAGCATATAGTGAAAGAAAGAAAATTTCACAAAAAGTTTTTTTTATTTTATTCATTTTTATTAAGTTACCTACTGAAGCTATACGACTGATTGGTGACATATGAAAGCTGAAAAGAGAGAAGAGGAGAGAAAAAGAATGAAAAACTAAACTGAAAACCTGGTCATTAAAAGTCCAAGCAGGTATAACTTAGAGGTGTTATGTGTTTATGGTGTTGTTCTTACTGGATCTGCCAGGCTGCTTGGAGACAGGCAGGGAGACCTCCGTGAGGGGAAGGATGTAGACCTCGGGGCCATTCTGGGAGGAAGGCGAGGCCAGGGCGGAGAGATCTGCCTGGTACTCCTCTCCCTCAGTGTTTTCAAACTCCTGGTGCAAAGACACATGCTGGGATTAGTCATCCACTCGCAGACATCCTACCACTGAGACAGTAGGACACAATGGTTCAACTGTGAAGGCATTCAAATGCACTGAGGCGCGCCCACCTAGCCATATACATAAGTCATGTACATTGTGGGGTGTATTATGTGAGTCACTGCTAAGACGCTGTAGAGGAAGACACTAATGTGTGTGTTCAAACTGTATACACAAAGCCTTTCTTTATTTCGTTCTGTCTTTTATTTCTTCCTCATGTACACACACATATAAACCAAGGTTCTTATAAAATAAAACTAAAATCAAACTTAGTCAAACAAAAAGCTGCATTTTACATACTTTAAATACTGTAAGTAAGAAAATAACAATAAAACATGACTTCATATACATAGTTTTGACATTTTTCCAACCCATGAGAATCATTCTGGAAGGATGTGCTAGTTTTGGAAACTTTACCACTTGCATCATGTCAAACATAAGTGAGAGGAAACACCAGTGTACCGATTATTTTGAGCTACAAGATTTAAACTGTGCTCTCCCCTTATACCACCATGCAACTGCAAAATCCTGAATTGCAGTTACATTTTCTACTGTTTACTGTGCACTATGACAAAGATACAGACATAACATTTACAATGTAAACGCTAAATGTCCACACTACTTTCAAATAAGAGCAAAAGAGAGTGGAAACTATTATCAGCTATGCAAGAAAAAAACTCTAGCTCCCTTAACTGCATATTCACCCCCCTCCTCCCTGCTAAGATGGATGAGGACGAGAGGGAGTGGAAAACAGTGACCCTCTCTCTTTCCTTCCATATACACCACATCCCATATCCTCTGTTCTGTCTGTCTGCTTTATCCACACTACCCCTCTTTCTGTCCCTGGTCCACTGCAGTGTCCTTGCTCTATACTTGTTGTAGTGTGACCCTATAGCACACTATATGTTTCTCTAAACCCCCATACAGTACAGTATGTTTTAGGAGCGCAGATCTTAAATCAAAAGGTAAGTCGGATGGCCTAAACCATGTTCAATGTGACATACCACACAGTAGGAAGGAGACACTCATGTAGGAAGGAGACACTCTGCACATACGAGAGAACAACTTTGCATTGTCCAATGTCTCTCTTTTCCTTCTTCCTGTGTAGTCTCAAAATTGGAACTGTCTTCACTCACCCAAATAGCTATTATTTAGTGCTTTTAACACATAGACATGGATCAACCTTCTAGCTATACATGTTAAGAAAAATAACAGAGCACTAGATGATTCACAGCCAGAGAAAACTGTATATTAACAGTAAACTAGACAAATTGTATAATCTGCAGCACGAGGCAGATCACAAGGTAGATTAGCAGAGTATTTTCAGTACAAGATTTATGAGAGTAAACAACTCCATGAGCTCATAAAAAACCTTCAGAGTCCTACATGTTCAATTATAATTGCATTTATTTTTTCTTATACTTTAATTCTTTGTCTGCTTTGGAAACAGTGCAACTGTTTTGTTCAGCAGATGCACTGGTCTCAAACCTAAATCCAGGAGGATTCATTTATTCCACTAACTCTGGGCTGTGAGTAGGGTTGAATTGAGATCCCATTTTCTGGAAATTCTCACCAAAACCTACTCTTACCCTGGAAGAAATGCCTGTAGGAACCCTACATTATTAGCATGTGTGCATCAAACTGCCGAAACAACATGCCGAAATTGCTGCATGTGGCATAATTTAGTTTGCTGCCACTGCATGCAATTATAACCTCAGCATTAAATGTGGTCATACGTTCCCATAAAGCCAATATATTAAAGATGCTTTTAGAATAGCTGGAAAACAAGAAGTGAGGATCGAATGATTCTTCATGATGGATGTGAGTCCACTTAAAAAGAAAATAATACAAGAAAATGTAAATAAATCCTACTCAAAGACAGATACTGAAGGTTACAATCGTTTTTAAAAATGGCTCCAAATACTAAGCAGGCCACATTATTAGTCTTCTATATTTAACACAAACATGGCCAGAGAGTGTAACACACTGGACTTCAATCTCTTATGGTTCACAGACTCTCACTACAGTCTCAGCTGCCCCTTATGAACACCAGCATATCAGAGCACTCTGTACAATAATATGAATATTATATTAGATAGTAAAATAACTATTGCACTAAAAATAATAAAATTTTACTGACACTAGTAACTGACAAGCTGCAATTATAATGATTTTCTATGGCAGACATGGAAAAATCAAAGCCTCCCCTATTTCCATTAAATATATTAGGTTCTCAAGTCAAAGCCCCTCTTAATCCTGTCCTGACAGTGTCCTACCACAGGAAGAAACATCCCACAACAATTCAATTCAAAAAGTCAATCTTGTTAGCAGTTTCTTAGAATGTGGCTATGTTTGGAAACCAGGCTGGCAATAGTGTTCTGCTCACAAGCACCCATCCATCCATCCATCCATCCGCTGGCTAACGAACTGTTACCCATAACAAGCCTATCTCCCACTTGCAGCAACCACAGAGGTAAAGAAAGGAGAAAAAGTGAAGAGAAAAAAGATGGAAATGAGAAAGGAGGAGAGCAGGAGGGTGGGATAATATGAAATATCTGAATGGCTCATTGTGTGTGTGTGTGTTTGTGTGTATTTACATGTGTCCCAACACCAGTGTGTATAAAGGAATGTGTGTTTTTCATTCAGGAGAACCATCTGCCACTCTCCTCAGAGCGAAGTGTGAAAGCGGGCACCTGGCTGTGAGTCAGCGTTGCATAGCTCCCCAGAGAGCCTTCAGTTTAGAAAGCACTTAATACCCAGCCTCACACTACGCGCTCCAGTAAGAGAACCGCGGTGGAGAGGAATAATGAAGCTTTTTTGGACGGCGCAGCGGTGCGATTTTGCAGTCCCACACGAATGCACACCTTACAAGCGAGCTGCTGAGTGACGAGCTGGTGCCAAAGATAAGGAAAAAGAGTGAAAACCTTTTAACCATTATGTGACGTTTGCTGCCAAACTCGGAGAGGAAGAATAATATTTAACTCTCAATTTGTTTTAAATGGATGGATGGTAAAATAATGGCTACATTTACCTTCAACGCTTTTCCCCAAATTGTTTTTCACGCACACACCAGTGGCCGCAAACTACCTGCCAATCATGTCACCAGTGCCTGCTCTACCTCCTGAGCCACAGCCGTCCCTTTCAGCATAATCAAAACAAATTTTCTGACAGAGAAGATTCCTTGTTAGTAACCATTTACAGTTTGCATTGTTGCCATTGCCTTTTTCTCAAATGCCCACCACAGTTAACTGTCATATTACCTGTCATTATTATTTGTGGCCCAATTTGAGTAAGTCAGATCTCAGTAAAGCTGCACTTTAAAATCCAGAAAAACAAAAACTCCACCTATTATTTTGTCCAGCTTATGCTTAAGGAACTGAACGTCTGTAAAGGAAACTCGTGCCTGCTACTTTTGTCCAATGATTGTTAGAGTGACCTGGCAAGGTGTCTCAAAAATGATTTTCTTTTTCTATCCCCACCTCTTTTATTACATATTAAAAATAAGATAAACCCAGCATACAGTATGTGCTAAAACATCACAGTCAGGGTGGCATAAAGGTTCATTACTTTCACTTTGCCCTTCTGAAGTGTCCTTCAGTTCCAGGGCAGCTGTAAGCTAAACTTTCACCCAGAACTCTCTGATGTCAGGCCGCTGTAAGACAATATATCTGCAGGAATCAATAGTATCATACTGGTATGTAAACCAGACTTAAAGGGAAAGTATTATTCAACCTGACCCTATTTTCCCACGTTTTTGTGTCTGGGGACAACAACTTTTTAAACTGGTCTAGTATTGAGCGAGAGTGCTGCAGCCAGCAGCCATAAAATGTACTGCTATGTAATCCTTCAGTCAGTGTACATCCACCAAAAGTGCTTGTTTTTTCCACTGACAGGTCCACCTTGTTGTGTGTCTGACAGTGACAACATCATGGAAAAGACCCTACAAACTTGACGTTTAGCTGTTAAATCGCTCAGTTCAAGAAGTTGCTGGTCTACCGCTGACTCGATCAGTTAGTGACTTTGGTGTTTTTACATGTTAGTTTGAACTCACCAACAACTCCCATGTTCTGCGATGTAAAATCGCAGTTTTTCTTTCTGTTTTAGCAACTGGAGCCATCCTAAAGCAGGCAAATGAAAGGCAGACACAAATCTAGACTCCTAGTGTTCCTGCAGGTTATTAAAATACACACATAATGAGGCAGAGGCAATCTGGCGTGGGACAGACAAGACGTGGGCACACACACACACAGACACACACACACACACACAGACGTAGGAAAAGTTGTTAATGATGGCTCATTAGTGACACTGTTATCCCTGCAGCATCTACCTACCACAGGCTTTTCCCACAGTTGAGTGTGAACACTGAAGCACAGACCTGACTCTTACCACATACTGTACATAAGCAAGAAACAAGCTTCTATGCTCTCATCGTTTCTCCTGTCCTCTCTAAACAACAGCAAAAAAACAAACATGGCTTTCATTTTATTATCCACATTATTCCTAGCTCCCATAATTTGCACAAGGAATTACGGGGGCTAGGAATATTGTGGATTCAAATTGCAAAATGATTTGGATAAGCTATCTTAACAGAAGACTCTACTGTTCAGTCGGGGTTGTAATTTATCCGTTCTCCAGCTAAAAAGTTAGAAACATTAAAATGCATGACCAAAATTAAAATGTGTTTTAATGCTAATGCCATAACACGAGCAGCATGTTAATGGGAAACGTTTAACGACAAGGAGCAGCCAGTGCAGCGACTCTGGAGTTTTTCCTCCCACTCCCTCTCCATATGCCCCCTGCCTGTGTCAGTCTCTGTTAGCCCTCATCAGCCGCTCAGTTCAGCGCTGATGTTTGACACAGCATGGCTGAGTCACGCTGGCAGCTGAAGGCAACACAGAGACAATGTGTGCCAGCCTGGGATGGGTAAGGGTACTCGGTTGCATCACTTGCATACAACGAGGCAACAGTCCTCAGCAAAAGACTTCAGCATTTACAGTAAATGGTGATGAGGGAGTTGGACAGATCAGTACAGTGTACGATCATGATCCTGATATCTCCGGAGAAGAAATATTAGCACAGTACCAAGCATACCAAAACTTTTCTGCTTCCTGCTCATGAAATGTGAAGATTTGAAGCTTTTCAGTGTCATACATGAAAGCAAACAGAATATCTTTGGACTGCTGATGGGACAAAACGAGACTTTCAAAGACGTTATCTTGGAGAGTTTATAGCAGGCATTTCACTGTTTTCTGACATGTTATAGACAAAACATCAGATAATTTTCTTTTATTATTATTATTTATATTTTTTTCTATTATTACTTTTTAATTAAATTGATAGTGTATCTCAGGCCACCATTTGCTGCAAAGCTAAACGTTCAATGTATCAAGTGAAGGACAGGGAGTTTGTTTTTAAATTGGCACTAAATCTTTAGTGAGGAAAACAATTAATGAATTAATTAATTAATTCTGACAGAATGGGCAAACAATTATTAATTGAACTAACTTAATCAAACGAAAATGTGAAATATTTGCAAGTTCCAGGATTTTCTCTGTTTATCTTTGTAAATTGAATATTTTAGATTGTTTGACATAAGCCTTAGCTTTTAGAAATTGCAATGGGCTTTTTTTTTTAAAAAACAGCCTTGCAGCTAAGTGATGTGGGTCTAACTACTGTCCCTTGTAGATAACTAAATTCCCTTCCTTCCTGTTAACAGTTTGTGCTCTATTCGCCACTTCCAGCAGGGGGAAGCAGTGAGCTCACCTTGAAGCCTATGTCACCCTTCTTGCAGCAGAGGCAGGCCAGCATGAGGAAGACAAAGGTGAAGAGGCCAGAGAAGGAGACAGCTACCACTGCCAAGGATGAAGGCCATGACAGCTCGCTCAGCGGAGCCCCATCTGCAACATCAGAGGATGATTGTGTTAAAAGGGTGGAACTGTACGGAGATCAGACAGCAAACTGCAGGGTCATACAGGAAATTAACAACAAAATAGAGATAAAGGTGATTTGTACACACAGACACACACACACACACACACACACACATACACAGATGATTTACTGTTTTATTGGCATTCATCATTAGCATTCTCGTCTGCTCGCTATTCATTGCTAGTATCTCTGACTGAAAAGGAAACAGGCCCCTGTAGTTTAATTACACATACTTTGCACTCGGAGTGATGGTGGCTAAAGGTTTGATACCATCCATGAACACAATTACTGCCTCTGGAGGTGTAGTGGCTCGCTCATTCTCTCTCAATGCAAACTGTGATGAATGAAAATGCTTACTGCAAATCTATAATCTGCTTTTCATTTTCTGCATTGCCCTGCAAAATCGCCCTCACAGTAACGTCTGTGATGCAAAATGCAACCCGAAATTTATTTAATTGAAGTAACTGCTTTCCAGAACAATGCTGTTAAAGCCTAGCACACAATGAATGGTAGTTATGTTTGCACAGCATTCTGAAAACGGTTTTGTGCTCAGAAAGCACACACATGGTCATTGAGTGTAATTATTGCTCCTTTGTGAAAGTTATTTGAGGTCTGTCATTGTCGTCTTGTGTCCATATGTGCAGCACACGTGTCAGTTTGTCTTTTGGCCTGTACTAGCTGAGGACAGGCCAGAGGGCCAGATGTCACAGTTTGGAGCACCTCCATATAATCTGATTTACAGTTTTAAACCTCATGCATGCACAGATGAAAGAAGAAAAAAAGAAAGAAAGACACTGGGAGAGGTTAGGACAGACACACAAAATACTAGTAATACCCCTCAGTATTTCTAGATACTCCATATCTACATGATTGACCAAACATTTGCACACCTGTAGCATTCAAACAACAAATGGTTCAGGGACTCAACCTCAATCAATCACGTATTAGTCCTTTAAAGGTTATTTTACTCCACCATCTAACCACCGTCTGCATTAGCTGTCTAATTGGAGCGATGAGGAGATCTCTACTGTAGCCTCTGGAGAAAATGTAACATGCTCATATATCTGACCCTCAGTCATATTTAATGCTTTATAATGAGTTAATGGAGTATTGATGGGCTTATCTGCCTGTATGTTTTATTTTGGGTCCCATTCTGTTCACTAATAGTGCCGTCACAGTTTTTAACTATGCTACCTTAAAGAGTATGCTACTGTAATGTTCATTAGGGAGGAGGGATCGCCTGTTGTTGAAGCTGCTCTGGAATATTTCAATTTTAAGGGGTATTCCAGGAATTTAGTACTAAGCTTCCACACAGTTGAGCGACTTATGAAAGACAGAGAAGAGAACAATGTGGAAACAAATCCAAGCAGCAGAGGCTGAGCTATCCTTTTATGGGTCAAGCTCCAAAAATGCTGCGTCCTACAATTCATTCAAATTCCCAACAAATACACAGGTTTTGTGTTAAAATGTTGAAGTCTCATGACCAATGAAATTAAACCCTGATGACATCACTCCCTCCACAGCCACAGACATTATACTAATGTGTTCAAAGGATGAGTAACTGATCTTCATGTGTTAAATCGGTTTAAGTTTGTAAGTCTATAAGTTTAAGGTTATTTAATATAACGTTAAATAACATTTGAAAACTTCAGGCACACACATTTTAAGAAATGTTTTGGTGGTCGGAGAAAATTTTTTCCCTTTTCATAGAAGAAAATCCGTTATTTCCCCCATGTTCCTAATAGAATCTTATTTAGGCATCTCTGTTCTCAGTTCTCACTCAACAGTTTTTCTCACAACATGTATTCTTATAAAAACTTGTAACCCTAAAACAAAAACCCACTAAACCCAAAGCTGAACTTAACTAGCCAACCACAGCAATCTGGCAGAACTCCCCCATCTGTCAGCACACCCTATTATGCCAGCATGTCTCCTTTTTAAATGCCCATGTCCCACGCCTCCAGTTACCCAATGTGGATGACATTTACACTCATCCCCTTTCTATACGTGCTGTAAATTTATCTATTATAGCCTGTAAAGAAGCAATATGTCCTCACTTCAGGATTCTGTTTATTTCTCTATCCCTTTGAGGGCAACACAAGCATGGTGCTCCAGTACTCACTGGGTCTACTAGGGGTTTTGGTGTGTAATGCTTGTGTGTGGGTACTTTTCCAGCTCACTGACTGAGACCCGGCGGTCCTGACCCATTTGGCTGTAGGGAACACACTGTTCCAGACCTGACAGCTCATGCAGCCCCAACAGCACTGCTCCAACCAAAGCTTGACCCTAATGTCATGGCCACAAAGCCTATACTCACACTTGCACGAGCAGACACGCACACATGCACATACATTGGCAGACAATGAAAACAGCCAGGGACAGTGCATCCAGGTTCCTACTTAAAGCCGGGTTTAAGAGAAGTACAGCTTGTGTGTGTGTGTGTGTGTGTGTGTGTGTGTGGGCACTGACCCACCAACACATCACCATGGTAACAACCTTGCTGGCCAACACATACTAATTGATTGACGTTTATGGTGCAGTAAACCCTCCTTATTTCTCCACTTTTGGAAGAAACACATTTTTTGCTGATGACACTTTCTCCTTTCTATTACCCTCTACCATGCAGTGACAGCTTGTGTGTGTGTGTGTGAAAGAAAGTGTCTGTGAAGTGGAAAAGAAGGAGATTACCAGCCGTGCCCTTTCTGGATTCACCACATACCACAACACACAGCCTGAGTGGGTGGTGACAGGACACATTGTGTAGAGGTTGATAGGGGAAACAGGGATGATGCTATCCTTCGAGTGTGTATATTGACAGCTTCTGGTATCCTGGTCAACCAGTTAAAAATTAAAATGAACTTTTATAAATATGTATTCTTCCTCTGCCAGAAACAGCGATGACACATGCTGAATCAAAGGGCATGGTGACTCATGCAGTATTGGGCAGTAACTTATTCCTAGTAATAATATTACAGTAATAATATAACTTTTTCCAGTAACTAGTAGTGTATCTAACTAATAATAATATTCAGTAATAGTATTACCGCCTGCTGTAATATGCAAACCCTGGGGCTGATCATTTGCTCTGGTTTCAGTTTCTGTCTTTTTTACAGTGTCATACCTACTACCTCCTTCTATTTTTAGCAATGATCATCTCCTTTAAAAATGACAAACATGTCTTCACATTACGATTTAAAGAAACTTTCACCGTGTCGGTTGGTCACATTCCCACCACAAAATCTCATCCATCTTGATAAGCTATCTGCCTTGCAAAGTTATCTAGTCTGAGGTTGATGTGACTGGCAACCGTAAAGCCTCTACAGGCACTGATGAACCAGATGGTGAACACAGGCGTGCAGTGGAGCAACTTCTTGTTTTTTTCACAGAAAATGGAGGAATCATGGAAATCCGTTAATCCATATGTACTGCATACTACAGCCTACTAAATGAATGGTTAGGTGTGCCATTAAAAGCGTGTTCACACTGAAGTATACTCAAGTAAGATAGTGTGTGACTGCATCACATGTATCAATGACAAAATTACCGGTCTGAGGTCAGGCGCAATGCATTTTGGGGCAGCTGTAACACACTATACTCGACTTGACTTCATACGTGTTAGTATGTGACTCTGAATGCTGCCTAAATCTGTTTTGTATGTCTGGAGAAAGCAAATTACTGAGGGGCAAGCAAAAGTCCAAGTAGTGGAGTTTAGATATTTTAAAGTCTTATTAACAATGGTAAAATTTTAAAAGATGACTATCAGTTCCAGTAATGCAGTGTATCAGGACACAGCAGTGAAGCGTAAACTAAGATATAAAGCTCAACTTTCTTCTAAACCCTCACCCATGTAGGGATTTGGTTAGTAACTATCGATGCAAGCAGCTGAGATAAGGTTTTTCCCAGTAATTCTGACCTCAAGCCACCATGGTTACAATTACCTTGTCAGTATGTATAAGTGCGTGACTGGCTAGATGTAGACCTCAGGGAAGATAGAGGTTGGGGAATCCCCCTAAACATTCAAAGAAAGCTGTATAGACAAATGATGCTTCTCTGATTATACTTTCACCATCACGACTCTGCCAGGACAAAAAGTTCGGAAATAGATGGACTGAAGGAAGGAAGGACTGTAAATCCTAATCTGGCCCTTATTTTGCTTCACAGTTCTTGTGTTTCTTGGTGCATTATGCAAATGTTGGTATACCTATAATGCCCCTGTACTGTGGCATCCTGACTAGTTTTTGCATGCCGTCACACGGATCAACTTTTATTAAGTCTTTATTCACCACCAGAAAGTCTAATCAGGTCATCCAGGGGAAAATCAGTGGCACTATTTTCATAAGTGCAACATTTGGAGAATCCATCTCCCTCTCTCTATGAAGAAAAGTGAAAGCGCGACGACCCGGGGTCCTCCATAAATATTTGAGAAGCACACATTACTTCACCAGCTGCACGGCAAAATGAAAATAAAGCACTTAAAGCCGGATTCATACCCGCTTTATTAAAAAGCTGTCTTCAGGACTGGAGGAAGATGAGTAATGTCCTGACATTTGGGAGGGAGGACTGATGGAGTCTCCCTGCCTCCCCCACAATTCAGGCTCACAATGAGAAGGACGCAGTGGGATAATGGAGAAGAGGCCGTTGCTGTTGCTTTGGATTTCCCAAAAGTGAGATTCATCAATAAAGGTCTTGCTTCATTAAGCGTGACTTTGTACTCCCGCTGTGGATCCGTTTCCCTCAACTAACCTGTGACTCCCCCCTTTTGGATTAATGAGAGAGAGATATAGACATGTAAAGAGACAAAGACCCAAGAAGGAAGCAGGAAAACTAAGGAACATTGTGTGTGTGTTCATGCGTGTATGTAAAGACGGGAATGTAGCGTGTTAAGCACAACCACTGAGCTTTTCATGGTAGATCATAAATAAAGCATGCAGCAGTGAGGTCTGTTCCTGTGCAGCTGTAGCAGGGAGCTAAACCAACTGAACGTCAGGTCTACAGCTGCTAGGATATTTACTATGTCTAAGTACCCAGTATACACGACTCGTGCATTCAACAAATCTGTTCTGAATGGACACGTGCAGGAGAGGGAGAGAGGACAAACAGGATAAGAAAGGCTGTAGAGAAATTCAAGGCAGAGGGATGCATATTACAATGCCTCCCACACTCGAATCAAGGCCAGGACCGATGTGTTCCTATTCACACGCGAGCATAAGAACATACACCCACACAGAAAGCCAAGTCAAGGTGTTGCACTGGGCTGCACAGCATAACTTAGAAGTTTCCGTGGTAACTGAGAGCAGGGGGCTGTTTCAACCCCCTGACAAAGTCCACGAGGAGAAGCTCTACCACGCCACAGATAATGTTGTATGCTTTGATGCAGACTGGCAAAAAAGAGGTAAATGTCTCTCCCCCTGTGGGATTCTGCATTCTCATTTCCCCTCTGGGGTCTGTCCCTTTTTACTTCAGACCCTCTCTTTCTTGCTGGTATGGTTGCTATGCATGCACAAATGCACACACACGGACACACACACCACTTCTTGTTTTTGACCAAGAGACCAAGTAATGACAGTGCTGCAGGGTGGGCACTTTGCCAAACTACACACCACTGCAATCAAATCGTCTTGAGAAAGAGTGAGGGGGAGACAAAGAGAGGGCAAAAGAGATACGGTTTCAACTGCAATTAGTATCCAATAGGTCGGGTACAAATAGAGACATACATTATGCAACTAGTGTGTTAGATAAAAGTCTCCAGTTGATGTGTGGTCAGTGGCCACAGACTGGGGGCCCATACTTCCACTAACATAAAGAGAACATTCAGTACACTACAGTACAATATTGGAGTTAATGCTCCTAACGGGTAAACATGATAATTTGTGTCAACGTGGGGAGGAAATAAAGAGACACACACAGAAAGAGCAGAAAGAGCCCCACATCTCCCTGAGCATGTGTTTACATTCAGGACAGTGCTGCAGGGGCAAACAAGCTCCTCCATCTGTCCTGCCTGGGCTGCACCAAGTAGATTCCAACAATAACACACTCACACAAATGCAACAGAGATGTAGGTGGTGATGGCGGGGAAGTGCTTAGGATATAGCAGAGAGAAAAGACAGAGACAGGAGAGAAGTGTGACCTTTAGGTTTAGATTTACAGGTAACTCAGGAGGCAGCAGGAGCAAAGCTGGTATGAAGCAAAGAGTTTACATACAGTATATAAATAAACATGCACACACGCAGAAAACTGTCACAGCTACAATATTTCACTGGAAGTTTCTGGATGAGAGATGTGCGCCTACAATAGGGTAACAATGAAAACAGGTAATTGACAGAGCTTCCTCCCTGTATATAAGCCTAGCTAAATATTGATTTACCACTGCTTTTGTGCATGTGTAAATAAAATGCATAAAGACAATTGTTACGGATCAATTGCTGGCTCAAGTGGTTAGCTCATTGTTGGTGTCAAGATGTAATTTGAGCACCTGCTTTAAAAGACTTAAAGGAGATATATGTATAAGCATCTAGGGGATCCAGAATGGCAAGAGTTAGTCTCCCCCACTGGAAGAGGTAGTGTGCTGCACTGAAGGAGAAGTCAGATGTGCTCTGACACAGCGCGGCTTCCCAAGAGAGAAAAATGTCCGGCAGCAACCCTCTGCTACAGGCTGCATTAAGAGGGGAGAGATCATGGGTTAGGACAGAGGGAGGGAGAAAAAATCCCTGGAGACAAAGGTAGGTAAAGTTGTAAGGTTGAAAAAAATGGGAGAGAAGTGAAGAGCAAACTATGATAAGGGAGAGGTGCAGAGGAGGAAGCACACATGCACAGATATGTCAGTCTCGAGAAGGGTTGACAGCAGAGGGAACAGCATAACATGATTAATGGTAGGGTACAGTATCCTCCATCGTTTTACATTCTCTCTGCTGTTCTCAAGTCATGCTCTGTGTGAATGGCTGCAGATGCCAGAGGGATGCGCTGGCCTGCAGAGAGCCATGATAACTGTCATTAACTGGGAGTGAGAGCCCAGGAGGACCACCATGGATCGGCATTACAGGCCTGTCATGTCCGTCCCCTGATAGCTTGGGCAAGGGCACACTGTTGAAGATAGAGTGTCTGAATATCAACTCAGTCTTCGATGTGCAGATCTTTTAAGCTAATTTCTTCCTGACCGAGCCATTGCATGCAAATGTGCTAGGTGCCTTTAACATCCATAATTCATTCATTGGAGACATTTTTAGAATTATTGTACGCAAAAATGATTACAGAAGAGACTGGCAGCCTCTGGCCCTATGCTCTGCATTTTGCAGTGTGGGCTGCTGGGTAAAATTTTGAAAGAAATCTGCTAATTTGGGTGATTATTATGCAGCACAAAAAGAATCAGAGCTACTGTTTCTTCTGCACAAATGGAACAAAAGCTGTTCACAGTTTATCGCACTGGCAAACAAACTGTTAAATGAATGAATGGAATGAAAATATGTTTATCCTCTAGTCAAGTAGAGGAGGAAACTTGACTGAGGATTCAGCGATCCTCTTTGCAACAGGAAGCAACACAGTTTATAGGAAATGTAAACTGAATTGTCAGTCTTTATAACCGTTTTCAATAATGGCAGAAACATTTATATAGCACCTTTAATACCAGATCCAACACATGAAGAAGACATATATTAGTTTTATTTTCATATATGTTTTTTTTTAAATTGACAAGATGGAGTGAAAAGGTAACTCTAATGACACATGTTCATTAATGCATCTCTGTTTTCACTACTTCAAGATGTAATGGATTTTTGGGTATTATAGTAATTTTGAACCACATACATACATTTCTACACGTAAAAATGAAAAACTGACCACAGATGGAAATGTGTCTCAGTCTTAGAAATGTGCAGCCCTTAAAAGGCAGTCAATTAAAGCAGTGGCTGCTATCAAGGGTTTTCAATTGCATGTAAATGGAACATCAGGCACTTAAGTATTCAGTTGGAATCACAATACTTAATCAGTACAAGCATATTAGTAGGCTGGCATCTTCAGACTAATTTGCAACCTCCCAGTTCATTTTCAGTTTCCAAGGGGTGTTATCAACAGGCATATGCCAATATGCCTCTGAATGCAATTGGTTAGTTTTTATGTATTCTAATGAGCCTAATAATTTGTTGTTTCTACCATTTGGTTACATGGACAGACAAATGATATTGAATTATTGCTTAACCTAACTTTTCATTTAAGCTCTATTAATGGATTTACCACACACTCTGATTAACATGTTTGAGTAATGCTTTAAAATTCCAAAGAATATAAAGTACTTATTTAGGTGGACTTATTTGGTGCCTTAGTGAGGATGATCTAATATATACCACTACTCTCCAGGCTATGAGTCTGAAAAGGAAAAGTGAATGCAAGTAGGACTCTGCCTGGTAAAAATATTTTACTATTGCTTCTGCTTTACTTATGAAAGAGGAAGGGTTAACGCTTGTCATGTCCAAAATGCAAAAAACAATATCCATAAAGTCCAAGAAGTTTACAAAAATGTCAGATTAGAATTTACAAAGCAACTATACCATAACAATTACATTATGCTATTATAGAAGTAAAGAATACAATCAATGCAACTTGGCTGCATTACTGTCAAACAATTTTACCTGTATATAATATCATCTATGACCAGAACATTTGCACACAGACCTCACAGAGCACAGCTCTTGTCTGCACACACACACACACTCCAGGAAGGAGTGATTGGGCCCTCATGTGTTTAGGCCTCAGGCTGATAAACACAAATTAGATGCATGTGCAAACCATATGCAGACATAGAAACATGCACTTCAGATGACATTTCAGCCCAAGTCTCATGATGCAGACAAAGGCAGGGAGTGTGTACATTTGTGTGGAGATGCTTGTGTGTGTGTGTGTGTGTGAAGTGAATACATACATACCTGAGCAAAACAAGTTAGTGCAAGTTATGCTGGGGCACTCATTATTCCTCCCATATTTTTCTGTTTTCCCGATGCTATTGTTAAGCACATACTCCCACTCTGACACACATGCAGTGAACTCCCACAGTCACAATTTTCACCCAAATGTCTTTTACGTGTGCGACCAATTTGAAGCAGCCCTATTGAATGCAAGAACGCACTTCTATGTGCCTTTCCTTTGTGTCATTTCATTGCCATTATAAGACATCCTAAAATCAGCCCACCACACCTCAACCTTGCTTTATAACAAACCTAGCAAACCTATCCACTTCTATCTACCAAGTGAGGTATGGCTAAATGGCTCTCTGGGTGCTTTAACATTTAAATTCACCAAGAAATGATACTCAGTGATGAGTTAAATACTGCATGGGACCCGCTCTAAAATATTAAGTATGCAATTGCACACACAAGCCTTTAACGAGTGTGACACCAAGAAAACCCACATCCCCCCCATCATCACACAGAGAGCACATAGAGGAGACATAGATGGTTCCCCTTGACTGCTTAAATCCACTTCATTCTTATTCTAGTTCCCCCAGAGGCAGACTTATGTAACGAAAGTGCTCACTGTTACACATGGAGAGATGAATAATCAAATAGTCAGCGATGGCTGGCTTGTACTGACCGAGTCAGTGGGAGGAGCTCCCAGAGCGAGTCAGGATACCATTTTTAACATCTTTCCTCTCCGGTATCGGTACCACCATGATTATAGCCTGCAGTCGCGTGTCCATGTGTGTGCGAGGGCACGTGGACGCTTTCCTGCATGTGTAATGTGCATAATGCCGTAGTGTGTGTGAGTGACAGAAAACGTGTGTGTGTGTGTATGTGTGTCCACACACACACACACATACACACACACACACGTTTTCTGTCACCTCACCAACACACTTTTTTACTGGCATTATGCACATTAATCATGCAGGAAAGCGTCCACGTGCCCTCGCACAACATGGACACGCGACTGCAGGCTATAATCATTGGTAGGTACCGATACCGGAGGAGAAAGATGGTTAAAATGCGTATCCTAGACTCGCTCTGGGAGGCTTCCTTTTTTCCCACTGGACTCGTCAGTAACAAGCCAGCCATCGCTGACTATTTGATTATTTTCATCTCTCCATGTGTAACAGTGAGCACCTTTCGTTAGCATAAGTCTGCCTCCTGGGGGAACTAGAATAAGAATGAAGTGGGATTTTTAAGCAGTCAAGGGGAACCATCATGTCTCCTCTATGTGCTCTCTGTTTTGATGATGGGGGGGATTTGGTTGTCTTTTGGTGTCACACTCCGTTAAAGGCTTGTGTGTGCAATGCATACTTAATAATTTATTAGAGCGTCCCATGCAGTATTTAAACTCATCACTGATATCATTCTTGTGAATTTAAATGTTAAACACCCATGAGAGCCATTATGCATACCTCACTTGGTTAGATAGAAGTGGATAGGTTTGCTAGGTTGTTATTAAAGCAATTGATGGTGGGTGGCTGATTTTAGGATTCTTGACTAAAGCTGTATTTCGGCTCACATCGCATACCTCGCACCTAAAGAGGCAAGACGGGCTTAGTAGAATGTCACCGCTTCTTGTCTGCAATTCACAACTTGTGTCAATGGCTTCGCTTCATATCTGGGCTCTCGCCTACCATCTCTGGTTAATAAGATTTTTTTGTGGTGAAAATTATTTCCGTGCACTGTTGTGATCGTCCCTACTTGCTACTGTGTAGTTTTAGCAGTTCTGGAGGTATGATGCGTTTTTTAACTTTAATTAAGACATCGGGACAAACAGGCCAAAAATAATGGAACAGGAGCAGGGAATAATTTTTGAGACTGCACCAAGGGTAGGTACACTTTCAGCCCTCGCTTCACACCTCTGTTCTTAGGCTCATCTTTGGAATTATCCGTGTAGTGTCTATTCACTTCACCACCACACTACCACGGCTCTTTATCTACACAATACATTGTTTCTCCCCTACATCCATATGTACATCACTCCTCCCTTGCCATTCTATTGTTGCGGTGTTTCGATCATCGTATCTGTATGTTGGTTGATCAAATTGTTTACATCTGGACCAGTGCCTGGGTTTCTGGGTTTATGTCTTTGTTACCTTTATATGGATCTATTGCATCGCATAGCTGCTAATTTTGTGGTTTATCAAGCTCGTTCGTCACCTCTGGAGGCGCGCTCCTCAAAAGAATACGGCACCATATCCGAAGGGCCCAATCACTCCTTTCCTGGAGTGTTTGTGGTGTCGCTTTCTTTTCCTTCGTCGGCAGATATGTTCGCTGCTCGCCGTCTCTGTGAGTCTTGTGTGTGCAAAATGTTGGGTAGGGTGCAGAATGAGCTATGAATTTTTTTGGATGGCGTTTCTCATCATCCCTATGAGTACTAAAATTGTTTGACAGTGGTGACATGCAGCCAAGTGATCGTGCATTGATGGCTCTGTTAAACTTCTTTCGTGTTTAACGGATTCACTGACTTTTAGGTATGGGAGTCACACATATTAGATAGATAAGATCTCAAGGATGATAAGATCACCTACGTTCCTGGTGGTAAATAGTGCGGATAAAAGTACGTGGGACAGGTATAATTGATGAACATTCTTGGACTTGTGGGTGATGGTGGATATTGTATTTATGCAATTTCTCAGGGGAATTTTGAATAGACGCAATGCGTTGTTAAGTTTTGGTACCTCTGCGAGTTTGGAAGGCTCTACAGTAAGTATGATTAAGCAGAATCAGCTCAATAGTTGATATAGCACTTTTATTGCTTGGCTCTATGTGTCAGAGTCACTACTATAGCATTTCACTCTATTCCCATTTTCGGAGGCTTCAATAGCCTGGAGAGTTGTGGAGAGGGTAGGGTAATTGGGGTATTATGAGTTTACAATCCTCAAACGTGAAAGCAGGCAGACAGAGAGAGGAATAGAGGTACCACCTAAATAAGTACTTTAATTTTATCTTTGGAAGCTTGTGTGAAAAGGATGTTTACTTTGCAAACGAGTTGGATAACAATCAGTTGTGTAGGTGAGGGATGAGGAAATCCAAGGTTTACAATAGGGGGCTGGTAAATGGATTGCATGTTGTAGGTCCTGGGCAGTTGGTGGAATTCAGGGATGGACTCTTTTTAGTCTTCTCCATGAAACCCAAACAGCTAAGACCCAACAATTTTTAAGATTATAGGTTGGGAAATGTAGTTGGAAAGTTTGCATAGGAAGTGCCGGAGGAGTATGAGTTCAGAGCAGATAAAGTTGGAGGGTAAGGAAATTGCCTCGGGCTTAGAAAATGGAACAACGCCTCTATGGCAAACATCTGACGAAATGAACTGGGAGGTTGCGAAAAATTCAGTTGATAAGATGCAGAAACGCTTTACTAATTTTGTAGCGGTGCTTGTGTGTAAGGTAGGAGTAATTTAGTGATTTTCCTGAATTGTGTGGAAATGACTTAAGTGGCCTGGACTGTTCATGTTCATCTTATGGCATATTGAAAACCCCCTCGATGCTTGGCTAGCAGCTGCTTATATTGACTCTGTCCGTTATAATAGAGGAAGGGACCATGCCCTATGGTTCTGATAGACTGGAGACATTTCATTTCACATCTTGTGGTCATTTGTTTTATGGCGGGGTACATGTCTTCGTACGTGATAGAAACTGGTGGTATGATTTATGTGGTTGTCATTATTTATAATACATTGATATTGTTAAATAACTCTATGATGTGAGTGTACTGTGGTGTGTTAGAACTAACAGAGATGCTATTATACCAACGATTCAGATTTGTCTTAGAGTCATACTTGTTCAATAAAAAATGGTCTATATGAAGAATGGTGGTATAGTGTGTGGGTATAGATGCACAGAGGTGCGATGATAGGATATTGATTAAACATGTGTAGTGAATAAATACTGGTTATA
>NW_023339696.1:13436984-13442084 GCF_004916995.1 Morone saxatilis | reverse complement strand
GTGTGTGTGTGTGTGTTAATTTGCGTCTATATCAAGATTCTGTCTGTAAGAGACACACTAGCTGCTGCTGCCACCTCCAGGCATCAGAGGAGACTGCTAAAAGACAAGTCTCCCACAGTGCTGCATTGTGAGCTTGTTGGTGTATCAGTGCTGCCTTCCAGGTCAGCCTGTCTTGTGTTTGCCCTGACAGTAAAGTAATGCATATTAATTCTGCTCATGGGATAGAGCCAGGTTTTCATATAGCTTCAGTGCACACACACACACACACTGAACACAGCTGTTCCATCTCCTGTTGGGGTAGCTCTCCGTGGTGCTGAAGCAGTAGCCAGCCAGGTGCATACTGCAGTTGTCACTGGTGCAGAATGCCACACATACTGAGCCAGCCCCCAACTCCTTCCAAAGCTCCTGGCCGCCCACAAACAAAGCCCGGGCCAGTGAAGGCCGATGTAGTCAGGAGATCAAAAATGCTGCTATGGTGCGTCTGTCCTTGCTGACGCCTTATATAACGCCATGCAATGTGACGACTGACCTGGCTCCATAGTTGTTTTCCTCTGTCTGTGTGTGTGTGTGCAATGGTAGAGCACACTATGTTCTTACATAGGGGAGAAGTGCAGCTATGAAGGATGGCACGAGGGGTTCAAATGTTGCTTTGTAAATGTAAATTGATTGTTTTGCTGTGTGTCCCTCCCCTTTAAGGGACGCTAGCATTTCTCTGTCCTTAGCACTGGCCATGAAAATGATTGGTTCTTCCTCACACGCCCCCCTTCCATCGCCTAGACAACATTGATCCTCAGTCCAATTACTAGGAGGGAACAGGATTGCATGGTGAAGCGCTGCTCTAATGAGAAATGTAGATCATTATGACCCCATCTTCTAGTCCAGCTAGATACAAGTTACATGTGCATGCCCACTCATGCCCCACCCTCCACCTGAAACTAACCAATCCCAGTGCATGTGCGGATTCCATCCTGAGCCATCACCGAGGCTATTCATTCAGTCACCGTCAGCCCGAAGAAAGAAAACATGAACGTTTGACTGTACATTCCTGAGAGGAAAAATCTGTGATCTCCTCCAGGAACAAAATACCAGGACAATTAAATGATTAGATGCCCCAGTAGAGCCACAGTTAGAAGGTATTTGCCGATAATTCATCTGGGAACGATTTATCTGGCTTCAAATTAAAAGATTGCACTCCTCTGTGTGGTTTGTATTATATTTCACCGCACAGAACAGGGATAGCAAGCTCAGCATTCCCTACTCAAACTGCTTTTATCATGGTCCAAAGACTAAACTAATCTCATTTTGTATTTGCACTATATTTTAAAGCAAAGCAGAATATTATCTGGAACAGGACAAGCATGATTTATGAACAAATCCTTCACAGTTATGCATGTATATATGAATGTATGAATGTATGTATTTATATACCTAAATCAATCATATATTATCAGTGATCTGGAGATTTATTTGTTCATCAAAATGTTCTCTTGCATCCAAAAGCACTCACTATGTAATGGTAAAGGCATCACTCCTAAATATGAGAATGTACTCTTACTTGTCTTGCTATGGTGCTTTAAACAATAAACCTGTATGTTTGTTGACAGTCAAAATTGCCTCTTATTTCTTGCTATAATGTTGTATGTCGCAACTGTAAGCACAGAGCCGTCCTAAATGCACAGGGGCCGCATACCTCCTATAAATAAGCTATTTGACTTTAAATGGAGGCCCCACTCTGGGGAACAACAGAGAGGAGATGCAAAGAATGAGAAGTAGAGAGTCACAGGAAGGTATATGGGGGTGGAATAATTGCAAAAAGAGGGATCAGAGATCACTGAGAGTGTGCAGTTTGGGGAGGACAGATAAAGCCCTGAAACTTGAGAACCACTGAGCTCACCGTCATTTGTATGCTCAGCACACTGCGCTCAGTGCAGGGACTCTCTCAGTCCTGTTTACACTCTTGCGCACAGTTATTTATTCTGCTCTAATTCAAGCCCCCCCATCACACAGGCTGTAAGCACATGCAAGACTTCCTGCTTGGGGGTCCCGTAGCACTGCAGCAGCACCTGGGTTCTCCTTCGCCAAAAAAAGGATCCCATCACCCACCGGACACCCAGGGGACGATTAAACACTGCATCCAAATGGGCGACAAGAACGCCGCAACCTCAAGCAGCAGAGCCACATACCTCTGTTAGCAGGTCACCTCTGTAAGGTTGTAGTCAGTTGCCATGCACACACCCTGATCATAGCACACACATGCAGACAGTCAGCTGCAGGGATGGCTGTGTAGGACTATGCAGAATCTGTGCAAGCACTTTTAACCCTCTTGTCACCAAGCTATGACGATTTGGATGTAATAAAAAAATCCTTACTTGAGCTTATCTTTTAAGGTTTAGGCTCACTGTGGTGATGATGATGATGACGATGATGCTGATGATGTTATGGCAATCATGCTGCTGCTGGTGACTTCAGACGATTATGTATGATATAGCACCAAGACACAGTGTATGGCCTTGCATCAAATAGCAGCTTGGTGAGGAAAAACAGACATCACAAGCAGGTCTGCAGCAAATGATCAAGTCATCCATCAGTGTGACCCTTACCTGTATCGAAGTGGGAGCTGAAGGCAAAACTGGGATTGAAAAACGCCGAAGACATGACAATCACATGTAGGGCAAAGAGCATCCTCCTCGTGGCGTTGTAGAAGGCAGAAAAAGCCTGAACACGAAAAATGTCAAGAAAATAAATTCCCGACTCAGGTGCGTTTCAGATTCAAGTAAGCTGTAGTGGAAGCAGTAATGCGCAGCATTTTATTCCATCGCACTTCACAGAGAGACCCCCGAAAATCCTGCTCCACCTTCAGCTCGAACAGATTTGGAGACAGATGTTGACATTTTAACACATCTGTTAGTTTACTTGTTTGACAACAAAATCCCGTCTGGCGCCTATTGTGGACGGGTTTACTGTACCTACTCGGTCACCCGGTGGAACGCTTACCCGTTATTTACACCGATTTTATACACTGTCAAATCTTGACAGCTCCAAACATTTGGTCATCTCGCACTTGTGTTCCTTTCAGAATAAAGCCCCGGTTGCCTTTTTGTCCGGTGTGTGTGTTAAATGTCGTTTTAAGGAGAGCAGCTGGTCGGTTTTTTTTACAAAGATGAGTCTGTCAGCGATGCGCATTTGGGTTTCAGCTTCGGTACAGAAAGAATGAGCGACATCTTGCACCAAGTCAAGCGACATGAAGTGTGACTGTACTTCCGTTTACAGCTTTCACAATAAAATCTTACGTACTAGGAGAATAACGTTTTTCTTTTACTTTGAAGACAAAATCACGCAGTGCTCCGGCTTTCTCTGGCACACTTGACGCAGCCATTTCTAGAGGAATCCTGCTGGTGATCGTGCGTGCGTGGCTGCTGCTGCTTGTGTGTGTGTGTGTGTGTGTGTGTGTGTGTGTGTAGTGTGGGGTCGTTTTTTAAACAGGGCATTTTTACAGAAATGCTTCCAATTGCTCTAATCTAAATTGGGGGCATCGCCATACCTCTTACCCTGACATCCCACCAGGTCTGGAGGACGGAGGCGAAGAAGGACACAGAGGACCAGGCTTCGTAGATAGACCAAAACAGTTGGACTTGCAGGTCGGTTGCAAGGGCAACAGGATGGTTGGCTTCAGACTCTGGAACAGTAGGCCAGCAAAAGGGTCCGCTGTGACCATCGTGGCCATTCTGTCACTGTTAAATAACGCCAATAGCAGAGCTGGAGAGAGTGGGGAAGACATGCAGCTTCACAGACGTGTAGGATAGATAGCTAATGGTCAGGTGACGGCAAAAGCAGGAAAATTGAACAGGGCGACTAGTGGACAGGTGAGGAAATGCAGGCATTACTATGATCTGGCCATAAGAACTCTACTGCAAAAGATAAAACAATAATGGCACCACAAGGGTTTTTATTATAGTCTACCTATGTGGTATATTTAATTGATATGCACATTCTGAAACTAGATTACATTTTCTACACAATCTAGTCACTAGATATGCACTGTATGAGAACCTTCTCAACTGAACCTCAAGGCTGGATGCATTAATGTGCATGTTTGAGTCCCAACACGTTCCTGTTCAGTAGATTTGTGCAAACTATTTGTTGACCATTCAAACTGGCCCCAGATATGTGGGCCTGTGTCTGCATTCTTAAGGCAGTCACAGTGAGCTTATGCTACATTATATTTATAGACAGTACCCAGACACACACACACACACACACACACACACACACAAACACACACTGTTTGACATTGGCCCTCTGCTGGCTGTCAGCAGTAAAGCAGACCAAGTCACTGAGACCACTGCCACAAGATTCTCTTAAACATCAAAGTAAAAAAAATCACGTTTGACAAATGCTTATTACATTGCACTGTGTTGTGTACCATTTCAATATATTTTGCAAACTTTTGCATTTTTATTTACTTACGGAATTGAATGATTGAAAAAGCAATTGCATAAAATATACTCAACAGTCATTACTTTGACTTTGTGTGGCAGAGCCAGATGACAATAAATAAGGGAACATATACAGTACAGGGTGTTGTTATTCTGTTGAATGCACACTAGAGAGCAGCACTGGCTTACTATTAGTAAGGCACACACTTAGAGAAAAAGAGTATCAAACATAGATTTTACCAGAAGCGAGGACTAATTTTTCAACTCGTATCTCTCATCGGCAGGATGCACCTGCAGGCCTCCTGTCTTTATTTAGCTTCATGTAAATTAAGAGGTTGAGTTTCTGCTCTCAGTGAAACTGATATAGACGGGAAATACCCTGATATTTTATTAACCTTTTTTACTTTTTACATCTAAATAAGTGTACATGTGTGCAGAGCCACAGCTTATATCAATCAGATAAAGATGATTTTTGTAAACACCTATTTAAAGAAAGGAAATATAAAGATCACCATCATTAATCCCAATCATTAGGAACAAGAAACAATTATATCACAAAACACTACTGTAAATCTTTTCAGATCTTGACATTACTGTAAAACACATAAAATGATGACAAATAAGACAAAAGTGACAAACCATGCAGATTGAACCAAAGCTCCTC
>NW_023339696.1:13434593-13436884 GCF_004916995.1 Morone saxatilis | reverse complement strand
ACAGTTAGGTGGAGGTGTTGTATCAGCTTTGCAACTGCTGCATTTTTAAAGATTCATTCAATAAAAAGACATTGTGACATCAAAAAACTTTGTGTTCAAGATTTTCGTGTTCTTCAGATGTGCTTTGTGACATTGTGGGTTAATCTAAATACACAGACAATACAGTATTTCTTGTCCATTTTTAAATAACTGCATATAATTTTTTTAAGTGTACCTTTGCAGTAAAGTACAAAAAAGTTTTACTGATAGTTTTATTATTGTCAATTTTAGACAGTTTTCTTATTATGTGTGTGATGTATGTTCATGTTTGCAGAGCCAAATCTCATAGCCTTATGTTAAAATCTGGAAAACATGGTAATCATATATGATGTGATTTTGTTTTTCAACTCCAACTAAAACAATAACAATATAAAAACTATGTAGAATTAGATTGTTGAATCCCAGTTATTAGGAAGTGAACAAAGAATCTATGATGATAAAACTGCAGGTTTTCAAATCAAATGTGACAAACCATCACTGCCTCAAATAGAAAGTGATTAGATTCATCTGAATCTTTTATGCTCGTGCTGTTGTAGAAATGAAAAATTCGTTAGAAAATGTTAGATTTTGCATGAATTGTTTTAATAAAAGCATTGTATTTAAAACATAGATAAAAATACTGCTTTTTACTTTTTTCTTTACGTAAAAGTCAAAGGAAATCTGATTTAGTGAGAATGTGTAGGTACATGCATGCTCTTCTTAATTTATAATTCCTGACTCATTTATAGAATTGGCACACACATATATGCAAATCAGGCAAATATGAAGCCCTGAGTAATTATAATAGAGTTTCTTTAGATAATATCAATTGGGAGGTGCCTCCACCTTGTGGTTGATATACTGCTACTCAGTTTACAATTTAAAATACACGTTTTTAACATGCTGTAGGAGAGCAATGAAAAACCGGAATCATATTCCTTGTATGTGTACCCATGCTTGGTCAACAAAGATTGATTATTCTGATATAGGTTCTGTAAAATCTCAGCTTATAATACTGTTTTAAAAAGTTAGAAAATAAATAAAAATAAAATAAACAAAACATTCAACATGAAATATACTTAAATATGTTATCTCCAACGGCAATATATTAGTATAACGATAAAAAATGCCATGCATGACGCAAGCTGTTTTAATTATTTTACAAAGAGATGACACTTGACCACTTCTTTTACATGAAGCTATAAATGAGGTGAGGACGTCTGCATTAACATACAAGCAACTGCAACCTGATGAAAACAGTTTACTTTGGCTCTGATGTGCTTTTGCAAACTTAACAAAAAAGTAAATTTCTTGATTTACATCAATAGCCTATCTTATGAGTTTTTCTGAATAAAACAAAGAGAGACTGAAAGCATTAGTGTAGAAGTCTACCGTCTTCTACTCACTGTCAGTGACAAAAATTACAGCAGCAATAGAAGTTTTGACACAATGCTTTTTTATTGAATATGTCTTGATACATTTATCATTTGCAAAGCTGACACAACACCTTCACCTAACTGTCACAACATTTATTACAAGCATGCAGACATCTTTTCTAACATGTAAACCTTGTAATGAGCAAACAGCACAAACAGTAAAGAAGCAGATTAGAAATGGTCAACGGGCCCTGGGAAAGAGAGGATTGGGCCAGGCCACAGATCAATGTAGGATTTTCATTCGGTCCTGTTTAAGTTGCACTTGAACAAATTTTTTGCCTTTGCTAGTTTTGTCTGCTAGAATAACTTTGGGCCTATTAAGGTATCCAAGTATAAAAATCATCACATGTGCACCAGAGGATTTATATCAAGAAATATGTTTTGACATTATCTGAATTTAGATCTATTTAGATCTAAAGATTTAGAGATTAAAGTGTTGCAAACATTCTATTATTTGAATCTTTTATGGTAAGAAACATTCAATTTATTGTCAATAATTATTTTGTAACAATAGTGTAAATATTACAGAGGACCAACGTAGGTAGTTCTAAATATTTATGTGAGAATCTGAAAAAAGGGAAGTTTATGATTTCCACCTACATAAAGGCACAGAAATAATTGGCTGTTTGCAGACTCCCAGTCAAGATGTGTCAGGGACTCAAAAAGAAGTGTTCAGTGAGGAGGTTTTTGTCACAGTGTAAATCACTGTGTCACAGTGTAAATCACTGTGACACAGCAACAGAGCTGTCCCATGTTTGACAGTAATAGACTGCTGAGTCTCCCTCCTCCACATTGTTGATGATCAAACGATAATCTGATTGTGACTGATGAGTAGAT
>NW_023339696.1:13418564-13434493 GCF_004916995.1 Morone saxatilis | reverse complement strand
TATTTTAAAGTGCTGTCTGTTTTAATTAAAACAATGTAGTACATCTAATCACATGCTAAACTATGCACTTCATTGTTTTCAGGTTTATTTTCTTTCTTACAAGTTGTATCGTTATGAGTAGTTCGCTGGAGTAAACCAGTGTTCCAACCGTAATAATCAGGACACTAAGTAAACCATAAGCATCATCCATCATTATAGAATTGCTTTATTAATTTATTTGGAAATCATTATCCCTGAGAATCTATGATGTCAGCAGATCATTCAGTATTTTTCAATTTGCTGTGTTTTAGTGAACTTGAACAATACCTTTTTGTTTTTTGCAACTTCTTGCTCTGCGACATCAACTTTGGGCTCGATCATTCACATGCTGCACCAGAGGAGTCCAATACTGCAAAAAGGAATACTTTTTTTCACATTATCTGAATTTAGATCAGAAAATTGAAAAAGTGTTTAAACACTTTCTATTCATTTTGAATCTTCTATGGTGAGAAGAATACAGCTTACACATTTTACTGTACAACAATTAGCTTGTCTCTCTACCACACTCGCTGTAACATATCATAGATCTGCAATACAAGGCAAAGTTGCCAAACAGATCCCATTTATGTGCAGAAATCTAACAACAAGAGTTTAGATTCTTCCAAAATACCATTTTATTCAAATTCAATTCCAGCTCAATTTTCATTTGTATATGCGCCAACTTCATGAACAACAAGTTATCATCAAGGACACTTTTTCAAACAGAGCAGGTCTAGATAAGATAACCTCTTATTAAATTATTTACAGAGACCCAACAGTCTCAAGAGTCAGGACTCAAAAAGCAGAAGTACTCGAGCCTGAGCGCGACGCTTTCTTGTACGAAGTGTAAGAATCCACTGTGATACGTGCTCATTAACAGAGCTGGTCATGGTTCACAGAGATAACGATTGCGAGTCTCCCCTCATCTCACAACATTGTTAATGGTTAAGACGATACTTTTGGTCAGAGAAGACAGAATGAGTAGACGTGAATTTGGCGAGAGGAGAATCCAGAACCCAATATTTTGTGAGAGGATAGCTGAAGAAATCGATTCTCAGCACAAACTCGAAAAGCTCCTCCCAGCGAGTCTGTTTATAACGGAGACCCATCATCTGTAAAGAAACATCACAGTCCATGGGTGGCTGTCTCTCCTTTCCTCCCAGCGTCAACAACAGGCAGGTCTTCTGTGTCACCACCGTCACACCACTCCACCACCTTGGAAACAAAAGATGACATGGAGTCAAGAGAAACACACAGACTGATGAATCCAAATGAGCTCAAAGCTGCAGTAAAGTCAGCCTCCTTAGCGATGTTAGAGCAGCTGCGATGAGATGTGGCCAGAGGGTCCCAGCATGTTGTCAGTGTGTGCTGAGAATGGCCTTGTAACTTGGACAAGCTGACGCTTACTGCTGACAGATTAGAGGGTTTGGAGGAAATGAGGAGAGGAGGTGCTGGAGGAGCAATTTAATACAACACTGAAACTGAGAAAGTGACCTGACAGGAGGAGGAGCTTTGGTTATATCTGCCTGGTTTGTCACATTTGTTGGTCTCTTATCTTCTGTAGAGGGAAATGTCTTTTCTGTCTCTATTGTCAATATAGATAAAAACTTTTATTTGTAAAATGTAAAAATGTTCCGTTTGTTGTCATACACTTTTTACCTTCTTACTTTATTGATGACCTCCAGGTTAAAACCACTTGCTTTCTTTCTATTAACCAAACAAGATGGTTACCTCTAATTAACTACAATATATTGTTCATTGTAGTGAGTGAATCTTGTAGCCGTCCCAAACAACATAAAATTGAAAATGTAGAAATGACATAAACTCAGTGTTGTTACAATATTTTCAAAATTGCTTATTTAAATTGTTATATGTGATCTTTATTTTGGTTGCGGCAGAGAGGAATACAGAAACAATCACAGGTTAATTGTTTTTGCTCTCTAAAATGTATCAAGTTGTCAGAAACAAACTTTCCTTCAGTCTTGCTTATGCTATTGTCCATGTAATTCTACTGTATAGATGGCTTAATCAGTATATTAGGGTGAAAAGGCATATAGTTGTACTTTCCTAAACTAATTTTTCTAGAGATGTATTGCAAAATAAATCAATGTTTTAAACAAAAGTAATAACCTGTATAAGGAAAATATGGCGTTTAGCCTCTTGGTTGGCCCAGCATCTCGGCATGGCACTTGTTACAACCACTGGTGTAAAAACACAAAAAGTGTGGCGTTGTGGATGTGAAAAAGGTGAACGAGAGACGAAGAGAGAGAGAGAGAGAGGAAGAACGCCTAGCACAGAAAGAGTTTCAGTCTTGGAAAATGCTCAATAAATGTCTACTTACATTAATTAATGTAAGTTGCACATAAATCTCTTTTTAATAATTATTTTGGTAAAAAAAAATTCCACTACAAACAATGTTCATACAATGCTAATTGGTGTGAAAAATATACTGTATATACTGTATTTTATAATAATTCTAGACTACATTTTCAGCCATTATGTTACTTTATGTTCAGCAATTAATGCACATATTGCAGCAGGATGACAGTCGAGATAATTTGATAAATGCTGCCACCTTGTGGTGGAAAGTGACTTTGTACAGACAGGCGAAGAGATAAATACATTCTATCATGTTTTCTACACCATTTATGTGACCAGATCTCCCATCACACTCATCAATAAAATTATATAAACTAATCATCTTCTAAAAAAGATATCAACTCTTATTCCATACATCAGCATTGAGACCAGACAAAAGCCGGTAGGTAGGTCTACGGTCTCTGTGGCCCTCTCCTCCTCGCTCTGATCAATGTTGGCCCCTTGATAATCCCCTTGACGGGAGCCCTCATCTGTGCTCGCAGTGGAGACCTCAGACCAACGTTGGGGGGGACCCTCTGTACGGGCCGCTGAGGCGGAGTGGATCTGCCGTCCTTGAGATCGTCCACAAAACCCTCCACACTGTCAAACTTTGACGTGAGCCTCCCCAGCTCGTCTTTTAGAGTGTTAAACTGCCTGTAGAGGTCTCCCAGAGCGTCTGATAGAGGCTGGATCCTGCACATATGCAGGGAGGTTTGGGAAAGTACAAATGAGTAAATTATTTCAGTACTGAAGTGACCAGTCAAAGAGCTTTGGCACTGTAATTTTCCACAAGCTCACATGAAATAGGAACATTGCTTATTGGCAAAACATAACCAAGACGAGAAATTGGCAACATGAACACGAAAGTCACGACATGCTGTTAAGCAGGAACAGCCCCATCATCTGCAGGAAACATCAGGATAGCAGACATCAAAAACGGAAGAAAAAAAAACGGAAATGAAAAGAAACATAGCAGATTTTTGGCACAAATTTAAGAATGGACTCTGAGAGTGCATTTCAAATGTAGTGGTTATCAGAAATGTTCACATCAAACATGCTCTTAGCTGGTATCATGCTAATAAAAAAAGCCAAATCTCCAAAGGAACAGGTCAGTGACTTACAGTAATATCTGCCAGAAACACTCTATTCTTCAGCTCACAAGGCTGAAACATTTCCCGTATTCTATTGGCACACCTCCGTAGTGAGGTCATTTAAAAAGCAGAGTCGGCCTTTTGTGGACCAGAATAATCAGAGGCTCACATTACTGGCTCTGTCAGTGGTCACATGCAAAGCAACGGAAGTTGCATAATTCCTAATTTCGTACGACTGTTGAGAGAACAATAACATGTTCACTGACATCATTGACTGCTGTTATTCTTGTACATTTCGCCTCTCTCTTACTCAACATTTGGACTCTATTTTCTCTCCTTGTTCTTGCCTCTTTGTCTACCATCACTGCAATCTACAGTACGTCCAGTCAGAAGCCAGTGGGGCCCACCTGTTGTATTCAGGTAGGACAGAGGCATGGTCGTTGATCAGCAGGTCTTTCACTTGGGTTACAATAGCAAATTTCCAGTTGTCCAGTACCTGAGTCAGGTTGGAACAGGTCTTGCCGCTGGTGTGTTCTGCTGAAGACAGAAATTCAGGAGTATATACATATTTACCCTGAACAGTATGAATAAAATGTCGTTCTAAGTGCTTTTTAAATGAAACTGTTTCGATAATCATTTGCAGATTGTGGAAAATCATATGGTCCCAGACCTTTAGGGTCCCAACGTGGGGTTTCCTGTTTCCATTTCTGAGCTCCACATGTTAAGGTCATGCAGAGCAGGGCCAGAACCCCCTTCATCCTCATCTTCCTCACCTCACAAAAACAGAATAATAAGATGTGGTTGCTGCTGAGAAACAAGGAAAGTGATATCAGACAAATTTGAAAGTAGCCTGTAAAGTGCCTCTTATGCCTGGTGACAATGTTAGAATTTCACTTGATTCATTTAGCTGATTTAATTAAGTGATTAATATATATTTGAATTAAAGATCATAGTAAACAAAGGATTTGTCTCCCAGATTACAGCATATAGATTATAATTATGAGATAACACGGATGCATGCATATATTTGAGGCAATGTATTCTATCTTCACTTAGTTTTACTGTTCTGTGGGTGAAGACCAATGCAAAGAATGAAATCAGTGTAACTGTACCTTTCTGAGAAGTAGTACCAGGGGTCTTTCCAGGTCAGAGGGGCAGAGCACACGACGCAGTAGGATCCTTCAACAGTGACACACTGAGAAAACATGACCTGGGCAGCACTCTCTTATAACTGCCTCCCTAAACTCCCGGAGCCATTCCCCCCACCTTCTCCCACCCACTTCAGTGATGTAGTGATGACACACTCTGCTGCATGCACAGACCCATAACATATCATGGCACCAAAGGCAAAGCTCCCCAAACACATGCTTTCCACTACAGATTTGCGTCTTGCAGACTGTGCATCTACTACAATGATAAATAACCCATAGAGCTGGATGGGAGGTCCTGATAATCCCCTATCTATGCTCCATCCATCCTCCACATGTCGTTTAGCTGTTGAGCGCTGGAGGGCAACTGCACTCCCTATGGGCTCTAATCCAGAGGAGGTGTTTGATGTAGACGTGTGGCTCCGATATAGCATTCTTACTGCCTACTGTAATACAATCTGCTCAACATCTGGGCTACGTCAGCCCCAGCTAGCAATGGTTCATTTAACTGTCAGGGGTGATGATGCTGAAAATAAGGGAGTGAAAACATATTGTTTAGTGTTAAATGTTTAAATAAAATTGACTATCTTAGAGAATATTTGCCAATTTTCCTCAGTCAGGGGCTGTAGCAGAGCCTTGGTATGGTCAATTTGTTGATAAGTTCTTACAGTCAACTTTAAAACAGCTGTTATATAGTCATGAGAGAAATATATAGCCCCCAAGAGATTCCCTCACCGCTGACATCCCTAACTCATATAAGCTGCTGTCAGTTCACTAAGCTTGACATTATCCACCCTTGATGAGTCTAGATTGTTAACTGCTGATGGTAGGTGAAGCAACACATTTTCTTTAGTTTCATTGCTAGGAGAGATTTCTTCCATCTTCAATCTGGACAGTTTTGGGCAGGCAAAATGTAGCTGGACCCAAAAGAAGTAGAAAAATTTATATCACCAAAGCACTTTTTCCTTGATTTTTTAAATACCGGGCAAAAGGAGTGCCTTTTCCTTGTCAGTTCTGAAATGAAATACCTTTTGTCACAAGAAATTCCAGCTCTGATCTATTCCAGAGCTCCTTGGTGCTGCATCCTGCGCTGCACACACATTATTCATATATGGCATGAGCCCATCACTGCTGAAAAGGAATCTGACTGGGCAATAGTCCCTGCCATCTGCACCAACTTTAAACCCATGAGACAACATATTGCACTGCATGCTGTAAGTAGGATGAACATGATACAATCTGTACCATACATCTTCACTGCTGACAACACTACAGAATTATTTGGATTCCATTCAAAACTAAATTAAATGCTCTTTGGATCTGATCCCCCCAAAAGATTTATAAACAAGGAAACAGTGGGATTTGTTAGATTTGTTTAAGAAAAGCTACCTGACACCCAACAGATAATCCACTCTGTCAGCAACCAGTCACAGTAAAGTAGTTGGTTTGTAAATCTGGATTGAACCCATTTTCTTACATTTGAAAATGAAATTTAAGTATAATTTTTTGGTAGGGGTTTATCTTTTAATCATCACAGACTGAAGTTCATTGTTCTCCGACCTAGCTTATTATTTTCCACTACATCAGTGGAAATGTGCAGCAGCAGCAGAGCAGTAAAAGAAGGTATGTGTCATATGTGCAGTAGAAGAAATATCGAGCAAAAGCTCCAGGTAAAAATACAGTATAATTCATGCAAAAGTGAAAATATTCTGTAAAATGATCAGCAGAAAAAAGTATAAAAGTAAGTACTCCTTATGTAGCAGAAAGGCCCCCCATATTGCACTGCTGGATTATTATTGGCGATTATTTTTGCAGCATTTTACCTTTTTTATGTTTAGTTGGATACTGTAACAACGCATCATAATTTATGATCTGAATGTAAATCTTTAATCTTGACAGTAAACAATAACCTGTAGATAGTTTAAATATTATATCTGCAGTGGTGAAATATAAGCATAAAGTAGCATAAAATGTACCTCAAGTAAATATACACAGTTTCTTTCCATTACAGCTTACTGTGTATTTTTGCAGAGCAGTGATACAGGCACCTGCTAAGTGTATCTCCAACTACAGGAACACCACCAAACACTTTAATCTCCTATGCCAAGAAGACAAAAGTCTTGAAAACTAATTGAAAACTGCGAAAGCTATTACAAACTGTCCACACAAAGTTATCTGGAAGGTCAGTGATGAGCATGACAAATTATAATTTGTTTTTCAGTTAATACACATTAATATGGAAACAGATTTATGGCAGCACTAATGCCCAGTCTTATAAGCCTTATAGCACCGTCTGGAGTCCACCACCAGTCAGTAGACTGACTTCCTTCCAGCTCCCTGCAGCTCAGTCCAGCACAGCCAGAGGAAAGAATGACAGCAGTGGACCTACAGAGCCAGAGAGTGAGATAACCAGGCCTCTCTCTGCTTTTTAACTCAGTCACATGCTGCTTGTTATTGACTCACAGCAGCACATCACTTCATAATGACTTTATCAGAGCAATACTGAGAGCACAGTTAAACTGGAACACATCAGCTCTTATATTTCAAAGACTGATGCCAAACAGAAGGTGCACCATGAGAATTCACCGAGTCACATGACTCTCAGTGTTTATAGGAGATGAATGACCACGACGACGCTGTTGTTATCTTACCTCATTTCACTTTTAACAAAAATCCTGACAGGAGGGATGTAATCATTTAGAGTCAGTTTCACACTTTGAAAGAGCTGCTACAACCCTGATCTGATTTTGATGTCAGTTAAAGAGGAGATGAAAGATCTAACTGGCTGGCAGTTTCTCCTGCCTCCACTGTTTGAGCTAAGCAACTGCTCTACTGAACACAATAAACATTCACGAAAAAACACCTATTCTCTGTATAGTCTGACACAGAGTGAATAATCCTCATATGCATCATTTTATTTGTATTTAGAGTTAGCAATATAGGTATGTTTTGCTATATTAATAGTATTTGTGTTGTTGATTAACATGTTATTATTAAACAATACAAACCTCTGAAAACCAGTAAACAACCCTGCAATAAAAAATACCTTCAGGATTGTTTGGTCCACCTACTTGGCAGATTAAACTGATTTTTATAAACAGTTTTGTCTTTTTTTACTGTATTTTGAATGTTTCCTGATCCACGTGGTGTTTAGATTCATTAGTTTGCCCTCTAGTGGTCCCAGTGAGGAACTGCAACACAATATTAAACTTGTGGCTAACATAGTATCATTATCAATACAAATATTATACTAAGATTATGTACATATATTAATATGATTGATAGACATAGCCATACTTACATCAGTATTGGCAATAAATGCTACCATAAAAATGGTTATTAAACCATTGCTTTAATAGCAGTTTTCTTTTTTAGACCAGTCTACCTGTTAGACTGGCAGAAAGCATACAAAAACTTTATACTTTCAAAATGCAGTCAACAAGTGGTGAAATGGCTGAATAGTGATAAAGTAGTGGAATAGTAAAAAAATAACAACACTATGTGGGAAAGTGTTGCATGGTGATTTTTTTTCCCCCGATAAAACAAAAAGATAGCCAAACAGGATCCTATAAAATGCAACATTTACAAGCCTGGATAACCTTCTCTTACTCCCATAAAAGAAAGCTGTTTATGATCAATGCTGCATTTGCTAACTGCGCAAAGTGTGAGAAATTACTTTAGTTCATGTGCATGCACCTCACTCATTATAGAGCATTTATGTTTTACGCGCATATCATATCATCATCAGCTTTTTCAGGGATTATTTCCTCTGGATCTACACCAGAACAGCCTGGCGTTCTTAACTCTGTTGAGATCGTTGGTGGAAACTTTGATCTTCTTATATTCCAACTGGCAAAATAAATTCCAGTCCATAATACCAGCGCCAGCTGATCTGTCCTTCTCAGCCAAACAGCCTTACTGTGTGAGCAATGAAACTGAGAAAAATGTAGGAATATATTTTTCTGATGTTAGATCTGCTCTGTATTGAGGGCCTTTGACATTTTAAGCAGATAAAGGCAGTGTCTGTTAATAGTGCCAGGAAATAGCACTGAATTAGAATTATTTAAATGGATAGTTAGGACAAGAAATAATATAACTGGACTGCACCTAACTAAAGTGGTGTTTGTAGTTGCAAATTTGTTAAAATGTGTAACTGGTGAAAACGAAGGTGATAAAATATTATTTATCTACAATTGTGTTTATTGTGTTTGTGCGTATTTGTTAGAATATGTTAATATTCCTGGGAAAAACATGAGTATGCCACTTCAAAGTACACAGGCTATAGCGATTGGGTCATGTTAACAGCCATTGGGCTACAGCCACAGGTCTTTTTACTGCCAAAATATTTAATATGCATGTGAATTATGATCTCATACAACCCCCCATCAGCCTCAGCTGTACTGTATTTTGTGTTTATTGCTAAATAGCTAATGTTTGCATGCTAACACACTAAACTGATGAACATTAAAACTCACTAAAGATCACCATATTAGCATTGTCATTGTCAGTGTTGCCATTAGCATTTACCCTGAAGCAATGCTGGGCCTACATACAGCCTCACAAAGCTGCTAGTCTTGTGTCTGCTTTCCTGTTAATCTGACTCCACATATTTATTTTGAGACTTGTTGTGAGGGCCTCGACCCCCAGGTTTGGAATAATGATTCAGAAAACTGGGTTCCAAACAGATGAGATGATGAACTAAAAAAAATTGTGCATACCTGTTTTTTTTATTTTTTTATTATTATTTGCTTTTGTAGTCAGTGGGGCAAAACATATATTTTACTCTTCAACTATCTTTTCCAACTGTAATCAGATTATTATATAACACCTTGACATCTTAGTGGTTTATGCGAGTAAACCTCACATCAAAAGTCTCTTGTTCTAGTTCCACTTGTGTGTGTGTGTGTGTGTGTGTGAGAGTCTCTCATACATGCTCTGATAGCCATAATCCCCTAACTGTGACTCTCACATGATGAAGAAATCCCACGCCTCACAGTAGCCAGAGGCTAAACACTGCATGGTTACTCCACCTCAGCTCACATGCTCCTCTGTTCATACTGTAGTGAATGCTTGCCCTATGATCCACTTTATCTTGTGTCAGTCTGACCAGCTGAAAGCACAGAGAGGAACATGAGGAGATATTTTTTGTTAAAAAGGATTCCTTTACCGTGGTTGAGGAGGGACACCACGCAGAATGAGTCCAGTCCGCTCATACCAAAGGTAAGAGGTCACTTCGCTCTCTTTTGAACTTTTCTCATGTTAAGTTGGTATGTGGTCTGTTTTGTTACGTTCATTTCCTTAGTAGAGAGTACCTGAAGTTTAATTAAATGTTCGAGGTGGCATTACTTCTCAAAAACTATGATATTTAGTTGCATTCCTGTGTGTCCAAAGGCAGGCTCTACAAAAGAGAATGCTGAGGAGCTCAGTCATGTTACCAGTGAATTTCACCAAGCAGGGCCAAACGACGGACAGGACAACAACAGCCCTGTATTCGCAAGTGTCCAACCCCACCACAGATATTCCTTGATAGACTACTTCCTAAAATACTTCCTGTTCCTTTGCAATCTGGTGTTCACAGTTCTGGGCCTGGTGGTTCTTGGTCTGGGGATGTGGGGCCTCATCAGCAAAGAGTCGTTTGCTCAGGAGAAGATCGGCAGTATCGGCACTGACCCAATGCTGATACTCGTGACTCTGGGCTTTGTGTTGACTTTGCTCTGCCTGTCAGGCTGTGTGGGCGCCTTAAGAGAGAACTGCTCCTTACTGAAACTGTTCTCTGCCGCTGTGCTAGTGCTCATCACGGCGCAGGTACTGGTCGCCATTATGGCTTACAGTCTAGAAGATCAGATTGGAGGCTACCTGCGGTCGGGAATGTTAGCTGCCATGGTGCGCTACCAGGACGACTTGGATCTCAGGTTCATCACGGATGAGATTCAGTCAAATCTACAGTGCTGTGGGGCAGATAACTATCGTGACTGGGAGATCAACATGTGAGTAGAGGGTGACTAACTTGGATATATTTATTTTAAAAAAGTACACCATGACGTTTTGGTCATAATGTAGGAATGCATTGAAAAAGTATGTGCTGCTCAGACTGTTATTGGATATTTTTTTTCCTTTCCTCAGATACTACAACTGCTCAGCTCCAGGAGTGCTGGCCTGCGGTGTCCCTGCGACATGCTGTGTGGACCCTTTGGAGAACGGCACAGTGTGGAACTCTCAGTGTGGTGTAGGAGCCCAGCAGCTGGATGAGTTTACTGCTCAGAGTGTGATCTTCCTGGGCGGTTGTCTCGGGGGAATCTCTCGCTGGATTGAACAGCACGAGGGCCTGATAGGGACAGTTGGAATTGTTGTGCTGGGCGTCCAGATTCTGACTGTGTTTATCACTACACGACTGTTGGAAAGCATCCAGTGGTATAAGGTTTACAGATAACTGTAATGGGCTGATGAATAGCCTATATTTATTTAATGAGTGCTCAAATGCTTTTGAATTTTGAACAAACCTTGTTTGTCACATGCAGTAAACATACTGTACCCTATAAACCATGAGATCAAAAAACAGCTCAGCTGGTTGAAAAAGACTCAGATGACTGCGCCTGTTTTGCCAGTAGAAATGAAAAATAACTATGAATTTTAAGACAGCAAAATTCAACATATAATGTCAAGGTAACAGACAAAAATGCCTTATTCAGCTGGCAAGGTTCCATGTTTTGATTCAGAAAGAGATTGTAAGTTTCCAAGCCCAAGAAGACCTATTTAAAGGACCACTTTGCAGGATTTAGTGGTATCTAGCGGTGAAGTTAAAGATTGTTAACTAAATACTGCTCGCCTTCCAAGCGTGTAGGAGAAAATGGTGGTTCAACATGGCGGATTGCTCTAGATAAAAATGTCTCATTCTAGTATACCAAAAACACAACAATTTTTATTTTAAGTCATTACACACTAGTGAAAACATTCCTATGAATATTATAAATCATCCTAAATGTTAAACACTGGACCTTAAACATTCGGTTACAAGGCCTTTTGTGCCTATATGTCTATATATACAGTATGTAGTACCTACCTACTGAGCAGTAAAACATTCCCTTCTAGCAGACAATATTTATTAACTTTTCGTCCCAGCAAAGCGCCATCAAATGATACTTAGAATCAGGCACAATTTCCAATTTTCTTGAGCTGTTGCTGAAAACACACAAAAGAAATAGTCCCTGAAACAGAAAGCCAAAAAGCATACATGCCATTATCAGTGTCAAACTATTCCTTTAAGGGTTAGGAAAATGCACAGGACATAGCGTGCCTAATTCATGGGAATCAATTCAAATCCCTGAATTACTTTACTGTGTTGATTGTTTTCAGATTCATGTGTGCTACTCTTTGTCAAAAAGGGACAAATAAAGCATTATATCAGGAATTATGTAAGAAAATACAGTAGCGTGGTTTAATAACACACTATGATTGAAGAAATGTTAGAAATTATTCTAAAAAAAATCAAAGATTTATTGTGAGTTTGATCAAACATGATGCTGTCAGTTGTGCAGAAACTCTGAAGCCAATAACCAGGCTTCTAGTCACAGCCCCCACTGTAACCTCAGACAACAGCACAAGAAACATTCATAATCAGTGGGTTGTGGCCAATGGCAGCTTGAGGGTGATATGAAAATGGTATATGGTTCATAAAATATATAAAACAACTTAGGCAAAGAACAGCATCCATAATATACATCATCTTTTTTACATGTTAGTTTACACTTTTTAGTTTGTGGTTAACCATTTAAAGTCAAAAGTAAAAGTCAATTGATGATCCAGATCAGAACTTGCCACATCAGTTCCCTTCAGTAGATATAAAAAATTACTTCTCAGGCAAAAATGACTCAGATGATGCCATACTGAGCCAGTTCGTGTAGCTCTAGATGGCTGTAGGCTTCCCATGGGCAGATTACGGTGATGTCTAAAAAAAGAAAGAACAAATAGTGAGTAAAAAAAGAAAAGCTGTGTGGTTTGTGTGTTCTTTTTTGTGGTGCTGCCTAACTTTGGTAATTCTGCTCACCCATGCCAAGCCCTTCCATTCCTGGGATATCCTCTCCAAAGCTGAGGAAGAAAGAAAGCTTTATTGTGGGGAAATATAAACTTACTAGATGACACTCATGACAATTCACTTAAGAAAAGCCTACCCAATGACGCCCCTCTTGGGAGGCTTGCTCTTGAACTGGCGGCTGCTCCTCTGTTTAAACTTGGGTGGGCTGGTTCCGGGGCCGGTGGCTCTGAGGGGACCTTTGTTTTCAATCTTGGCTTGAGGTTTGGCCACATCCAAATCCATACCTTTGTTGTTTGAACTGTAATGGGACAGATAATATGTTATAAAAAGAGATGTACTCTAACAATAAAAATTGTATATTTAAATACACTTCCTGTATTTTGCTATTACATTAGACAAATTGATATGAAATTAATTGTGCTGTGATTACTAAATAACTTAATATCTACAGAAACAGAGACTTGTTTGTATGTTTACAGACAATACAGGCTGCTGTAATGCCACACTCACATTACTAATTAACCCTTTAAGCTTCACAGCACCTTTATAATCAGATTAGTGTGAGCTGCTGAATTTGCTTATGGTCCTAACCCAACAAAAGCTCATTAATTACTGCGATTGTCTGCTGGTAAACACAGTTTTTAAAGTAAACTTTATAAACCTATTATTATGATTACAAGGAAAATATGTACCAATGTGGAGGTTTAAATAATTAGAATAAAAAAATCAATTCAGTCATGCGATATTCTAAATATTGCTACAAATATACACTCAGTGATTGTTTTATGAGGTACACCGGTACAATCTAATGCAATTCTAACAACTTTTTAAAATGTTATTTATAGTTCTTTGATTACAAAGTTTATCATGTTTTTTGTTGACCCATGTTGTACATGTGTACATTCAATGATATGTTCATTATTGAGGTGAGGTATAGAGGTGTTTCTAGTATTTTACCTTTCCTTTTTACAGCCTACACGACGGAGGCAGAATGTTAGAGTACAGTCCAGTACAGTGGCACCACACTACCTATGACCTCAGTGCTAAAAACTTATTTTTTTATTATAATTAACACCTCTATGACTTCAAAACTGAACCTTATTTTTAGGCATAAAAGTAGATTTTATAGCAGATATTATAGATTGCATTAGACGGGTGTACATAATAAAGTGACCACTGGGTGTAGCTTCTTAGACACATGGATTTCTCCATTTCCAATAATATTCGAATCAGTGAATTACTTTTTTAATCCAATAATATCTTAAATTTGAAGAAACATTTTTTTTTCTCATAATGATAAAAAACTTTTGAAGTTGAAAGTACAGAAAAACAAATAAGACATATCGTTATATAATAACAATATTCATTTTACATATAAACTGACAATGTGTCCAGAAAGCACATCAAAAACACAATCTAAATCGCTGTTAATACTCACCTGTGATGTGTTATCTTTGGTCGTATCGCAGAGATCAGGGCTGCTGTTAGATGATGAGCTGTGTCTGGTGAAGCCCTCTTATACACCTCAGACTCTGAGACGATTATGAGGCTTCCAACCAATAAACTGCAGGGCTCTCCTCACTCGTACACACACAGTCTCTCTCATTGTATATGGAGCAGTACATTCATTAGGGATTGGCTGACAGGCAGTTTAGGGGATATCTGAACTAAGACTGACCAGAACAGACACTTGACCCCAGAGAAAAAACGTCTTTAGAATAACAATGAGGATGTGCGTCAAGGGTGTCCATCAGGACTCATTCAGTCTTCCAGACACGTGCAGTGTAGGAACAGAGCTGTGGGGTTTTCTTACAATATGTCCCATGATGCACAGTATCTCCCCACCACCTGCAACATTATGCAACGTCTGCAGCCGAGGAACATACTAGCATGAACGACGGCTGAATAGACTGCTGCCGGAAACATTATGGGCCATTCACCGTATGCCACATGTCTGATACACACTCTGTAAATGCTGCAGGAGCTACAACTAACTATGGTGCACACAGCTGATTGTACAGTTACAAATAGTGATAATGTTTATAGTTGGTTAATCATTAGGTTTATTATGATTAAATGATTAAGCATTTTAATCAGCTTTTCAATGTGCTACAATATTAACATACTAAATTATTACTAACAATAATACAACAAGATAATATAATATATATTTTACACTCTGAAAGGAACAACTCTGCTAAAGAAAAATGTTTCTCTCTAGGATTTTTTTACTTTACTACTTTTGCTTTAGTAAATGATCTGAGTATTCCACCACAATTTGTTCAAAGGTATCTAACATACAGGATGTATGTACTGGATGTTTGTCCGATCAAACAACTAAACAGTTTATCAGTTATCAAAATTGTTGCAGGTTAATTTTCTGTCAATTAATTAACTGATTAATCAACTTAATACGCTGTGCGTATTGATTGAGTCAGATTCAACTCTTAAGACCCTTGTTCATTATTAAACACATTACTTATTAATTAGAATTACAATTACATTAATTTTCAAAATAAAGATTTAGTTGGTCTGATTTCTGTTTTGACAACAACAACCAGCTTTGACTTGTTTTGGTCTGAGGAAGTCCAGCTAATTCACAGTTCCAGTGACAAAAAGTATGTAACCACTGATCATTTGCTAAACTTCTGATCTTTAGGACAAAGATGAACAGTACTCGTTTCTTCTACATGAATCAGTGGAATATCTGCTCTGAATACATTTGTAAATAACTGAGCAATTAAACAGTTAAGCTCATTGTTTACATTTGGCTTTATGAATATGATCATTCATTGTAGTGATGCACTGAACCATATGACTTTTATGTGTTTGTTTATTTGTTCATGGCTGATTGTGGTTTGAAGTTGAATGCAGTTAATATTTTATATTAATATGTGTATAGGTTTACATGTGTTCAAGAAACTCTGATGTGTGTGGTGCATCTGACATGATCTGATCTCAGTGCTTATTAAGCAGTCACAATTTCACTTACGACTGCTAATGAAGGTCAAAATCAATGATACACAATCCGGATGGTCAAATAGATCAAAAAGTTACTGTACTTCAAATTCAATATCATCATTGACGCCATCTAGTGGTGTTAGATAGTAACACCAGCAGCAGCAAGATCGTCTGTTATATCAGTGCATCACTCTGGGATAAAGTTGTCCTCGTCCAATGTACAACTTACACAAGTGTGATCAATGATTGTGATATATATATATGTATATATATATATATATATTGAAAATGCACTTAAATGAAGTAGGAGACATCTTGTGT
>NW_023339696.1:13418257-13418464 GCF_004916995.1 Morone saxatilis | reverse complement strand
GGCCAGTATGCAACTTGTACAGTGTGATCCACCAGTGCTCATCCACTGAGAATGGACTTTACAGTGAAGTAGGAGACATCTTGTGTTCAGCAGAAAAACTTTAAACAATGAACAAACAATGTTTAATGAGGTTGAAGGAGTAGATGCATTTTCAAGGATTTTAAAGTATATTTTGTAAGAGGGAAACATATCAGACAAACATTATTG
>NW_023339696.1:13410246-13418234 GCF_004916995.1 Morone saxatilis | reverse complement strand
ATTAAAGGAGAGGAGTGAGGTCCTAGACACACAACATGAGTCTTTAAACACTCTGAAATTGATAAAAGCGAAATATATAATTGCAGAGGAGGGGAACTGGATCTTTTTTATTTCCTTTGACAGATTTCCTCCAGGTGAGTAGTACCATTGACAGTACACGATACCCATGAATGCACCACAATGAACGGTACCCGTGAAAGCACACGGAGTGAGAGCTCTTCACTTCCTCTCTCCCTCCTGCCGCTTTGGGTTTGAGGTTCCTGCGTCAAAGGTTCCACACGCTGTTCCACATGTGTTATTGTTTTGTTAAGGTAATTCATTTGTGATGCATTGAAATAAACTATAGTAACATGGGAAAGAATAAAAGGAACAAGCCAAACGAGTCGGGGAAACAAGCGGACAAGGCCGGAAAAAACCCAAGGTAACGTAACTCTAACAGAAAAAACTGCTGGCTAGCTGTTAGCTGATATTAGTTGCGAGCTGTTAAAAATGAGATTCAACTTGTTTACATCATCCTTGTATTTAAGTGAGTGACATGTGCCTTTTTAAAAATACTGACTCCACTTTTTTTTTTCCCTAAATGCTATTTGGACTGCAATGTGTCTAAACTTTAGTGATAAGAAGTTCAAACGAGATGCTAAACCCAAGAGAGCCAAACCAGACCACCTGAAAGACATCCCCTTCAGGCTCCGAGAGATCATGAAGAGCAAGGAGAGGATGAAAACGGGACCCTTGAAGGCCAAAAAGCTTAAAGATGGTGAGTAGAAAAGCTTCTTTACACTGTCATGTATCCGTATACCTTATGCATCTACATAAGGACCTACCTTGGCTGGTAGAGTTACTATAACACATTTATAAAAGTATTTCTCATTCTGATTCTACTATTTAAGCCATGGGTTTGTTTATAACCAATGAGGGATTTGTGTCTTTGTCTCTTCAGTCATTCCCCCTAAAGGTAAACCAGAGGATTCCCAGGATGGAGACATACCCGTCCCACATTTCAAGAGGAGAAAGATGGAAAGTGAGAAAGCATACGTGCGGCGCATGCAGAATGAGACAAATCACGTCCTCTTCCTCACCAAGAACCAGGTAGACAGGAAGCCTGAGCTGGATATAGATGAACAAGAGAAGCCTGCAGACAAGGGCAAGTCTGAGAAAAAGAAAGAGTGAGTATGCAGCTGTTTCTCCTAGTGTTTGTGTTGATGTGGGGCCAACCGAGTCCTCGGTGGCACATATCTAATTGTTTCGATCTTTGTTGTCTTGCTACAGGTATGATAAAGGCAGATTACAGAGACTACAACTGAAGAAGTTGGACAGACAGGAGGACATGTTGGAAAAAGAGATGTTTGTTGGTAAGGAAAGCATATTTATTCAGCAACATTTGCCACTGAAGGATGTGAGGGAGGAGGTATTTCCTCTATAATTCATTATAAACATGCACTGGCCAAACTAGTTTTCTAGAAGCTGATCGTTCCCTGAAAAATCAAAGGATCCCACTGGGTTTATATTCTTCAGGTTTATCAGAAAACGTTTCCCTAAGCCTTTCAGTGATTTATAATTGCACTGCAGAAAAAAATATTCTAAAGCCAATTGGAAGTCACAATACTTTTTAAATTTAAACAGGAGGAACTTCTTGTTCTAATTTTGACACAAGCTTTTGAATGTGCTGTAGCTGTTTAATAATCATTTGGTGGGGAAAATCAAAAAAGAGACCTTTGCAATGATCCACTGTGTTAAAAAGGCATTCATTTTTCAATAAGCGTGTGAGAGCTTTAAATCTATAATTCTCGCTTCTCGCTACAGCAAAAATGCTACAGAATTTACCTTTAATGCGAGGGGATTTTGTTTGTTTTTGGCGTGTAGCCCTGAATTCAAAGTGAGAAGTAACCAGCTGATTTTCTCCAGGCCAAGCTTATGAAAAAGCTGCAAAATGTTTATTTTTCTAATTACATGTTCCTCTCAACTCTACAGAGTAAAATAATTTGTGTTTGTGTACTGATATGATGGGTTTTTGTTTTGTAGATAATGTTCCCTTTGGTGAAGTTTCAATGGCCCCGCCGTCTTTGAGTTTCAAACCCAGGAAAGCTCCGGTCAAATCTCAGGTAACTTGCTATGCAGTTATCCAATGTCATTTTGGTGATTGTAATGGTTGAGTAAGAGGTTAATTAATTTTTTTTTTTTAATTTTTTTTTCCCTCTCTTCCACCTGCGTCATCCAAAAGGGATCAAAGAACCTGCTTCTCAACTCTCTCCTCGGCCAAACCGTTGCTTCCACAACCAAGCCCTCCATGGCCAGACAGAGAATAATGGAGGAGGAGAGGGTGCGAGCGGTGGAGGCCTACCGTCATCTTAAGAAACAGAAACAGCTGCAGCACGAGGCCAGGACTGCTGGTCTGGAAAAACTCAAAAACCTTCAGTGACAGTTTGTGTCAAAGAAAGTCCCTCGCTTGAGTCAGCAGGGCAGTTCACATTGTAAGATAACCATGAGCAGACGGACTGTATTATGTAACAATGGAATATTCCAGCGAGGGAGCTTACCTCAATGTAGCTAACTGTCAGGGAAAGAAGCAAACATTTGCATCCACAGGCCACAGTATGAGATAAGTTACTATCAGCATTCCCACTGCCACTCTCAATATCACGTTAAGCTCAAAAGTGAACAGGACATACACTATTATTAATGCCTGTTTAAATGTGTATAAAGAAGACAAACTGATGACGGCTAAACACATCCAGACAGGTGACTTCTGTTGATTTGTCACCCTGTAACTGTGTTGGATGTTTACTGGTAAGTGTTCATTTACGCTGTGTTCATCTTTAGGTAACATTTGTGATATGGTAGACAATAAAATCATCAAGAATCAACCTATGATTGTTATTTTTGGACCCACTAGATGGCAGTCCTCCAGTAGAAAGCTGGTTTTATTTTGTTTGTATGGGGAGTGAACTGAATTATTTTGGACTTTTTGTAAAGCAAAACATTTTTTTTTTGTGGCACACCATGCAATATTATATATGTGAACATATTTTCAGTCTGTACAAAACAACCATCAGCAGACAGTTTGTCATGTAATTGTAGATGTTCGAATTCCCATTTTTTTCCCTGATCACTTTAAGGACTTCTCGTCCATATTGGCTTAAAAAGATGAGGTTCAAAGTTAATTCCTGCTGTTGAGAAACAAGTCTTACCACCAGGTATATTCCCCAGCTGTCGCGGAGCTTTCAGCAGGTAACACAGTCAACCTTTGAAGATTGCATGATAGTTTTTCTCAGCTGCGGTTGCCAAGCACGAGAAATAATTTTGGACCTCACTTATAGGAATACATTCTAGAAATGTGGGGGAAATTAACTATAAAAGCGGTCCCTTGTTTTCTCTTGTACCTCTCTGAGAGCCTGAATCCCGGGACAAATAAATCACATCAGCTTTTTTCAGATCACTTATTAGAGCCTGGCACAGCTATTTACTTTTGTAATCCGTAAAAGGTTTACCCCCATGAACAAGGCCTTTGTTTAAATATTGGCCTCTGGGACAAAATGTACAAGTTCAGAGATGTTTTGTTGTTCTTTCAAAGCATCGTAGAACTAAAAGCAAACATTATTTTCATATATTTGTGATATAGTGAATGATATCACTAGATCCCATTACCTATTAATATTAAATCCCTGTTGCCTAGTCTGTGCTCACTGATTTCTGTTTGATCAGCTTTTTTTTTATTTTTCTATGTCCGTGTTTGTCCTCTGAGGGTTGTCACAGTGACAAGGAAATTCATTAAGTGGGAACAGCTGCTTGTGATTGGTAGTGCTGACTCCTTTGAGCCGGGCTCAACCACTACTGGTCATGTAACCACCCGTGTCCATGTGCACAAGACAGCTATTCATATTATCAGGGGATTACAGTTGCTGCCTGTCAGAGAAAGATGCTTTTTTTTATGTCAGCTCAAGTCACTGTTGATCAGGACTTCATGTCTAATGTATTAATATAAAGCTAACCAGCTCAGTGACATTAGACACCAATTACAAAGTAAAGAGTGGGACGTTGTTGGGAAATGCAAAGAGAATGTTATATCAAATCTCTCTACTCTTTCTTTTGTTTAAATTTAAATTTGGATTAATCCTGTTGTGATCAGGTTGTTAGACAAGATCACTGGTCTTTGCACCTTCATGCAGGAGATTAAAGGGTGCAGGCACGAGCACGTTCTCTTTTCTGATGTGTCTGATTTCCAGTTGGTGAGCAATTTCATCTCTGAGCAAGTACTCATGGCTGCTGACAGTACAGGATGGTGGGAGTAATTGGGAGAGAGCCTACTCAGCCTGCTGCTAGGCAGCCGCAGCTCATTCTGAAGCTCTTAAAGTGTGTGTGTGTGTGACAAATTATATGTGAATAATTGTTCCTCTCCCTGTAGAGAAAAGGAAGAGCTCATAAGTCAAAGCAGTTGTCCATGCTAATTTGTCTTTCCAAAATAATGTTTTGAATATACAGTATGTTTATTTAAAAACCATAAACCCTCAGTAGCATTTTAAAACTTAGTTTTTTCAGTAATTAAATCCCATTCAGTCATAGTGTGATTATTTGCATTCATTTTTATCAGAAACTACATCAAATGTATTGTTAATGCCTAAACTCAAAATATAAGTGCGCACACGTAGTAGCTCTAAGACTGTTACAGTCCTAAATTCAAACTAGGAAGAGAATTATTATATACAGTATATTACTGTTTGGGTAGTGTAACATCCCCAACATATCATTCAGTGCCACATAAAATAGTTGCTTACACCACAGTATGACAGTTAATGTTTATCAAGCCAATATATGTAAATAACTGCTCTATGTACAGCACATGCTGATCCTTGTGATACTTCCTCTTGCATTATCCCACATGTGCCGCCTTGTGAGTTGTGTTACCTGTTACAGTGATCCAACAGCCACACAGGATTTAAGGAACATGTACAGGTTTAATAAGTTACATTTTTTTATACCTTTTACATACAGTTGAATTTTTATAAATCCAGGACACTACAAAATCATATGGCTTTCAGAGGAAGTCTGCCACAACATTATTTCACAAGTAAACGGAGTATGTATAACAACAGATAAACAAATCAGCAGTTTTTTATATTTTAAGTGACATCAGTGAGAACACACATTTTTAGTGTTTGTGAATAAAAACTTGTAACAGTTACATTATAGACCTTTAAACCCTGCACCTAATTCCTGTCTACTGTTTCTCCACTATCAACCTATAGAAAATCAGTTGTCACCTGAAAATGTTACACAGTGTTCCACTTTGGGATTTAGATTTTGTAGAGACAGAACAGTTTTTGGTCTTGCTCTTAGCTAGAATGTAAAGTAGATGCTTCCCCATGGGAATACATAAATGCCACTCTTTATCTCAGGTTATTGACTTTTTATTTTGTCCAGTGAGTGAAGTTACAGTTAAGCAAAGCTGGTTTATAGCTGATGGTAGGGTACAGGTAGGGCACTATTTTCCATTGAGTGAGGATGGGAATGAAATAGAGGAGCTGAGGCACAAACTTTCCATATGAAAATCATTTTGGCCATAAACTACCGTTCATAAGTTTTGGTCACCTGTTATATTGATGTTTTTATTCTTCAATACTGGCTACTTCAACATAGAGTAAAAACAGTAGGCTATTCAGACACCAGATGTCTCATTTACATCTGAAATAGTGTTAGCCTCAATAAATGATTCAAACTTCTATTTAGGCGTTGCCCCCACAGTGTTGCATCACGGAGAATACTGCTGCAACCATTTCCCCCCCAAATACCCTTCAATTTTGAAAATCATAAGTGACCCTAGATTGTTATTGAACCACTTAAAAGTGTGAAAGACCATTCAAAAACAGAGTAGCCCTCTCAGCAATCTGACTGTACCGAATCAAGCTTTTGTGGCAGGCGAGTCCAGACTTTTGAGCGGTTTATACATTTGCCTTCATAAGATGTCCATCTCATATATTGTCAGTGTCTTTACAACCTTTTGATTGAGTGTCACTCAGCCCTTGTGCATACAAAACAGACAAACAATGCACGAACATTAGAGGAAATAAAGTATAAGAAGTGTGTGTGAGAGGAGCTAGGTCACATTACCGCCTATTGCTGTAGCTTAACCACTGTTAAGTAGGAAGAGAAAGGGGGACATGTTATATTTGATACTAGGACAAACCGCTGGTGGAGATTTTTTTCATAGCTCTAACAACCGAGCGTTGAGTGGTGACTCTTGACTCGCGCTGCCTGCGTGTGACAGTCCTTAAGAAGGTAAGGACTCGATTGAACGAGGCAGGGAGCTACTGCTTCCTGGATTCAAAGAAGGAGCTCTGGCTCGAGGGAACATCGTGCCTTGGTCCATCTTTAGAAACGCACAAAGAAGTGATTATTTTAGATGTAAACAGAATAAGGAAATGTTGTGTGTGTGTGTGTGTGTGTGTGTGTGTGTGTCAAATACTGTGTACACTCACCTTAGTCAGACCCTTGGCAATCAGGGCTATTTCAGTGGGTTGGTACACACAACTGCGTAGCTGACCATTGTAAGCACCATATGGAGACACTGGCTTTGTGGGTACTGGTAAAGAAAAGGTGGAGGAGGATTAGAAAATAAGAAAGAACGTTTGCTGCTGATGCTTTTTTTATGAAAAACACAAACACATTTTGAGACATCTGCCATTGTTTGAAGAGACGGACATTTACTCAAGCTGACCATTAAAGTGAATCAATATTTGCTGCATCTGTTAGTTGCATATTGTAAAATTTTGAAAGCACACTGCAGTGTCTCCTATTTTAAATACGTGTCATACTCAGACACTTCATTTCTCTTATATTTTTCACCAACCTGACAACAAAAAAAGTTTGCTGTCACTATTTTCTCCTTCCTAATTAGTGTCTGTATGTCATCATTGAAAATATTAAGAGTTGTACTATTGGTACACTTCCAAGCAAACAAGTGAACTAATTATATTATATTATATTATTTAAAGACTTTGTAACTGTGATGTGGTAAATTAAGTTCCAAGTAAGCGACTGATGTAACTGCCTCATAATATTGGCCAAGGATACAACCTTCAATAAGTAGATCAGATTTTTGTCCTAAAAGAGGGCAGGCATGTTTCCTGAGTAGCACATATTTAGCTTTATCCTATAAGTAGATTCCCATGGGCGCTGCCAGACACTAATACATGTGGACTTTCGATGGGCCTGGTGTGTCAAACAGGTAAGCACGAAGGAGTGTCAATCTTACGGATTGGAATGCACGCTCCACTGAATGGGTTTTGTTTGGCGTTTTTTGCATGGTAGGTAGCATCCAAATCAACACATTCAACAGGCAAAGTAGTACACAGCGTCTTATATAAAGTATTTACATACAGAAATCTCCCTCACACACTTTGACACTAAATGGTTACAGTGGATGCTACATTTAGGTTCATTCACAATTCCCCTTCAGCTTCACAGAGATTGAGCAGTATTGCAGAGAGTAGGAGGAAAACTGTAAGTCCAAATGTGCGAAGATGATGCAAGCCTCGTCTGTCATCATTTGTGTTTTTGCATATTTTTCTTGTAAACATTTGTTTTTCACTTCAGTGTCCCATGGCTGACATGATTTGAGCCAACCATTTAACCAAGACTTCTATCTTTCTTGGTAATCACACTTGAAACTCGAAGTAGAGAGCTCCTGAGAGCTCAACATACTGTATCGTGAGAAAACACATGCAAATGGAGAAAACACAACCAAATACAGAAGCTTTGCAAGTAGCACAGACAGCAACGAAAAGTATTTCCAGGGGACTCATGAAAACATTGGAGTCAGCTTTCCATAAGTGATGTGGGAAAATTAGCTAAGTTGTTAGTTTTTTCGGTGACCACAAGTGCTGTTCGCAGTCGCGTGCGTCTTTTTTAGTGTCCCCCGGAAACAGTTTCTGTAGCTGTCTGTGCTACTTGCAAAGCTTCTGCATTTGGTTGTGTTTTCTCTATTTACATGT
>NW_023339696.1:13394984-13410146 GCF_004916995.1 Morone saxatilis | reverse complement strand
TTGTCAAACTGGTGAAGATGTTCTCTAAAAGGGAGACTGAGTTGGGCCCTCATGTGTGGAGGGCCAACAAAGATACTAGAATGGATAGCTCTGGATGTGGGAAGGGGTCTATGCACAGGGTCCAGAATTTTGTGCATTGGCCCTGCATACAAGAACTGAAGAAAGACTGTAAATTAAAAATATTCCTCCATTTTAACAAAAACTAAAAAACTGTATGAGAGGAACAATGACAATGGTTATACTGACAAATAATTACAGTGAACATGCTGCAAGTTGTTATTCTAACAAAAAGAGAGGTTAACAAATAGCAGCAACATTTTTGCTGTTTTGTCAACAACAGAAATAGTAATCTGCCAATTATGTCACAATCTTTTCCTTTGCCACTAGAGGAAACAGCAGAGTAATGGTACCTCCCATTACACTGTAGCGCCTCATTATGTCATATAGCTCACCTGTGCTTGGTTGGAATCGTATGAGCACAAATAAATCATTTAATTGGTGTGACTGTTTTCTGCTGATTTAGATTTCTGATTCTGAGGATTCAGCACCCATCTAGACATAATGTGGCTGAGCGCAGTGAGACCATGTAAGACCATGATGTGTCATGCTGTACCTGCTGGAGGCTCATCCATAGAAAAGGCTTTATTTTCCATGTACACGTTCTGGTGGGGTGGCTCCAGCTCCTTCAGGATGTTGTCATATACCATGCTCCTGGCAGGATAAACATCTCCATCATGTGGCTCTTCCTGATCTGGGTCCTCCTGGGTCAGTAAGCAGATCTCTGGGATGGTGTAGAGGCATAGGAACACCCAGGCGTTTGACACCACAGCTACAGCCAGAGTAGGGTCGTCCCAGGTGTCATTCCCAGCCACTCTGTTCCCATAGATGTACATGACAACCCAAGCTACCCATATAGCCAAGGTGAGGAGCCCTGTGACCAGGATGAAAGCTCCATCTCGGCGCCACTGCTTGTGCTTGTGTGTCAGTGACGGCACAGGCATCAGCACCACAGCTATCAACAGGACCATCACATAGATCAGAGACGTCACAAAGTCCAGGTTAGCAATGTTGCAGGACAGGTCAGGGATAACGACATCTCTGGGTGGGCTCCCGACCATAGTGATGATAAGCCACTCTGTGTTGATGATCACCTCAACCAGCCACAGACCCATGGCTCCCAGGCATAACATCCAGCTCCTGGGCCCCCGGCCTCGCCGCTGCAGCAGAGCGAGCCACAACCCATGCATTGCTAGGCAGGCTAAACAGCCTGCAAACAGTACTCCAAAGAGGAACCTCCGTGCTGCACAGCTAGTGGAGTGCCGGCCCACAATGAAGGCAAAAGAAAGTCCAAAGAGTCCCAGAGTAAAGATCAGAATGCCCGCCTGCAGGGCCACCATACCCTTTCTCTTCTTGTCTGTTACAAATGGCAACGAGGCCATGAGAATGATAAACAGGAGAAAGGAAGTCACCACACCTGCAGCAGCAACGGCCTCCACCACGACCCCCCACACTGTAGTCAGGTCACACAGGTTGTAATATATGGAGCTGATACTGGAACCACATCCTTTTGGGGCACTGGCCATGGCTTCACTGTAGGTTTAAAAAATACCCTGATTATTTAAGCATTCATTCAGATACTATAGTTACACACTATTTTATTTTCATTATTAAAATAGGAATGCAAAGACCAACCATTGACGTAATACTGTCGCCCAGCGAGTATAATTAGAAACCATCAACATACTGTTCTGTCTTACTTTGTTAACCTAAAATTGCTTCCCGTTGAAATACATTTGAGTCTCTGAAGAATCCAACAAATTGTCTCCCCTGTCTTTAATTACAGCATAGAGTCATGTTATATTCCCAGCGCAGTCTAGCCGTATTGCTACACCATCTAATTTGCATCTTGACAACATTTTAACATTTTAACAGGAGACATAATGAGTATTCCCAGTATTCCCATATATATTGGAGTCATTGGGTGATCAAATACAGTTTGATCTCATTGTAAGATTGTATTCAACTTTATAAAGTTGAATACAATCTTCAAATTAAATGAATGAAGGACGCAAAAGGCCCGAGGCTATAATCGTTATCATCAGTTTTACATAAGCACGTTAATAGTATATGGCTGAATATGATTTTAAAACATTAGAGTAATATTACAGCCTGTAGTGACTTCTTACCTGCACTGATGACAGTGACACACAGCTCCAACAGGTGACTCAGGTAGATTTAGTCCGGTGAGATTAACCCACTTTAGAAAAAACACAAAACTTTGCCTTGCCCTGTAATATTAGTTGTTGTTTCGAGTATTATCAGGCTCCTGACAGATCATTCGACCGATTTCCAAAGCATCCAGATATGCACTTAATGGATCCACGAGTTAGTCCGGGCGGGGATCATGGACAGTCCTCCATCTGCCCACTCCTTCTGTGGTCAACCATGTTATAACAGACTCACCGGCAGTCACATCAGAGCAGTACGGTTACTATAATTCCGTGAAGAGACAGTCTCTCTATCCCCTCTGTCTCTTAACCCAACCTCTATGGTGTGCAGCTTTGCATATTCTGTGAGATTAACATCCAGCCTGCTTATTTGTTTCAGGCAGCTTACATCCAAACAAAGGGACCACTCACCTCTCAAGTGAGACGTTTCCGCTTGTAGGCCTTTATACTGGCTATGTAACATGGTCTGTGACCTGTTTAACATGTAAATACTTTAATTTCAAACGCATTGGTGATTGATGATTAATGGCTTTCACGGGTTTAGTGATTACATCGGTTTTCTGATTAGTCTCCTGCAGGTGATTTCTTATAAAATGATCAGCTGCTGCAAATACAGCAGTTGCCTTTTAAGTTGGCCCACTTTCAGTTTAACAGACGAAAAAATAGGTCTGCATAAAGTTTAATTTGAGAATTATTCGACTCTAATAAATGCCATGTAGTGCACGCACACTAGATAGATTAATACTTAATACATAAACACTAACAGGCTGAGAAATATGATCAAACAGTCAATCAGAGTCTGTGTTCTCTATTAAAGCTATAAGCACTTCAGAATAGTCAGCATCAGGGAGGAGAGTGTGTATCCAGTTTGCAGAGCCACCTGGTGGAAAATATTGTTACAGGAGAGATGGACTTTTCACAACAGATTACACAACCAAATAGATCTTGTTATTGATCTGTCGAAGGCCGAAAACACTTAACAACCATTTGATTAATAGGAACATTGACAGATGCCATTGATTTTAAGATTTTAAATGCTCAGTAAAATTGAGAAATATTGATGAACAATGTTTTTTTGTGTGTGTGGCACATGTAACATTGTAAACATTGTCAGTACATTTTTGTTGTTGTGCCAATAAAAATATGTATTAAATGTCATACACTGCTAACTAACTTTTTAGTTACTGCAGCATTCTGTCAGATTAGAGAATATATTAGAATACAGTATAAGAGCAGAATAAAGTCTCCTAAGGAGTATATTTATTTACACTTGATCTCCCTCTTTCTGTCTGCTTGTTTGTATCTACAGTTTAAAGTCACAAAACTCATCTCTCTTTCTTCTTTAGTTGTGAAAGTGAGTGTCACAATGAAATCAAATAGGCCTAATAATACAGACGCTAAACTGAATTTCTAAGTAGTGAGATGTGTGTTTTTTTTTCCTTTTTTGTTTGTTTTATTCATGGTCACTTGATGCATTCGACAAATAAAATGTGGGTTTATATCAAAAGCCACTGTGTGTCATGGTTCAGGGAACTGATTAGCTAGAGCATCCCCTCCGGGTCTAGCACAAGAGTAAGGTCATCCAGGACACCTTGCTGAAGCTAACTCTGGCATTTAGCCTGTACTAAACATACTGTTTATACTGCGCGATGGAGCCCCCTGTGGTGCATCGATCCCTCTATGGATCTCGTCCTGAGGGGTGCTCTCACAAATCTAGCGGCTCGTCGATCCGTCCCTTTGCATTGTGGTCCTGTGAGCAGATTCTTAATAGGAGCTGATCTCAAAGGAGAAAGCAATGTGACCTTAATGAAGGGCATGCCCTTTTCCGATGCATTAAGAGGGCTCTGCTTTCATTGTGTAGCTAAACAATAGTTGTCTGAATTGTGTTTTAGTATACAGCTATACTTTAAGCTATGAACCAATATGATATATATATAGGAATACAGTGTTAGGTAGAGCAAAAAGTTAACACAAGTCTAAGTATTTGCATCCATATAGGTTTATTGCATTCATATAAAGCTCATGAATCTTATTTGTGTATCCACAAGCAAAAAGTAAAAAAAAGAATTAAAATAAAATAGAAGATGCTGCCTCAACTAGGTTGTCTCGTCCAGTTTGTTTCAGCAGGCATCATTAGGGCATCTCAGCAGCACCGCTCTACTATGAGAACCTGTCAGGTTATTCATAGCAGTGGCTTAGGTTGGGGTCTCGAAGGACGTCTCTTCTCCTGCATTTTTACTGCAGCCTGGCAGCCCTCGGGGCTTCACCACAACCCAATTCCCTCTGAAATGATGTCTTTCCTTGTCTGTCTCTCTGTAGTGGGCATGGCAGATTTGGAGCTATTTTAAACATATTTGTCACATAGCAGCATGTTAGTATAAATATTGTGATTGGACTAATGGCCTAGTCAGATGCAATCATTAAAAGAAAACACAAAATCAGATCCATACTGAGCTTATCTTTTGGGGAAATTTTGACTGGTATCTCAGTATTGACCGACCCACCCCAGACTGACAGATCGATGCTAACTGAGGGATCATATAAATGGCATTGTAAACATATTTGTGAGCCCCGAGGTCATGAATGCGCTGTGTATTATGTGCCACCATTGCTGCCATTTCACATTGAAATGTACTTCTGTTGTATCCCAGCTCCTGTATGTTAATGTGTGATTGTCATGCGACTTTGTTCACTTTGAGTCGTTAAAGCATTTCGTATTGATTATCATAGTATGTTTCCTGTAAGCAGCAGACCATTAGCTCCCTATCCAGCTGCAACATGTATCACACCTTTTCATTAAACCCACTGCCCTCTGTAAGGTGTGTGATGCAACGGCTGCACCTGAAAACAGTTGAGCATATGCTTGACTACATGTGACAATTACGCAAGCTTACTTTACATGGATAACTAAAAAATACCTTTATTCATCAGTAATGTGATTACACAAAGTCCTGATTGGCAGTTGAATTTAATACACAGAGCTCGCCTTAGATTGATGAGCAGAGCCCACACCAATGAAATTATCTTCCCATTAGTGAGATTAACATGCCATCAGAGAAGTAATTGCTCTCAGCTGAAAAACTGTCCAACAAAATGGATTATGAAGTTTGATTGACTGCATTTGGACACACATATTAGAACTTCAATTACTTTTGGCAGATAGTCTCAGTGGCAACCTACTGTAATTAACTGACTAATTATATGGCACTGATTGTATCTAACTTAGATATTATAAATAAAATGTTGCAGTCCAGTGATCTGCTGCATTCTGGGTGCCATTAAAACATGAAACTGTGTTAATATTGATTGTTAATAGTGCCTAACTCCTCTGACTTTAAAACAAACAAAAAAAAAAAACCATTAAGCTGAGTCCCTGGCTGGCCCGGTGCCGCTGATCAATGCCATGTAACATCCAAAAGGGAGAAATTCAAAATCAAAGCTGTCGCTATAGCAACGCCCCTGCCAGATTCCACCAATCAATGGAGCCCGTGGGGTTGCGAGATGCGCCAGGGAAAGGCCAGCGTCCTACATAAAGAGTGCGGGACAGGGAGCCGGGCGACACACACGGGGCAACACACCTTTCTGCGCGCACACAACAAAGGCACAGCAGCAAGAAGAAGAGTCAGGAGAAGAGTGGCACAGAGTGAGGAAGAGAGGGGGAAAGGACAAAGGAAAGAGAGGCAGGGAATAACTGAGAAGAAATGGTACGCTCATGTGAACAAGGGATCCCTGCCTGGGTCTATGTGGGCACCTTGATCCTCTTTATCCACTTCCACTCTGTCACAGTTAGAGGAGGTAAGATAACAAATCAGTAGTTTGAATTGTTTGCTTGCAAAGAGTCAGGTCACTTTTGCACCTTTTTTTATATCCTACACTGTAAGAGAAGCTGTATTGTTCTATTTTAGTCCAGCTTCCCCCATACTGTCAGTGGATAGTAGGGCACAGCATGAATGTGTGGCTCGCACTCAGCCTCGGGGCAGGGGACGGGTATTTATCTATTCTACTCATTCTGCCCTCATCTATCTGTCTGCTAGGTGCAGAGAAAGACAGGCAAGTCCATTTGCTGCCTGGCTTTGTGCCGGCGAAGAAAGGATTTTTTTACTCCTTAAAAGATCTGATCTGACTGATTTTGACCAAATCTACTGAGGGCCACATTCCTGTGCTGTCAGGTTAGATTTCATTTGAAATTCCTCGTGAGCACTCATCTAATCTTATATTTAGGGACTGTGTATAAAATGTTTTATTTAATGTTTTTAGCTCTTCTCAGCTTGAGTAGAAGAGACAGTGAAACATGATTTATTCATAACTTTTTTGGGGGGTCTACTTTGAATTGAATCTGTCACATTTGTTTTAATGTAACAGATAGTATGTACTGTTTCCCCAGTTATAATGAATATGGTGATTTTTCAATTTGTTACGCTGTGCCAGAATAATTTGTCAAAACACTCCCTCTCATGCTTCACCATGCTCAGCTGGCTCAGGGTGCTGGCTGACTAATTGGAAAAAGGTTACTTTGAAGTGGGGGTGCTTGATTGTGGTAAAGATATGAAGACTGTGAGGCATTCCAGGGAGCCAAGTGTGCTCCCCCTGTGTCTCATTAAATCCCCAGTAATAGGCCACTGATGGCTGTGGCAGATCAGAATGGAAACAGTAGCTTCTCATGCTGAGTCTTTCATGTGTGATTCTCCAGTATGCGCCACTTGTACTTATGCACAAGAGGGCATAGAAGTCATAGAAGCAACCATCTGCAATGGCGCTGCAAACTCAGGATTCTTTCTGAGCACCTGGTACCGGAGGTTTTCTGAGTCAGCCACCTGGCTTGTCACTCTCTTTCTCTATTCATTCAAAACCAGAAGAATAGAAGGATGTGCAAGTCGGCTTTTTCCTGACACATTGCGGTTTATTCGAAGAGTTAGGGAGTGCTTTTCCAGTTCCTGCTGAGTAAAATCTGTTTTAAGTTGTAGAACAAATGCGCATGAGTTCTGAGTCAGAGTTGATGACGATTATGGTGATGAATAAGAACTAAGAAAGAATGTATGGTACTTTTCAAATTTAGAGGTGAATTTAAGAAATCTCACAAAAGGTTGATAATATAACTGCAATTCCAAAGTAAATTTCTTCTGCATTTAGTGATTGTGTTTCTGTTAAGTGCTACCTATCCATCATCTTGCACTATTTTCTCCACAGCTGCCCTGAAGCAGGACGTGGCACTGGACAATGGGGCCACGGTGCTGAATCACTCCATGAGTTTGGTGCAGCGTATGGAGACCCTGCTGGCCTTGGGGAATGGCAGTGATGTCACTCTCCGGGTGCAGACCATCAACACGGACGAGGTAAAGGTGATCCAGGCCCACAGCCTGGTTCTCACAATGCAGAGTGACGTGTTTGAGGAACTGCTGCTCAGCCGCAACAACAGCGCTGTGGTTTTGAGGGAAACGCCCGACTGTGCCGCTGTCTTTGACAAATTTGTCAGGTGAGGGTGACTCCGGTTGTTATCATTTCTTCAGAGTTCACCCGGTTCAATCAAATGTAACCCTTCAAGAAACTGTGGAGCTACTTGTAGATGCTATTGTATTTTCCACTAGTATAAAGTTATAGGTCTTCACTCACCATTTTGCCTCTCTCCTTTGGAGGAGTGAGATGCTCCATCTTTTGAAATATTCTAAAATTACATCTGCTGTTTTCGGCTCACAGTCAGAAATCGGACAGTGTGGGTTTATTCGGTGACTCAGATGTGAGGAGAGAAAACAAGCTTCAAAAAATCGTATGCTTTACTGACTTTACTTACTCTTGCAGGTATCTGTACTGTGGTGACATCTCAGTGCGCCTGGATCAGGCCATATCTCTGCACAAATTGGCCAGCAAGTACCATGTGTGGGGCTTGCAACAGGGTCTGACCCAGTATATGTCCCAACATCTTTCTAGTGATTCATCCACAGGCCATGTAGTCGGCTGGTACAACTATGCACTACAAATTGGGGACATGGCCCTGCGGGACAGCTGCCTGCAGTACCTGTCCTGGAACCTGTCTTCTGTGCTGCAGAGCGAAGAATGGGGCTCCATCAGTGAAGACCTGCTCCTCTCCTTGCTCCAGCGCTCTGACCTCATTCTACAGAGTGAGCTGGAGCTGTACGAGGCCCTGGAGGCCTGGATTAGCCAGAACCAGCCTGTCAGTGCAACAGTAGAAAGTGCCCTAAGGGTTGTTCGATACGGCATGATCCCCCCTCAGCACCTCTTCCGTCTTCAGAAGCAATCCCCCCTCATGCTGAAGTATTACGAGTCTATCCGCGATCTACTTTATCTAGCTTTCCAATTTCACTCCGCCTCACCTATCCAACTGGCCAAGTACTTTGATGTCAACTGCAGTATTTTCACTCCCCGCAACTACCTGTCCTCTTCCTGGGGTTCGCCTTGGGTCATCAACAACCCCACCCGCGATGACCGTAGCTTCAGCTTCCAGACCCAGCTCGGTCCCAGCGGCCATGATTCCAGCAAGAGAGTGACCTGGAATGCCCTGTTCTCCCCTCGCTGGCTCCCACTCAGTGCCAGGTCAACCTATACCGAACTGGGTGCCATGCAGCCTACGCGCACAGACGGTGGTCGACCTCGCATCATTGTAACACCAGCCACTTCTAGCCCAGACTTTGCCGGCGTGAGTTTCCAGAAGACGGTCATTGTGATGGCAAGACAGCAAGGAAAAGTGGTGGTTCGCCACGTCTACAACTTCCACCAAAGCACAGAGGAGGCCGGGGATTTCCTGCTGGATGCTGACCTGCAGCGCCGTGCATCAGAGTATCTCATTGACAGCTCCCTCTATCTGCACATTGTAATAAAACCTCTTTACCATACCCTCCTTGTTGCCAGGAAGTAAAGGCAGGAATTTGGTGTGTCCTCACCATCAGTCATCCACCCTCCAACACACAATCACATGCACATAAGTAAACTCATATCACAGCACATGTTCATGCATCAAGTCTGTGACATCTCCACTGTTGAGTAGTTTGTGCATTGTGTTGTCTTCCAGCTATTTAACAAGGAGGTGTTGGGTACAAAAAAGGACTCACAATTTAACAGCTCAGCAGGGATTATCACAATAATGACAGAGGGTTTTCATTCATACTAAGAAAAAACAAACAAAAAAAACACTTCACCGTGTTGTATTTGTTCAGGTATTTTATAGTCCGTCAGTTTGTTCCTTGAATTTATTAAATCTATGTGATGGTTAATGTTGTTTGCATAGGTAGGCTACTGTAGTTAAGTAAGTAAGTTTTGCTTTAAAATAAATGTTCTTGCTATTAATTTTATGCATTTCGCTATTCAGCAAATATAGATTTTTAGTTCAATGCACTTATATCCTTTGACATACACCTATATACATGTTTGTTGTTTACATACCAGAATGTGTAAAAAAAAAAAATGCAATCCAATGATCAGTGTTCCTTTGTATACTGTAGGCTAGTTGCGAGACAGTGTTGACTGCAATAGTTTTTTCTCTTATTTATTGCTACGCATGGATTTGATCCAACTTTTAAAGACACAAGTATGTGATTTCCACACACACAAACACACACACAAATAAATAAAGACAATAATATAAAAAAATATCTGTCTGTGGTGGTCTGTAATATGTTTGTAATAAAAATAAACTTTAATGAGGCTGAAATAACGTATGATATTACTGTGGGTAATTATTTGTGATGAGTTGACGAGTGAAAGAGGGAAAATTAAGGAGATACAGCAAACAGCAAATCCCATGATGCTTAGCACGAGGCAGGAAGCACGTCATTACGTCGCTGACGCCTTCAGCTGTCAGACTTTGGCCACCCTAAAAGTGCAGGTTTTGTTAGCAAACTAACTCGAAGTGTACGAGCCGCGCCGACTTTAGTTAAAGTTGTGCATTCATCCGCCAATCGATCCGCGAGCGCGTGAGCTGCTGATTGAAGCACCGAGGTTGCACGAGGACCAACCATTTAGTTTTAAACGCTGCGAGTTTTGCACAAACCAGCGATCCTGAGCGGGTGTAAGGCTAGATGCAGGGAGGGAGGGAGTAAAAAAAGGCAAAAGTCTTTGTGCTTCCCTTCCCCCTCATCAAAGCAAAGGGGAAATGTCTCTGTCTAAAGGAGGTAAGTGGGTTTTTTTTTTCTCCACTCGTTTTGAAAACAACCGTGCACATATTTTAAGTATCGAGGTGCAGTTTGCGTGGGGGGAATTTAGCTAGCCGTGTTTGAGAAACGTAACCTTGCCAGGTGGAAAGCTGCATGTATGAGAGGAGGTGGAGAAAAAAAAAAAAAAGAGAAGCTAGCCAGCATGTCTTTCCTGCTTTCTATCATTGTGCGAAGTTTCTGGACATCCCGGTGTCTGAAAGTATTCACCGTACACCTACTGGTAGCGTGCTAAATGTGGTTTATTGTTCATATTTGAGCTAAATGGTACGCGCGCATCGCTTCCTTTTTAAGTTCCCGTGTTGTGGTTAGCTAACGCATTTTTCTCGACAATAAAAGGACTTTTGCCAAGCTGTAATTATTAACCAACTTGCCCCTCAGTTGGGAATCACCGCGCTGGGGTTAGTTTCTGCTTGTTCGAGTTAAAGTAAATCACATCGGGACCACAGGTGTTTGTATTTTTCGGCCTCCTGACTCATGACTGATCGATTGTGTCGGCTCCTTTTTGGTCAGTATGTCAGCGCAAAAATATCTTTAGTAGCCCAGCTTCCTTGAAAATATTATTATTATTATTATTATTATTATTATAAATCCGAGGTGGAAATTATTTATTTTTAAAACAGGCGGCTGTGCCAAAGGAACCAGCGCGCTATCACACACTAGGCTTCCGTCAGTCAGTCAGTGAGTGCTGTGTAATAATTACTGTACACTGTTGAATAAAATGCACACCTATGGAAAAATCAAGGTCCTTTCTCTGCGTCACACACACACACACACACAGAGAGACCATGATGATGTCAATTTACATTTCAAGTTCACCGCTTGTGCTGTTACACAATCATACTAGCGTTACCATGGTCGGGAGTACACACTGTTTTGAGAGGGCTGTGTAGATTGGCTCAGGCAATCACAGCCTTTGGCCTACCATGGCATGTTTTGACTTGCACCACCAATACCTAGTGCAGCCACTCTTTGTTGACAGTTCACTGGCTGCAAGCGGAGACTGTATAGCTGCTACACAGGTTCTGTGCTGCAATTACCGTGTGTACTAAAGCAGGCCCGAGGTGTCTTTTGTGAAAGTGTTTTTTTTTTTTTTCTCCTTCTGTTTCTGGCCACTGTATGGAGTTGTGCCTTTGGTGGTCAACGGGCCTAAGTGCATTGCAGTGCTGTTTCTGCGTATTGCTGAGGCACGTTTGGAGATTGGGTTCTCCCTAACAGCGCTGATAGGGTGGTGTGGAAGATTATATGCGCATGAGTCATCCTTTTTCTGTATATGGACCCACTCTGAGGCTGGAGGCTTTCTGATGGTGACTCGCCACACAGCTATTGGCACTTTGATCCCATGCACAATCCAGAAATTCTTGTTCACATTACGTATGTATTACCGCACTCTGGATAATTTCCACTGAACATCGTTGGTTTTCTAAGAATTGCAGCGTTTCCTGTAAAACTGCACCAATTTACTGCTGCTGTCTGTAGTGGCTGATACAACCAAATCATTCAAACACAGCATCAGCAAAAATGTAGATTTTTATTAAGAGACACCATGGTAAATACTTAAAATAAGAAATGCTTTAGGTTAATAAACATATTCCCAGGTGGAAGGAAGGAAGATCTGGATTTTTTTTCTCTTTATAAAAATGCTAAACTAAAATGCAACTTGTACTATATTTGATTAGAAAAATGAATTCATTATCGACACCAATAATGGCAAATGTCTGTCTTAGCCTTTCTTGCCATTAAGTACAGGTTCTGGATTTGTTTTTAAAACACTAAAGTGTGAAGTTATCAGTTATTTTATTGTCCATGAGAAGCAGGTAATTGTTATCTCGGCTGAAAAGAAATTCATATTGTGCATCCCTGGTTATAAAGCCAGATCACGTAATTATTATAATTATTTAATCCCATCATACACCACAGACAGCGGCATGAATTACACAGGGGTTGCTACCCTGCATCACCAGCTCCCCTTGAGAGACTTACCACTCAGATCCTTTCTGAGAAAATCTGTGGACGTGTATTTCTCACTGTGCTGCCTCGATATACTCTGACTGCAGCTGATGTCATGACTCTGTTGTGTCCTGTCGGGCTGAGTTTGAGGGCTCGGCAGGTTTCGCAGCAGAAGGCTGGCCTCACTTGGCCCTGACGGGGACGGCAAGCAGCAAGTGGGCCAAGTGAAGTGACATCATATTTCCCAAAGGGTCCCTGACAGTTGTTGTGTTTTTTAAGCGGATGTGTCCAGTCTGACTGGCTGTGAGTCACATCCCACCCCACAGTCCTGGCTACAGGGTCACTTCACACACTGCAACCTGGGGTTGGCTTGTATTTCGAGTCCATTAATGCTTCACTGCAAATATGCTTAGCTCAATTCATTTAAACTATAAATGCACAGTGTTACAATCTGCATGTGTTTTGTGTAGTTTTGGTAGATGTCTTGTAGCAGCAAAGCATTTTTCAGATATAAACAACAACAGCTTTAAAACGTGTCAGACATGTCAGATGTGCTGCCCTTATTTTGTTGGACGGAGAAAAAAACCTGTCTTACTTGTCAGGTCATCTGAAGGCTTCGGGTGCTCATACTTTATCCCACGCAGAGGAAATGCAAAGTCTATTTTTGACTGAGCATGTGTGAGTAAATCACACTTCAATCTCTCCCTACCACATGAGACTACTGTAGTCTTTCCAGACACTGTAGGCCTATTTTTGGGCCGCAGCACAAAATGGACCTGTCTGACGTTTCAGTGGAAGGCCATAGAATCTAAAATCTTAGTAAAACCTCACTTCCCTTCCAGCTTGATCTGGCAAGGAGGGGTTTACCCAATCATACTTCCTCTACACTGGAGAGGTGTGACTCACTCAATGGCAAACACAACCCCACAGTAATAAAGACAGTTAAAATCCTACCTTTATAAACTGACAGCTTGCTCACTCTTGCTTATTAACTAAGAAGCTGTCGCATTTGTTACAAAGTGAAGGTGACTGGCTTGCACTTTAAACCAGTTTCTCTGAACTGGGGTGGAATAATTACACCGCCTGGCCCAAGTGTGTGTGCTGCAGGACAAGAACAGGAAATAACCAGCCAGGTCTAAACTGTTTCTCAACATATCCCAGTGCGGCAGAATTGGGGCCAACTGCTAGCACACGCACAGACAAAGGTCAAGAAAAGTGTTCTGTTTTTCCTGTCGACCTTGCAACAAGCGCGAACATGCTGAACACGAGTGTCCCGTGTCAAGAAAAGTCGAGTTGTTTTTCCCGTGTTGTTGCTCGTAGGCCTGGTAGCTGTGTCATTCTGGCATGGACTCGCAGCCCCTTGTGGGAAGTCCCAGAGGCTGCTGGTAAACTGTGTTTATGAATGGACTGCTGTCAGTGATTTAACACAGAAAGGTCCCCGAGGTGAAGTTTACAGCACCATACTTCACATATGAAGGATATAAGAAATGTAAAAAGGCCCTTGCACGTGAACCTTAAGTTAAACATGAAAAAACCCATTCATAAATGATTTGCTAGCAGTGATTGTAACGGTAAAAAATCATAACAGGAAGGAAAGCTTGATTCCCTTGAACACGTCTCCCCTTCCCTCTCCATTTGAGTCATCATACCAATGCCTATTAGTCATTTAGTCCACCTTCTCTCTGTTGCAGGGCCTCCGCTTTGAGTACACCTAATCTCTCAGTTAGATAACGGATCATTATCTATAGTTTGTGTCAGAGACAAATGTAAATTGATTGCAACCATGAAAACACTATACTACAGGAATAGAATAAAAGCCCCTATCAATAGGCCAATGTGGAAACATGAAAACAAGCAAAAGTCCATTTAGTTTGCACTTAATGATCTGAATTAGAACCTGGGAGCTCTTTTGTGGTAAACCTCGGCTCTACACTCCGAGTAATGTGGTAAATGGGCTCAGAGTGCCTCAGTCCTTCCACAAAACCCTACTAATCATACCAGCTTGTGGTTGCTGCTAAATACAGCGTTATTGATCGCTGTACATCCATCCTGGAACTGAGATGGTCATGGTTTTCTAATTTCTTGTCTCTTAGGGAAGAAGAAGAACCCTGGGCTGAAGCTGGCCAAAGAAGTGTTTGCGCAGCCCACACCTGCAGCAGCGTAAGGCTTCTATTTTCTTTTTTTTTTCTTCTTTTTTTTTAACAGTGTTTTAATACTATCACAGTTGCTGGGACAATAGGTCGGCCCGGTATTACCTTAGATATATCTGTGTGAGTTTACTTTGGCCGCTATCGCATGTATTGTCGGGCAGATGAAAATATCAAAGGCCAACATGTCCGGTGGAAAGTATGCCGAATAAATACATATATTCATTAGTAGCATATTAAATAGTCTGATGTTGTCTAAAATATATGATCTGTTGCCAGGACAACTTAACTGAAAACTTCTATTATGCAAATGTTTGTTTTTCCTGTCAGCTGAAGAGACTACTGTAACATCTGAGCTCAGAGTGTCAGAAACAATCCCTCTGCATCCTGCTGTCCTCTCTTTCCATCTCCCCTCTCTGTTCTCATCAGTGTTATGGATTTAGGTCGTAGCCTTTGTGGTTTTTGTGTTTTACATGTAGGCTGTTATATGGCTATTGTAATACATATGGCCGGTAGTTGTTCTGTATGGCTTTAATCCTGGAATATTGAATAGACTGTACTAATACAGCACCTTTATAGTCTCGTGACCGCTCAAAGCACTGTATGCTACATGCCACATTCATAAAGTGATGACAAAGGCCAATACACCAATACACAGCATCAGGAGCAATTTGG
>NW_023339696.1:13394324-13394967 GCF_004916995.1 Morone saxatilis | reverse complement strand
AGGGATTGAACCGCCAACCTTCTGTTTAGTGGACGTCCCGCTCTGCCTTCTGAGCCGCAGGCCATTTATATTCCAGTACTCTGATCTGTGCCGATGTACATTTGAGCCAACAGGTAAACTGTAGCACAGAAATACCAAAACGTGTGTGAGGCAGGCACTATAAATGGTACTGTTCAGTACATATCCCAGCCACAAATGCTTACAAAGAAAAAAAGAATGGTATCCAAATCAAAAAAAGGTTTATGTAAAAGAATATTGATATATTTTCCTATAGTTTTAAATACTTCCTAAATTGATGTCGGCATCTACCTCAAACGTCCAGTATCAGTCAGGATATTCTTGAGAACTGCATTGGCTTTTCATTTAAGAATATATATTTTTGTGGGGATTTATAGTTTCTGCACTCCATTTAAAGCACCACAGCCTGGTACAATTGTTAATTACAAGCGTCAGTGTTACATGGGTTCAAAGAGAGTCAGTCCTTGCATGGATCACTTGGATTTATAATTGGTTTTAGCGCCGACTTTAATCAACGTTGCTCTCTCCCTGCAGGCCCCCTCGAGATCTTGACTCAAAAGCTTGCGTCACAATCGGAGATCAGGTAAAGTTTCCTCTGAAACATGCTTGTTTTTTTTTTTTTTTT
>NW_023339696.1:13386833-13394307 GCF_004916995.1 Morone saxatilis | reverse complement strand
TTCCGTCCAGAACTTTGTGGTGAAGGCCGATGACTTGGAGCGGATTGCAGAGCTGGGGAGGGGAGCCTACGGGGTGGTGGACAAGATGAGACATGTGCCCAGTGGTGTTATCATGGCTGTCAAGGTAGGCTGGGAAGCTGCTGCTCAGGTTACCTGGTTTTGGAATCTCTGTAAATGCACCGCACCTTTTTTAAAATAGCACCATCACTCGTGGATGTATTCAACATATGAGCTCAACTTGTAAACATTTGAACATTGATAGATCTATTGCATCTATGACATGTTGTATTGAGCGTTATAGGACACTGGACACCATTTGATTTAAGCTATATCTGCCCCGCTGATGACACTGGCAGCCCAATCTGTGATGTTTGTGTCCCCAGAGGATTCGTGCCACAGTGAACACTCTGGAGCAGAAGAGGCTCCTGATGGACTTGGACATTTCCATGAGGACAGTGGACTGCTTCTTTACTGTGACCTTCTATGGGGCCCTCTTCAGAGAGGTGAATAAACAGTGACATTTATGACTGGCATGCACTCCTGCCTGTGTTACGCTGAGTGTGTGATCATCGTTTCTTATTTTATCTTTTGTCAGGGGGATGTTTGGATCTGTATGGAGCTGATGGACACATCTCTGGATAAGTTCTATAAGAAGGTTATTGATAAAGGCAAAAACATCCCCGAGGACATCTTGGGCAAGATCACAGTAGCAGTACGTCCTATCATATATTTTATATCGGTTTAACATTTAAAGGAATATTACCAAATTTTGGGGGGGAAAAACACGCTTGGTCGCTTTGTTTTTTCTGAGATGCAAGATGAGAGGGAAATTGTGCTGTCTTTATTGTGCTGCAATTACTTCTAACAGCTCCCGTATAATTTCTGATTCCACAACAGCTAATTTAACCGGAAATGCTCTGGTGCAGATGATATAAGAAATAAACACATCACGTAAAACCACAAATTAATTTTTACCTCTCTGTTTGGGTATGAAAGGATGTTGAGGCTGTGTTCACTAGTTACTTAGATATGTGCTGCTTTAAAATATATGAGACTCCAGGGAAATTGCAGCACCAAACTCAACAATAAGCAGATTATAAAACAAATTGTATTAAGGTGCATGTAAAACACATTGTAATCATTGAGATGTCATCTATGAGAATATTTCTTGAAGAATTCAACTTTTTTCCTTCGTTTTCTCTACTCACTCCACAGATTGTCAAGGCATTAGAGCATCTGCACAGTAACCTGTCAGTGATACACAGAGGTAATTAGAAGATCACATCATCAGTGTATACAGTTTTTACTTTCCTGATGTTTCTCATTGTTGGTTTGCTATGTTCTCTCATCATTTTCCCAACTCTCTAGATGTGAAGCCCTCCAATGTTCTCATCAACACTCAGGGCCAAGTGAAAATGTGCGACTTTGGCATCAGTGGCCACCTGGTGGACTCTGTGGCCAAAACAATGGATGCAGGCTGCAAGCCCTACATGGCGGTAAGTGGGGACTCCTGGTACCAGCTAGCTGAGATTCACAGAAAAGATTCTCCAGAGATTTACTGAAGGATTCCCTGTGTCAGTGTCTGAGGTCTCCTCATTAGTTGGAGTAGAACCACAAATCCACAGAGCAGAAGCTCCATTTGAAACCCAGACCTCAGCCTGATAGTTATCAGGTCTCTACTGTCTTAACCCCTAAGCTTTCAAACATCTTGCCTGGAATGTTGGCTCACAAAACCAGTATATTATTTTAAATCCTCAAAAAAAAGAAGAGAGAAACATTTAGCTGACAGATTTATTACACTTATTCTCATCTTTAGATGCCTTTTTATTTCTTGAGATTTCAATGCATGTCTGATATTTCATCAGTTTGTTTGATTATAAGTCCTTCTTTTTTTCTTTATGTTCAAAAATGTTTGTAAAGCAAACCTTGTTTTTAAAATGTACGGTATAGTTATAGCTCTTATTGTTCACATTATTTTCAGATAGTAGTTGTACTAACTAACTAACTGTTCCTAATAATTCCCATTTCAGCCCGAGCGGATCAACCCTGACCTCAACCAGCAAGGCTACAGTGTCAAGTCAGATATATGGAGTCTTGGTATTACGATGGTGAGTAGGAATGGATATCAAACTCTTCGTTCTGCTCACATTTAAAACAATGCAATTTTAATCATTAAATTGATTTTCTTTATTATGATATATAATTATATGATATTTCCAAACAGTAAAAGTGGAGCTTCTTCCATTCAGCTCTGAGCACCTTGTTTTGTTTGACATTGATAATGCTCTTAGTAATCTAAGGCTCCATTTCAATCTGTCCTCCCAAAAAAGTATACTTTGTCATAAGGTACAGTTGGTTAAATATATGATAAGTCAAAAGAGTTCCCATTACATGTAACTCCTATTTCCAAACACAACCCAGAACTAATGCCCTTTGATAATTTTGATATGTCAGATCCTTAGTAGTCCATAATGGCCTCCATAATAAACATGGCGTACAAACAGACACAATGGAACAACACTATCTCTATTTCCTCTCACCTGAAGGAATATTTTCACGCTCTTAAAAACCTAAGAATGCTCTGAGTTTGAAAAAGTGTTACATGAAATACAAATGAGCATAAAATGTACAACAATGCAATACTTAGCCGTGACCAAAATCATAATATGCTGTTGTGAATAGTAGCTCTAACATGCACGGTTCTCGTTAATCTGCCTTCCCCTGTCACCTAGATTGAGCTGGCCATTTTGAAATTCCCCTATGAATCATGGGGCACCCCCTTCCAGCAGCTCAAACAGGTGGTGGACGAGCCATCTCCACAGCTGCCTGCCGACCGTTTCTCACCAGAGTTTGTAGACTTCATCTCCCAGTGGTGAGCCTCACACTCGATGACAAATGTGTAGACTTACCTCAGCCTTACGCTCCTCATTCACCTTGCTGTGTAAAAATAAAACTAAAAATGGCGCCACTAAGGCCCAGCAGGGGTCAGTGTTTGCGCTTTGTTTACAGAGAGAGTTGGCACAAGTACAGTATCTGTGGAGCTCCAACTTGATGTGAGATGATGTTTATGTCACTTGACTATTTTTAAAAGTGTTTTTTAAATGAAGTTGTAACACATTTATTTCGATTGCTGTTTGCTGTTGTCGTCACGTTTTCTTTCATCCCTTCATTTTCACAGCTTAAGAAAGAAGCCAAATGAGAGACCAGCTTATACAGAATTAATGGTTAGTAGTTTTTAAATGTTTCCTTCATACCCAAAAACCACCAAAAAATATTATACTGAAACCATCCCTCGGTAATATTGAGTGTTCTTTGGTTCATGCTTTTGTCCACAAGAGGCCAGGCTTAGCCAGTTAACCCACCAATGTGATGATGTGTGTATTTCCAGTAAATAACAACACAGCCATTGTTTTAAAATGCGATTGGTATTCAGTAACATATATCTAACTATGTTTTTTTTTTCTTATTTTGTTGCAGCAACATCCATTTTTCACCCTGCATGACTCCAAAGAGACAGACGTGGCCAGTTTTGTCAAGGTCATCCTGGATGACTGATGGGCTGCCTCCAGGCTCCTCCCTGTCAGGGTAGGCGGGGACCTCTCAGCAAACAAACCAATGGCCTACCTTTTTTTTTTTAAAACTCACTGGAATGACAGACTCTCATGCACCCACATACAACAGGGGTGGGGAGGTGACCCAAAGACTGACGGCAGCCCAGCAGCACTGGAGTGGGATAGTGGTGGTAATATGAACTTGTACGGTCAAAAACCCAACTGGAGAGGTTTAATTCGCTCCTTCAAGCTTCCTGTGTGTGCAATTATTCAACATGACGAATATGAACTGAAGCCAATTAGTTGTTCTTGTCTTGCTTTTCTTTTGTTTTTGCCCCACTGCCCCTTTTATCTCTCTCTTCATAACGGACAGAGCCAGCCATTATTTCTTTGTGACACATATTGTATGAATACTTTGAATTTCATCTGCAAAACCAACAGTTAATGTTGTATGTTGTTGTGTACTGAAAGCTATATTTGCATAAGCGTTTGTATGTTTTCTCATTATACAGAGTTTTGATACTGTATATCATCAAGTGTGAATTTTACCGGACTTGGGCCTTATTTGTCAGATTGCGTCAGGTGAACTGTTCGACCTGCCTCTGCCCTGAGGTGATTGGTCAATGCGGGGCCGGGCTGTGGGAGGCTCTAGAGCCGAGACAAAACATGTGGGGGGGGGGGGGGACATGTCAAGGTCACATTCTGGAGGGCCAGGAGTTTTGCGAGTCCTTCCTGGATCCTCCTTGGTGGCGAAAGGCAGGAATGTAAAGCGTCCAGTATCATCTGAACTGTTATCGATCCGAGCTGAGGCCCTTCACGCAGTGACCCCTCCGTACTCTTCTTCGTTCTCCGGTATTAACGAGTCGGCTCCAGTGCTGCCATTGTTACTACCTGGAAGTATTCAGGGGTGCCCTATCAAGCTCACAGCTTTATCTCTTTCTGTGTGCCATTTTGCAAATCGTTCTCATGAATTACTGCATTAATTGTGTTGTTTTTTTTCTCCTTTTTTTTTTTTTTTGGACTTGTGTTCGGCCTCGCATTTGATTTTATTACAGCAGCATTTAAACTTATCTTTTCTCCCTGTGGTCTACCTTTCTAATTTTTGGAGTCAGCATAGCCTTCTCATATGAGGCACTTATGTTTATTTTTTTTCCCGGAGTCATTATTATGCATTACACAGACAGTATGTTAGGGAAATAATTTATGTGTTGAAGATGTAAATACTATCTCCTTTTTTTTTTTTACAGTATGTCAAAACAATATCAACTAAGATGAACCAAAATTTAAGTAGTGTCACCACTGATTGAAACATTCCATCAGTGACTAGCATTGCACCCTCAATGAAAATTGGATATAAATAAGATATATCAGCCAGACCAATATCCTTCTCATTTACACACAAAAAAAATTGACCACAAGCAAATTAATCATTTATTAATGACTGAAACCAATCACGGCAGGAAATAAAAACACACATTACCACACACATTTTGAGTTCGTTCTTTGGATAATGCTTTTGCCTTTGTCCACCAAAGAGGCAAGAGGCTTAGCCAGCGTTTATCCTTTGGACCCCACCCAACGGAAGAACTTGATGTGTGTTTACTATTCCGAGTAATTCAAAACAAGACACACCACCAACCCACATTGTTTTAGGCAAACGAATTCCGTCCGCATTGGTATTCAGTAACATATACCTATTCTGTAGCTTGCCACAACAATAATAGCATTGCATTGTTCAAGATCTTTTATTTCTCCTCTATAATTAATGTTTGTGTTGTGGCAGCAACCTAATCCACTACACATTTTCACCCTGCATCCCCGTACCTTATCCACAAAGATGTATCGCAGAAGACGGAAGTAGCACCTATTTACTGTCAAGGTCATACCCCTGGATTGACTGAGAATGGGGCCATAATAAGGATCCACGATCTAGAACGCGGCTGCTTCCAGCTCCATCCACCTCTGTCAGTTCGAGAACCACGGCGGTGGAGCGAGGACTAACACCTTCAAATGACGCCCACACAACACACTCAGCTTGGAACACCATAGCCTACTCCACAGTATATTCATCTTTCTGTATCGTACCTCTTAACAACTCACTTGCGGCACTGCCGGACTACTGCCCTCATACAACATCACACGCAATACCACACACAGGCAGTGCAGACACACAGGACACGACGAGTGACCCAAAGACTGACGGCAACAACTCAGCTATGCATCTCAGAGAGTGGGAGTAAGTGCCATGGTAAATTACAACATCACAAACGAAACAGCGTTATGTACGGTCAACTAAACCCATGCGCAGAGAGGGTTTACTTAAATATCGCATCACCCATTTTTTTGCATACTCCTGTGAATGTCGCAATTATGTCCAACATGACGAATATGAAATGAAGCCAATTCCAGGTCTTCTTGTCTTGCTTTCCGCTTTGTTCTTCTTTTGAGTCTACTAGTTTGGTCAGCCCCTATCATAGGAGCGACCCTTTATCGCTCATCGTCTTTCCAAACAAGAACAACTAGCCACCCATCATATTCACTGTGCTTCGTCCTTGTTACACATATGTTTAACATAGTGAACACTTATTGAAGTCATTTTCTTTCTCTGAGAAGCATATTCATCTTGCAAAAACACCAACAGTTAATGTTGTGGAGCAGATGAATCCTGAATGCTGTATACCTGACAATACTAGTTAAAAGTATTTATGGCCATACCAAGCGTAACTTGATATCAACTTTTTATCATCATTTAATACACTACCTGAAAGCACACGTCAGCCCGTGACGACGCACACAATAAATTTTCAATTACTCAAGTAGTATCTTCCTTCTATGGGACAATCATTTTGCAAGCTTGTTGAAAGAATTGTTATACCAACAAACAGCACCTAACTATTGGCCTTATTTTGTCAGCAAATTGCGTCCACGAATTAGTGAACTGTTCTCAAAATCCTGCCTATCATGATGCTGACCGTGAATTTTCCTGGGGTGCGAATGCGGGCCTGTGCGGCTGCTGTAAGAGAGCTGATACAAGATCATGCATGCAGCCGTAGCACAATAAACAGTGTGGGAGGGGGGAGGGAGGCGCGTTGACATCCTTAGTCTACAAGGTCACATTCTGGATGGGGACAGAGCTTGCGAGACCTTCATCCCCCTCAAGTCCCAGTCATTGGAGTGGCAAGAAAGGAATAAGATAAATAAAGCTGTTCTTACCGTATTCCACCCTGCTACACAAAGCTTACTCTACACGGCGACATCCTGAGCGCTGAGGCCATCCTCACCGTCAGTGCCACCCGCCTCTCCTTCAACTCCCTTCTTCAGTCTTCTTAACGGTATTAATCGTCACAGTCGGCTACCTAAGTAGCTCGCCATTTGTTCTCCACTTTTCACACTTTTGGGAAGGGCCTCAATTTTCAGTTGCGAGCCCGCGCTGCAGATCCTCCTGAATCTCTCATAGCGTCTGGTTCTCCTTTTTCTGTTGTGCCATTTGCGTCTCGCATAACTCGACTTTCTCTGCATTTGTAAGCCTACCCTCCCCAGCGAGCTTTTTAATTGGCCATCGTGTTCGCTCTTCTTTTTACACGTCTATCTCCTGTCTTCATTTGTCTTTTCATGAGTACATTTTCAGGCCTGCATTTGATTTTTATTAAGCGCATTTAACCACTTACCCTCCTTTCTCCCTGTGGCTCTACCTTCTGCTCTAACATTTTGGCACGTCAGGCATTACGCCTTCTCCCCATTATGACCAGGGGCGACTTATATGACTCCTATCGTTTTTTTCCCCGGGAGCATTATCTATGCAATTACACAGACAGTATGTCTAGGGAAATAACTTTATGTGTTTGCACCACTCATATTAATACTGATCTCCTTTTTTTTTTTTTAATGTAGACAATGGCACTGTCCTAACCTGGCAGTGCTGT
>NW_023339696.1:13385709-13386808 GCF_004916995.1 Morone saxatilis | reverse complement strand
CTTCTAAATGCTACATTGGCACTGCCTAACTGCAGTTGCTGGTGAGTGGTGGAGTGGTTGGTAAATTAGTTAGTTTTAATTGCAGTTGTGACACGCGCACACAAACACTGTATCACAGGGCCAGCTGCTTTGTCGTACACCTATTTTGGACGATGTGCTGTCAGCTTCCACCGCTCAGGTTTCGTGCTCCCTTTTAGCGGAGACGACCCCCATTTTATTTTTTCCTAGGTCGGCTCCCTTTGAGTGCTGGACCGAGAGCTCCCTTTTCAGTCACGGTGGGCAGCCATTATCTATCTGTCTGACCATCATATGGAAGCTCTTTGCCCTCAGACCGCAGTAAGAGGCCCGCCGCGGTTTCCCTACATTCCCACAAGTGTTATCAGAGACTGTGATGATGATGAATGGTGGTGTAGAGGTGACGTAGTGAGATGAGTTGCCTATGCTCTTTTATGGCCGCACTATCGCCTCTCTGGTTTTACACTGCTATGCAACGCTTTATTCAAACAGTCACGCTGGTTAGGCGTATTAGTGATTGTTGTATAAGGGTAGCCAACAGGAGTGGTTGGTATTAGTTAGTTTTAATGCAGTGTGACACGCGCACACAAACACTTGTACTCACAGGGCCAGCTGACTGTCGTACACCTATTTTGGACTGATGTGCTGTCAGGCTCCACCGCTCAGGTTTCCGTGCTCTCCTTCTTACGGAGACGACCCCATTTATTTTTCCCTAGGTCGTGCTCTCCTTGAGTGCTGGACCGAGAGCCTCCTTTCAGTCCACGGTGGGCAGCCATTATCTATCTGTCTGACCATACTATGCAGAGCCTCTTTGCCTCAGACACGCAGTAAGAGGCCCCCGCCGCGGTTTCCCTACTCCCAAGTGTTCAGAGACTGTGATGATGATGATGGTGGTGATGATGGTGACGATAGTGATGATGAGTGCCATGCCTCTTTTCATGGCCGGCACTCATCGCCTCTCTGGTTTACACTGTAGTGCAACCTTTATCAAAAGTCAGTGAGTTAGGAGTATTTATGATTGTGAATAATAAGGGAAAGCTAGCAACACCACAAAGAAGCTGCTGTTTTTTGTTTTTAGTTTTTT
>NW_023339696.1:13383738-13385686 GCF_004916995.1 Morone saxatilis | reverse complement strand
TTTTTTTTTTTTTTTTTAGTCGGCCTTCTTTGGATGGCCATTCCCTTGGTGTGTAAAAATGAGTTTTTACACGAATCACAATGAGAATGGAACACTTGCTCTACCTCTTACTCCTTCACTCTATTTTACCACCTTTTCAGTGGGTGGGACTGACAAACTTGAACTATGGAAAGACAAAAAAATAAAGGCTTTATTGTTCATTATGTCTGTTTTTTAGTTTTCCTTTCATGGTTGCTGCAATTTAGCAATTAAATGGGTAGTACATGTAGCTAATGCAGAGATTACAACACTGTCCAAGTTTAAAGAACAAGGCTGGCAATTCTTATTACCATGAAAGACCAAAAGCAACAATGCATTAACTTACTAAAAAGTATTGCGTGTACAGATAAAGCGTTATAAAGCTTATTCCTCCATTTGTCTACAAAAACTATTAATAACACATCAANNGGCACAGTTTTTCACTTTGTTTCAATCCCACATACTATATATATACTATACGATATACTATACTGTATCAAATATTTCCCAATTCATACAGTAGATGTTTCAATGGATAAGTGAAAAAGGGAGAGGGTTACTGAGATTCCTCCTCTGGGAAGCATCAATGTCTATACAAAATTTCATGGCAATCCAATAGCTGATGAAGTACGGACCATATCGGCAGACTAAGTAATCTTGTTTTAAGACTTCTTGTTGCTGGGCATCATGGCTTATTTAAGAAATCGTATTAAGTAAAAATCACTTACTGCCCTTGCAATCAAATTTACTATTAAAATGTTTTCACTTAAATTTGCTGATATTTTTCCCCCAGTGTAATGCCAGGCATGCTTCTCTTTCTACATGCATGTTGCTGTATATGGTCAAATTGCATTTCAGGCCGCTCCTCAACCCACTTAATTCCTACTTCCATGTCACTAACAGTTCCACTTAAGACTCTTATTCCTGCAACCGCACACTCTAATCGAGACCAGAGATACTGGAGCTGACTGATCCAGCTGATAAAAGAAAGCCAAGTCTTTGGGTTTCTACCTGCAGCAGTAGTGTCCAACTCTGCCACTTTTCTCTCACATGTGATACTGTAAAGAAGGCATAATGTAATGAAAGTGTGATTGAAGCAAGAGATGGAAATGGTACACCTGCCCTCAGCACACGAGCATGGTAATTTAACCCAACTTGCTGTGTGGATACGTAGTCTTGGTTAGCCCTTACGGTTATAAGCCAGACAATTTTCTGTGAAATATGATTAAGAAGGGTTAAAGGTCTAATAGTTTCCAGCACAGTCAGTCTTTTATAATACAATATGCCAGTAATATTCAAGTTTCTGTTTGTGTAAATATCCTTATGTAAGTATGCCGAAGTGAACGCACACTTCTTGGTAAGTCGTGATTCTTCAGGATGAGCGATGAAAAGAAAGAAGAATCTCATTTTGATGGCTTTCTGAGTGCTTTTTTGCTGTGAATGTTAACAATAGAGGTTAACAAAAGCTCACTTGGAGCAGACTACTTTGCTTCGTGTGTGTCCGTCAAAGACCGATGACTTCATGCCAGGATGACAAAACTCAATGCCAGTGGACTGCAGGCAGTGCTCCAGTGTTGTGCAGAGAGAGTGGTTTGCCAGCCAAACCAAAGACACTCTTTTTTTAGGAAGGACTTACATAATGCCGCTCAAAAGATCGTCGTGTGAGGGGAAAAATAGGCAACATCCAGTTCAATTACTGTCCCAACTCAATTCAATGCGGAATGTGATGCAGAAGTGAATCACAATCTCTCTGGACTGCAAAAGGGCATTTTAGGAACTCAGCAGGGTAGCAGTGAAAGTGATGGGCTGGGTAATTGTGGCTTGTTTTGTACATAATAACAAATAAATGTTATAAACACAAGACATTAGAAAAGTTGTGGAATGTAACAAAAAAGTACATTTACTCAAAAACAGTACTTGGTACAAATTA
>NW_023339696.1:13382896-13383725 GCF_004916995.1 Morone saxatilis | reverse complement strand
AAGTATTTAAAGTGAAGGTACTTTTACTTTATGCCACAATTTCCATTGTATGCTGCTTTATACTTCCATGCCATAGCAATTCAGAGAGAAATGAACCTTTTACTGCACCACAATTATCTGACAGCTAATAGTTACTTTACACATTAAGACTTCACATACCAAACGTTTGATGCACCATTATAGATTAAACATCCCAACAGTATATAATATAGTTGAAAATATATCCACAGACCAGCTGCAAAAATGCTACTTACATGTTAATGCATCAGCAATAATAATACATAATAACATAACATTCACCAGGGAAATGTTTCTTCATTATCAGCACTTCTACTTTTGCTTTATATGTACTTTTACTGAAGATAAAAGAACTGAATGTTTCCTCTGTCACTCCTTGGGAGTGCAACATTTAGGGCATTTTATCTATATAATTAGTCCCAATATAATAATAATAATAGAAAAACAGNNNAAAAAAAAAAGCCAAAAAAGTGTTGTGTGTCTCCTGCTCTTCTCCGTGGAGGATTCACTGCTGCTGGTCGACAGTCAGTACTAACAGCTTATCACCCCTGCAGAAAATCACTCCAATCTGGCTCAGCAAGTAAAAATTTAAAAAATCAGCAATAAAGTCATAAAGTGTGAGCTTTAATATCAAGACACTTGTATCTGTGTTCAAATCCAGCAAGACATGAAAACAAGGTTTCTCAACACCTTACACCCTCTATTCCTGATCATTATTATGATATATGACTTTCTATACTAATACATTTTTTAGGAAAGGTGTAATTGTATTGATTGATGTTGAAGTTATGTTTTCCATCTTTTTAACAGT
>NW_023339696.1:13347788-13382796 GCF_004916995.1 Morone saxatilis | reverse complement strand
TCTCTCTCTCTCTCTCTCAGTCGCTCACTCTGTTCCTTGCCAAGGAAAACGTGGCCCTCGTCGTGCCCTTAGATGGCAGACCTAGGAGCAGATTACGTTGTATAAGTTTCTCTTCTAGAGGCATGACACAGGGTGGCCTGTGGTAGAAAGTCAGAATGGGGTCCCTTTTCTGAGGAGGGTGAAAGAGCCTTCATGGAACCAGATCTTCTTAGGCCCTGGGCTGATACTGCACATCCTTATGCAACGTGCTGGGCTCCTGTTGCACCGTGAGTCTAGGTCTGAGAGGAGTGTAGGAGGGGTGGGGGCATGTTAGCAGTAGTTGAGTCGCTTTGAGTATCACAGTCTCATCACAGTCAAAATTAGAGAGTGTCTGATACCTACGCAAACATGCACATATTGTGTAACCTAGATAAACAATGTTATGTCAGAAGCATATTCAGAGCATGCTGTCATTTAGCTGCCATCCTTTTCATTTCTGCAAATGGGAAAAGGTTGAAATATTTCATGTGGGTTACCATAAGATTGGGACTACTTTGCCAAATATGTACAGTATACCCTGAAAGTATTTGAAAAATGTATTTTGAATTAGATCCAGTAAGCCAGATATTACATTTTCATGCAATCGGCAAAATGTTTGGAATGTTTTGTTTTTATTGCAAGAGGTTTACACAAAAATTGAGAGGATTAAAAAATTGACCCAGTCTTGGTATTATTTTTATATTACTGTAGGGTTACTGGATCAAAACTACCGTTCTGTTTGTTTGTTTTTTTTACACATGAGTACTGGGTAAAGTTAAACCAGAATTGCATCTGTGCTACATTAACCCCAGGCTGGGTCCGTTTTTAACCCAGTGATTTTTAGTGTGAAGTTATAATAGCACCACCATCTCGATTTGATTGCTGCTTTGGCTGAAATGTATATCAATGGATATAAAATGATAAAGAAAAGAAAATATACACTTTTACAAAGTAGCATCAATCGGACATAAAGGCGGACATAAAAGTTTGTCAGTCCACTCAGTAATTTAGTTGGACGGTGGGGCTCAAATAAGCGCTACAATAATAATAATGGGCAGGTTTGCGTTGCATGCTTTAATGCAATGCTAATGCTAAACCTAAAGTGTACTTCTGCAATGTTGGATGTAAACTCCTTCTATCAAAAGCCTCCAGGGCAGTGCTGTGCTCTCTGGATTCAAAGGATTGGGCGACAAAGCAGACGCTAGTCCATGAATAAATTCTCTGCAGAAAAGAAAATGTCTCTCTCTCTCTTTCTCTCTCTCTCTCTCTCTCTCTCTCTCATGGGGACTCGTTCAGGATGAGGCAATTACATAATTACATTTTGGTGACATCTTTGGGAATAAAAAAGGGCTAGTGGCTTGGGAATGACTACTGTTGTTGTGTTATTATTTTTCTCGAGCTTCTCAGACTTCTTAACCCATTTGGCAGCGAGGATTACAGATACGGTACAGCTCTTACATGGTGGCTCATACGCGTTCAAAGCACCGCATATCAAGTATAAGGCTATGTAAAGCTGGATTAAGCATCGAACAGAAGCAGCAAAGGGCATCTCGTATCATGAGAAGCACCTGCTCGAGATATATTTCTTAACCTTGGTAACTTGAGTGGACGATGTGCTTCAAACTGATATCCCCAAACTCCAACTGCCTTTTGTAAACAGAGTTCAAAGTAGTCTGAACTCACTGGAAATACAGCACTCTAGTATTACACCCTTACAATCCAATACAGCAGCTTAACTTCGCTGGTTTGTGCTGAAACAATTCCTTTGTAAACTTTCTTCTCTCTTGCGTTGAAGGTGATACCTGGACAGGTTTTGATAGTCAAGCCTGGATTAAACCATCTCGTAAATTAAACCCCCGAAGCACCGGTGACAGGCATCCATCACAAATCACAATGCCAAAGCAAAGCCTGGGAGGAGACCTGTCTGCCGCTGTGCTGTTTCATATGTGCAAGCTAATGAAGACAGTATGTGTGTGAATAAGCAGAAGTCACCATATTAAAGCAAATATTTGTGATCTGCGCTCCTCATAAAAAAGCAGATGACAGCATATTTAATCAGAGCGGCAAATGTGAGAGACGTTCTGCGTGCTCTTTCCTGACACAGCCTTCTACAATCTGTTTGATTTATTTTGCCAGTTTATGGCTTCAGTAAATTAACCAATGAAGATCAAAACAGGTGAGTGAGTGGCACTCTGCACTTTTCAAAACCCCCCTTTAGTCAAATGGTCAGGTGATAACTCCTCATGGGAAAATACACATACTCAAGCCACCATATACAGGGTGAAACATTAATAGAGAACCTAAATAGACATCAGCAATAGCCCATATGATTGCTGCTCTGAAGGATTACAGTTGCAACACTCAGATACTGCAGGCTGAGCAAGGAAGGAGGGTGTGTGTTGTTTACTGCATGATTCGGAACATTTGAACTATTTTAAAACACGGGACAGCCAAAGAAGGTGAAATGTAATATCTCCACATTCACTGCTGGAGAAGAAGTGCTGTGGGCTGATGTCAACAAGTGGAACAGCTGCAGCGAGGCAAGGCATCCTCTCCTGTCAAACCACAGCTGAAGGCAGTGCCCTCACCATCCAGATCGAGCCAAATATTGTCAGGGATGAAAATGTACCCAAGACCAGTCAGTTGCTCACACACTGCAGTTTGATTCACACCTATTTTATGCCACAGGGTTTATTTTTCATCCAGATCTAAAGAAGGAGAAAAGGATTATTTTTTGACCTCACATCTCCCATTTGCCTGATTACATAAATGTGTTTCTGTGTTTCCATTGATGACCTCCAGCATTACTGACAAGCATCTATTGATCTACCAGTTTTGTTGTGGTACGCAGCCCAGCAAATGAGCAGAGATACTGCTAACATTACTAAGACTAATACTTACTAGAATATTGTCCAACAACATGAAATAATGAGTTTTTGGAGCCTGCGGCAAGACTGGGGTGTGCACACAGACGAAAAACTTTTTATTTATTAGTCAAACTAGCAGTGTGGCTTAAGGGGTGGGAATGTCTGTCAGTGATATCTGTCAAATATCTCAACAATCACTGGATGGATTGCCAAATTTGGTACAGACCTACCCTCAATAGTACAGACATGCCCACTTCAGGATGAATTTTAACTTTGGTTTAAGACTTGCATTGTACATACCCATCAGTCTCCGCTGTAGTATGTGTTTAGAGCGAATTAGCATGTTAGCAGGCTATCATGCTAAACTAAGATGGTGACCACCGTAAACAATATACCATATATGTGCTAACCATCAACATGCTAGCATTTTCAACTGCCAGCATTGTCAACTGTCTCAGCTTTTTTAGGCATGTTAGAATGCTGAAAATGTAATGGAGAAAATGTTAGAATCCTAATATGCTAAGGCTAAAAATATGATCATGGCAAACATTATATAAATATATGATTAAATATTTTATTTATCTGTTCTAGTTTTTGGCAAAAATCTCATGATGGGTAAAGTGGTGATATTATATTATTAAGTTTTTTGAGGTAGTCCTCAAATATGTGTAGTGCATTGCTTAGCTTCCATGCCAGGACTCTTGTCTGCTTCTCCAAACTGGGGGTGTGCTGACCCTTAAGAATTCAAACAATGTAATTATTTTCTATAGTTGATAATGCTAATTTATTTGAATGGAAGAGGTCATTGATGTTATGTTATGTTAATATTTCCATTCAAGAATTTGACCATTAAAATACATTGAGACTATAAAAGATGGCCTTTAGCACATTTCGTACAGAGGATATCAGTCTTGCATCAAATAAGGAATTCCTTTGCGTGCACGTCTGCACAGTTTTCTCACTCTCAGTAAATATCATACAGTTAGGTATTGGACTAAGAGAGTTGCTAGCCTGCAAAGATAGTCATTTGAACGATTAGGTTCTGTGATTACAGCAGTTGCATCAGGTTGGCGTGGCCTGTGGTGGTGGGGCCGAATGTGATATCTTTTCATGGGCCCCAAAATCCTGGCACCTCTGACTCAGACATTTTCACACTGGGTTTCTGAATTTCTGATACAACAACAACAACAACAACAACAATTAACCAGACAAATGTCAGAATCAAACCACTTCTGTACAGGCCAAAATATACAGGTGCTCAGATTTCTGGAAATGGGTTTCAGCCAGAGATTATACTGTAATGGATCTGACCTAATTGCCTGCTGTTGGCTAACTTAATATTTAAATCCTTCCCCAGGACAGATTACATGAAGTATAAACAGTATTTCTTCAGCCTCATTACACCTGTTACTGTTGACACTGGAGTGAGGTCAGCAAATGAGTGTTTTCTTTGTTGCCATCACATGGCCCCTGGTTTCTCATGGTGTGGAGTGAAGCTGGCAGCAGGGGATAGGAGAAGCAAAGAGCTCTGCCCCCTTAACCCGGGCTCTTTTTCTAAAGGAGAGGCGATGCGTTTAGAGCCCAGCTGGTCTAATGGAAACATGCTGGTCCCCAGTGAGAGTGAGTGTAGAGAGATGCTTCTCATCAAGGCTGCCTCGCTGCAAGTCTGTGCCTGATAATGCAAAACAACCAAGACTAAAAAAAGTACCAGACCGCTGAGGCTTAATTTTATATATAAACATCTTATAGTCTAATGAATGTTATGAAGCCGGATGTGATCATGAAGCTATCACATTGTCCCTTTGAGGATTATGTCTTTTTATACAACCACTCTTACAATACCTTTGCATCATACTGTTGCAAGAGATGCTGAAAAAAGTGAAAAAATCTACTTTGGATTCAACAACAAGGTGCGTTGATGGTTTGCAGCAAAAGTTTCCATTTCAAAGCGTTTGTAATTTTTTTAATTGACTAGGTGGGATATAGACATCAGCAGAGAGAGAGGAACAACAAGAAAATGAAAAGGATGCGTAAGTGTGTCTAAGGCAGACTATAGAGTGTCGCAGTGACGGGGACAGGTGTACAGTATGTTGAGGATTGAGTTCCACGCTGGAAAGGTGGAAGGTCTTTTTTCCAATCATATGATTCACTTGCAGGAACAATGCCAGCCAGCCAGGCCTGCTCCTGAGGTCTTACAAGATCCACTGGGGAGTAAGTAGTGTCCATTTCCCCCAACATGCCCCATTCACTTTCTTTCTGTTTTTTTAATTAACGATGGAAAGTAATCGTCCCTTATGAATGGGATGATGTATTGTTCCTGAAATAGACTTGGCAAAGCGTTTGACTTTTGTCCAGATTATTTTTTCAAGTCTGCCAATATTTAAATGACACACATAATCCTGGTTTCTGGGAAAGGGATGATGTTGTATATGCTGTGTCTCCTTTTCAAAGTAATCTTTCAAGTTGGCAAAACAGTGTAGAGAGCGTCACATGCACATGCACACACTGCGTGACAAGAGCAGGATTTAGACAAAGACTTCTGGCCTGACACTTCCTTTATTCCACTGTCACTTGTGTAATTATTCCTGTCTTGATATCAAGTTGACTTTTAATCGGCAGGTCCTCGTGCTGCTCATCTGTTGTTGTAAGTGATGAGGAAAGTCAAGAGATCAGAACACAACATTGATTACCTGAGCCCACAGGTGTAACACTGAGCCCTCTCTCTGGTGCAAAGACGTCCTTAAGTGGCGTGCCACTCCTCTCCTGTTACCAGTTCCTCCGTGTGGACATGGAAAACTTTCCCTGTATTCAGTGCTCTACTAGAGTAGAGTTAGCTACCATTACACTTGCGGTTCTTGTACATTGCATTAATTAAACCACACTGGAGGAGCGGCCCTCGCTTTGGCACCATGCCAAGGGAGATACTGTATGTGTTTGCTGTTCCAGAAGTGCACAAACATGTGTTGGTGTTGTATATTACACTTGTTTTACAATAGTTGCTATTTTAAGCACAGATTTGGTTGTATATTGCAGGGCCATCAGATTGCTTTTAAACTGATAAGGCTGATAATGATAATGTGTGACATAAAATAAAATGTTTTTTTTATCATGGCCCAGAGAGGGAAATTGCCCATCATGTCAACCTTTGCCCACTCTCTTTCTCTCTCCCTCTGTCATTCCCCAGAGGAGTTTCTAATCAGAAGTCACATGCCATCTCCTGCAGAGCTTCTGCTTTATTGTTTTCCTCATGTCAGACCTGCTTAAACCAAGCATAAGCCACCTCCATAATCTCAGGACAGGCAGGGCAGGAAAGAAAATTGTGTTGTGACGTAAGGAATAATCTTCTTGTTGGGAGAGATTGCATTCTGAGCAGAATGAAGAAATCACTTGTTATTTTTAGAATGGAGTAGCTATTTGCTTATTAGCAGTTTAAATATAATTTAATAGAAAAATGTCTTTTAGGTTTTATGTTTTCTTAACACAACATTTTTGTGTTAAATGAAACATCCCCATCCTTGTCAACTTCCCTTTTTTGAAGGTCACATACGGCACAGGATGTGATGCTCATTGCACCACACCGGGGACATCATGAACCCCATCTCAGCCGGTACATTTTTAAGTCTCAGGTAGCTTGACACCATGGGAAACTCAGCATCAGCATCCCACAGCCGGATGGCAGAAAGGCCACAGTCACAGTAAACATCCACCCGTGAGGTCTGAAGCCGAGGAGATAATCTCACCTAGAAAAGGGAGAAGACGATATCAACCATCTGCTTCGTCTGGAGGGGATTTGATTGGCTTGCCGCAGCAGAGCGGAGCAGTGGGGATGATTAGGCCTCCCTGGTGTCCCATTCCACTTGGTGCCCGGCTCAATGTCACCACTGATTGGATCCTCTAATCTTGTTCTGTGTGAATTAAATCTAAAGTGGGGAGGTGGATGATCGCATTCACTTTGCCTTGTGCTCCGATTCTTTGTGCGTGAGTGTGTGTGTGTTATTGTAAGTAACTTCCTCCTCTATCATGATTAACAGATACAGTATAAGACAGTGATCCTAGCTCTGGATAGGGATCTCTATCTTTGACACCATTTCTACCTGACGTTAACAGGCATCCATGGGTGTTCTAAATTGCAAATGCAGCTTGCAAGCTGCATTAAAGATCCAAGCACAGAATGAGGAAATGTGGTTAAAAATAGGTAATCAGTTTTCTGATAATAAAATATTAAGCAAATTAATGCATCAAGGATATGTGCGCATACATTGACCCTGAAGACCCAGGTTAAAGATCAAGTTAGATATGAGTTTTAATGTCAATTTTACTGTCTAGCAGTAACTTAAATGTTTAACAAGAAAGTAAATATATCAATTGGTCCAGGATTGCCAAGAAGAAGGGTGGACAACATGGCTATTTACAGTGGGATGTTGTGGATTCCCTGCTCAACCTGTGTGGAATTTGCTGACTAAAGTAGGAGTAAGGGGCCAAGAGAAAAACAGCTGCCCAAACGATTGGGGAAAGCCTGGAGGAGAGGAGCAGTGACTTGGTTAGGGTTAGGCACCAAAGTTCAGTTACAAAGCGGCATCATGCTAAAGCGTGTAATACAGTCCACCTTTTACTTTTCATGCCAAGGTGAGGCAAAATGTGACACTGACATAGCAGGGAGGGTATAGTGTGTTGTGTATTTTCATAGCAACAGGCTTTTGTTTTTGGCATCAGCAAATTCTTACACTTGCCCATTTTTCCTGCCTCTAACACATCAACTTGAGGACAAAATGTTCACTTGTTGCCTAATATATCCCACCCACCCAGTGGTCATAATTGTATGGCTGATTGGTGTAAAGCTTATGCATAATTTACTTAAAATAAATAATGAAAAAAATGTCATATTTACAGTTAAGTTACAGACCTGAAGGAGCAAAGATGTAGTCATTAAGGCTGTGAGCCCTAAAAATAATCAAATGCATCAATCATGATCCTCATCTCTCTTTGGACAAACAACAAGAGTTTCATTCCAAGTTTCTTTCTCTCTGTCTCTGTCTATCCTCCAGAGGGATCCACACCAGAGCTGATGCTGCTGGTTGCCTAGATATCATTATAACCCTGGCTGTAGGCCTTTCTTGGCTCTTTTAGGTGCAGAAGCTGCTTTGCCCTGAGGGTGTGATGTGCCACACATTCAATGGAAAGACGTCAGCCCCATTCACAAAAACAGTGAACAGTTTGGTTGTTTGAACATGCAGCCAGCAGCAGAGCTGGTTACAGAAACAGGCTCGGGGTCAAAGTGAATCCCCAGAGAAGGACGGGAATACATGTGTACTAAGAGTGAATGAATATCTCTCCTCCCGCCTGATAATTATCACATCAGTGTCCAAACTACCAAGTGTGAATGTGTTTAACTGTATGAATGTGAAGCATGGTATTCCTGGAAAACAGCAAATATGCTCAAGCTGACCTTGCCTGAATATAGAAAGTTTTTAAGAAGGTAATCTATGTGGTGGAAAAGAAACTATTCTTTGATTATATTATAGCCAGCATATGGCTTTTTGGCCATCATCACTGTCTAGGACATAAGAGTGACAGTTCGTGGTTGTCAGTGTATGAACATAGTTGCGAGCTGGCAAGACCAGTTTGGTGGTAACCTTTATCACTCAAGGGCTGGATACAGTTCAGAGGTATCCATCTCTCCTCAGCTGTGCTCATAAACAAGTGCTTCTCAAGTGTCCCCTGTCCTTTAAATTCTCCATCCTTGAAATTGTCAATGCTTTTTTATATTCTTATTTTATTCCATTGTCACTTTCCGGGGTCATTCACTGAGTTTAAGAGTTTGTTGTTTTGTGGCGAGACTTGGTAAAGATCCTGGCAGGATAACCACGGACTGAATATAAAGGAATCTTAGAAATCGAAGAGTGAAATAAATAGATATAGATATACTGTAGATATAGATATAGATATAGGTGTAGATATCAATATAGATATAGATTTATCAACTCAGTAAAAGCTTTTTTCTGCAGCTGGATTCACATTGCCAGCAGGGTTTGTTATGATGGAAGCAGACATGATAAATGGAGGTCAGAGAGGCTTTGTGTTTACTGTTGTGGCTCAATCGCTGATGCACCTCCATTATAGGCAACAAAGTGCCACACCACACGGAGCCAAGTTCTCTCAGTACAAGGTGCCACTGGTCAAGAGCCAACAATGAGCATAAAGTAGGTATCGCTTTTGTTTCCTGGCTCTGGGAGTATTTGTCAAGGTCAGAGGAGCCAGAGCCAGAAGCATAAAGGTCAGTGGCATGAATAGACGAGCAGTTACTGACGGAGATATGGCAACGCAATTGTAAGACTGTGAATGTATTCTGCCCTGACGACAATGCGCAGTCACCATAATCTCAGACAATGACAAAAAAGTAGATGTAGTTGCATTAAAAAGGAAAAGCAAAGCATGGAAGAAAAGCAATAACCTAACACAAACACACACGACTGCATCATAAGCTTCTGTGTGCCCAGTGCCTTTTTGTTTCTACTTGTGTGACCAGACACACCCACTGTGAATAAATATACAGCAGGCCCAGGGAATGGAAAAAGTTTGAATCTAATCCAACATATTGTAACTGCTTGAATCTCCTATTCCTCCCCTGAGTGTCATGAGACACTCAGCTGTCAAAGATAGAGCCAAAATGAGTGCCAGCAGGTGTGTGTGAGAGAGAGAGAAAGTGTATGTGTCTGTATGTGTAAGGTTATAATAGTTCAGAAATTGTTGAAATTCTAACTAAATGTAACCAGGGAAAAACAGGTGAGCAAAACTGAGCAAGAGAGAGATAATAGTTTATAAAGTGGCTCAAATTTGTTTTGAGAAAAACAATATTAATATTTTGTCTTTTCCTGTCAAACGTAAAGTATTCAAAAATAAATCACATATAAAATGAATTTAAAGTGCAAAATTAAAACCCCACATGACACTAAAAATAATTGGAATACCCTGGTATGATGAGAGGAAGCAGATCACTACAGGGGTTTTCACTGTCCCTAGCCAGGAATCCCCTTTACTCATTCACCCGCATACACACACACACACATGCAGCAGCAGCAGCAGCAGAAGGTTCTGGCAAGTGTGTCAGCTGTTGGCTGTTTGATGAAACACGTTCATCTGTTATCTGACACGCCAGTCTTGTTTAAAGTTAACTGTAAACCTTTCCGGGTCTAGTGTATCTGTGTATTCTAAAGTCTAAAAGACAAACCAGGCTCCATAAGCTCATTTGAATTAGCTGAATATCAACTGCACAGAATTACTGTATGTAGGTTTACAATAAAAGGTAGTTTGATATTTTCTAAGCCTCTGTAAAAGGCTTTTACAATCAAAAATCAAGAATTTCAAAAATGCAGTCAGCCCGCTGCCATCATTGACAGGCTAGCTGGCTGCATGAGACAGCAGGTCTCCCCTGCAGCGTCAGCCACACCAAAGGTCTTATGCAATTGCTATGCCATCAGAATTATATAATTACCTAATTTAATCCCATCACACTCTAGGAAGGTTTTTTTTTTATTTCATGCCAGTGAAGGGGCAAGGCCACAGATGACAATGCTGAAAATCAATAAAACAACTTATAATTGCATTACAGTCTGAGTGACCTGACTACTGTATATTTATTCTGGGCAGGATTTGTAGTAGCTTTGTGAGGTGGTTACAACTGAAATGAGTAAATTAAAATGGTGTTTGAAGCAAACAAATTATCATTAAACTTCAACAAAACCATGCTTATGCTGTATTTATAAATAAACACGCACATAAAAATAATAGCAGACAATGTTTAAATAGAAAGAGTGACAATAAACTTATGGGTGTGATAGCAAAGTTGGCAAGATCTGTTGCAGTTCTGGGAAAAACAAGGCACATTCTGGACCATGAAGCATTGCACACTCTGTATTGTTCACTGGTATTACTGTACCTTAATTATTGTGTAAAGGCATGGGGTAACATCTACAAAAACACCTGACACTCAATATGCACATTACAAAAAAGAGCCATGAGAAAAGTAAACAGTGTGGGATATCATGAAACACTAAACTGTACTTTTTAAAGACACATAGAGAAGAAAAAAATTCTATATTGTAGATCACAGGTTTCAGCAGGCCGTTAATTACAGCCTCACTATGAAGACAACATGTTGCATGAGTTATGCTTGTCAAATCTAAGGTCGAAGCCCCTCAAGCACATCCCTCAGACTTGTATTAGCTTTCATTCTGTTAGAGTTTGCTGTCTGCAGGTTCTGTCCCACTTCCAGACTTGTTGAAGCAATAAGTCATTTTGACTGAATGGTTACACTTTGTGGACGTCACTGCTACACTACCGCTTTACTTTACTGTCAACATTATCGCACTGCTTTCTTGAAAGTAGCACAAAATGGAGTAGCTGAGTGTAACAGAGACGTCACATCTGTCAGATGTTGCACTCTTTTTTTATCTTACTCTCTTTGTTGTTGACTGGATGGAGGTTTCTTTCTTGGATTTACTTTGTTCATAATTAAGAAGAAACTTATTTTTTTCTTTTTCTTATTTTACTTCGATATAAAGTATTAATGTCAGTGGTGCCTGTTGACCTCAGAAGGACACACAAGACATGAATTTAGGCCAAACACATACAGCTACAGCTATTTATAAAGTTGCAGGCTGTGGATGTGCCCCACATAAAGTCAGAATCAGATATTTTTTCTGATATAATACCCTTTCTATATATGTTAGGGAAAGACTTTGTCCAGACTATATACACTTCCTCCTGAGCGATAAATATGCCTGTGATTTTAACACTCTCTAAAATTATGTGTATAAACTGTCTCTAAATAACAGCCACTGAGATAAAGCAGCTGTGTTTCTAAGGGGTAACAAGAGGACAAATGCTACATTTCCAGTGCTCATATCTTTATGTTTCATCAGTTCATGCTGAGGTCTGGAGCATGGAATATGTCTACCAACAGCTGTTACCTGATTTAACATTGAACAGATAAATCAAATACCTTATCTTGTGTTACTTTCCTCTGCTGATTGATTGTTTATGTTTATATTAACCCATCTAATCTGAAGGTCAAGCTGATCAGCCTGTTGTTAATAAGCCTGTTCATGGGATTCCGCCAGAGAGACGTCAAAGGCATCATCGACAGGAGCTCTCTGGCCAATGATGGCTGTCAATTCATTTGAAACAGTGCACAGCACGGACTGAACAGTCACCATAATGTTCGGTTAAATGTCATCAAAGAGGTTTCAAGAATTTAACTGTGACATTTTGAAATGAAGCTGGAACTAAAGAAAGAAGAAAGAAGAAGAAACCACCCCCCAAGACTTAGGAGAGAAGAGGAGGAGAGCCATATAAAAGCAGTAAAACATCATGACCGTTACAATTAAGACAATGAGAGACTGAAATTTATTTTCTAAAAGGAAAAGGGACAGTCCCTATTTTGACTCCAAGCCGGAGCTTTGTGGCAGTTTCATTGGCTAATGTGGAAAAAGGCCCGAGGCAGCACCCACTTCCTATATGTAGAACCAAATCACATCGGCTCACTGCCTTCCTGCGGACGAGTCTGATCAATAGCTCCCCGACTACGTCTCATGCTGGCAGAATGCAGCTGCGGATGGAAACAAACTAAATCTGCAGAAAGATGTGTCATACTGCAACCCCAAGTTCATCTCTGATACAACCATATTGATCACACGCTGCTTAATAGTGTTTTATGCATGCTTATGCTAAATTAGAGGAGCTGGTGGGTGTTGGGATCCTCTCTGGAGTATCGGTGTGTTATGCAATCTGGGCATCCATGTGGTTTTGTAAACAGATCACACTAAACATAATCCTCATTTCCACTGAAAATCTCTGAAAGCAAGAGTGCAAATGTGGATGAATAAACAGCCGATCATACTTTTGTTCATTTAAACTCTGTGGTTTGAGGAATATGAATTGTGCGATATATCCTCCTGCTAATTCTACACATTAACACCATCCCTAAAGACACCCTGTAGTCCAGAATACACTTATTTTCCACAGTTTACTGAAATAGATTAGGAAAGACGAATGAGGCGTTCTTTCCATCGCTGTCATTGAAAATGACTTCCAGCAGAGCCGACTGATATAGCACGGGGTCTCTGTGGGCTTTCACAGAACTGGAGTGAGTCAGTTTGGTGAATTATAGTAAATGATGGTGTGAGCTCTGACAGCTAGCAGCCTGGAATTTGGGCCACAGCTCCAAATTAGAGGAGCAGCATGTGTATCCACAGCTAAAAGAGTCAAGCAGGCCTCTGCACACTAGCTCCAGATGTCACACATTTTGGGTCAAAATGCTAATCTTTGAGAAAATGATTGCACAGTAGACTACAAATGCAAACATAAAAGGTCATACAATCACAGTTTTGTCCATCTAACTGATTTGCTGTTTACAATCAATGCATCAACTTCATAATGATTTTTTTAAGCTTTTATTCAAAAAAAAGGACATAAACAGTTTTCAACAACTGCAATATCAATATACAGTATTTGCCTTATAATTTACAAAAAATAAAAAAAATCTGTACAGTCTCTGGTTTGTGCAGGAAGGTGGGAAGACTCTGGTAGAAAAATAAAGACCTAAGACAGAAGAAGTGTCAATATGAGAACCGATCAAATGTTTTAATAGATTTCCTTACCAGAGAAGCAGTACAGTGTTCAGGCTTCCACTGATGTTATTTATGCAAGCATTAATGTTTCTACACCTAAAGTAGTAGTTAAAAAAAACCCATTAAAGCTCAATCTTGTGTAAGACTGGAGTCAAGTGTGCTATATCCGTTCAGGATTTTTGATTGTAACTGAAATGTATCAGCAGACCTGATCTTTATAAAGACAAAGCAAGGGCGCATTCAGAAATGACAAATAACTTCACAAGACCCGTGGTGGTGACGTGTGAGGGTGAACAGGGATTTGTCCAGATTCTGCAAGTCTGCCATGCCAAGAACACTGATGTTAATATAATGCCTATGTCAAAAGCAACTCAAATAATTCAATGTTTCAACAGCCAACCGCTGTTAGATGAGGAAAAGTTCAGGTTTAAAATCAACATCAACTAACAGATGAGTTACGGTTGTCTCTTATATATGTACACATTTGGCTTTGGGTAATAAAACAGTTTCTGATGTTATGGGGGGAAAAAGTGCACTAAAGCTTTGGAAAACACACTGACAGAATCATGCTTGTCTACATCTAGAAATGACATTATAGGCTGCATCTGCAATCTTCAAAATGGATACTTTAAAAGACAAATAATACATTTTGGCTCCTAGATTTCTCTCTAAACATACAATATGTAACTTAGCAGCACTTATCATCAACATTCATAACCTCGGCTCAGGGTTGAGCTTCCTGTCACCTTCTACCACTGACCTGTATTGCACATTAGAACATGAAGACCTGCAAGGGAGTGGCAGTATACTGCACAGTGAATCACCTCTGAATGCTTCTTTTTCCTGTAACATCTATTGCAGTGTGTGCTCAGTCGCAGTCAAACCTCCACCAAGACTGAGACTTTTGTCAAGGCGCACACTGCAGAAGATGCTATACTTAGACAAGATGATAGGTTGAGGAGCATAGTGTAGTGCTCGCAATCTCTGTAAGACATCTCTTTCCTGCCTCACGCAGAGCAACACCGAGCCCACAACAATGAAGAAGATTGTAAATATTCTTTGCTAAGAGACCAGCTCATTAACAAACAGTAGCCTCTGTGCAGGTGGATTAATGGATTTAAAATAGTTTTTAGCATTTAAAACAAGATTCTCAAACTTAAAATTACATATTATATCTATTATATAAGAATATATAAATTTAAACAAATCTCAAAGTTTCAGGTTCAAATCTTTTTTGTCACAATCTTATATCAAATTCAGGCCACAAAAAACACATATTAGACTCAAGATGCTAAATGCAAAATGTCCAAATTTGGAATTTGCACTAATAAATGAGAAACTGCTTTTTTCTAGAAAACTTATGCTTCTTAACCAAAATATTTTAAGGAGGAGAGACTGCACAGTGTTTAAGTAAAGGCATCTAAGCCATTTTATCCCTCTAGCTCAATGCAACCCATGAATTTATCATCACTTTCACCATAAGTGAATACAAGTAACAACAAAGTAATAATTTCCATGGTGTCCTGTGCGTGAGCTTCTGCATAGAGAACTTTATACTCAAATCACAGTCTTTTACAAACTGTCTTGCATTATAGGAACAGCAATCAGGACCAAATTCAAGCTAGTTTTAACATATCCTGTGCTTTTTAACCTTTCTTTAACTCTGTGGTCATATTTCTGATTCTGCTGTCAAAGGCCTTGATTCTAAAGGCAAAGAGTCCAGATTGCATTCAGAGTCTGACACCACATCCGTGTTTATGTCCTCAAGTGCACCAACCTCAACATCCCTCATCTCCCTGTTTTCCTCTTCCTCAAACTCCTCCTCCATCTCGACTTTTTCGAGAGCCACCTCGTTCTCGTAACAAAAGGAGTTCCTCGAGCTGGATGCGTTGGACTTCTTCTCGGCTAATTCCCTGGCACTGCAGGTTGGCGTGCTAGGCACCTCGTATGTGTTGTCAAAGCGAGAGTAGTCCACTTTGTAGTAGTTCTTTTCCTCAAAGAGCACAGGCTCGAAGCGGTGGCCCCAGAGGATCTCGCTGGCCACGTAGGAGCTCCGACACTGAGTGGTCATGGCTGTAGCCTCGACCATGCCCTCCAGAATCACCACGATTTCAAATTCGGACGTCTCTAACTCCTGTTTGCTCATCTCATAGAATGGGCTGTCCTCGTCAATCTCATGCACAATGGTGATTGGAGACACCAGGAAGATTCTGTCAATGCCACTATCGAATCCTACGTCAATGTCTACCTGATCCAGAGGGATGAACTCACCCTCGGCGGTGGTGCGGGACTTGAGCAGCTGGGCCCTGACGTGGGCCTCCACCAGGTGACTCTTCCTCAGGTTCCCCACACGCCACATTAGGCAATGTTTACCATCCCTCATGGCCACTGTAGCATAATGGCTGAACACCAGGGTCTCATTCCTCTTTTTGGGCTTGGCCATCTTGGCCATGACAGCACCGATGATGAAAGCATCGATGATGCAGCCCACAATGCTCTGGAAGACGACCATGAAGACAGCAACGGGGCACTCCTCTGTCACATAACGATAACCATAGCCAATAGTGGTTTGGGTCTCCACTGAGAACAAGAAGGCAGCGGTGAAGCTGTCCACATTGGAAACACACATCTGAGTCTCATTCTCTAAGTCCCCGTAACAGAGGGCCACTACCCAAAAGACCAAGCCGAAAAACAACCATGACAGCAGGAAAGAGAGGCAGAATATGAGCAGCATCCAGCGCCAGCGGATGTCCACACAGGTGGTGAAGATATCTGCCAGGTACCGCTGGCCTTTCTCACTCATATTGATAAACTGCACATTGCAGTGGCCATCCTTACTGACAAAGCGGCTCTGCTGTTGGTGCTCTGTGTGCACCTTGTTCACATTGCCATTTCCGTAGCCATTCGGGACGGCAATAGTGGCCAGCTTCATGCCGTCTTCCTCAGAGGACACAATGCTGTAACGGTGGCTTCGCACACTCCCCATTACTTCCACCTGGGAGGGCTGGGCCGATTCTGCTTTGGAAAACAGTCTAAGTTTTTGGTAGAAGCGTTGGAGAAACAGTTTTAAATGATCCTGGGGACAAACTCAAGCAGAAAATGGTGACAACAGGAATAGATCCTGCAGGGAACAGCGGCGATCGGGCCTATGCTTCTGCAGGCGTGCTGTGCACCGTTGGTGAGGGCAGGTCACTCCTCTCTGACGGCTGCTTTGGACCTCATCAATGAAGTGGGCTGTGGAAATTACAGAGAGAGTAACAGTTTTAAAGTAATTGGCAGGAACCAGAGCAAAGATCAGTGTTTGTGGGTGTGTGGTTACCTGCTGTCTAAATAATGCAGTGTACACTCCAAGTTTGCAGCACTATTCTTGCATGCACAGACAATATACAAACAGTGTAGTGTATGCAGTGCAGTTAGAAAGCACAGGGAATGCATTGTGCATGCATTATCAGTGGTACATTAAAAATATTATTCAAGCACTTAGATAGCTGACAAAGTGGGAAAGGATGTTTACCCTGCTTAATGTAAGTATTAATTAGGCAGGTCAGTCCATGAGGAGCTGAGTCAAATTACAGATCAAGTTCATGTAAATCCAGTGAGCTGCTAGAGCAAGGATACAAGTAGCAGCTCTGTGCAGATGTGTCTCTAAACTAGACATACACAGACATATGTGAGAAAACAATGCATAAGTTAAATCATGTTGCATGCATTTAATAATATAAATTATTGCATTTAATGTTATTAAATCTCAGTTATTGAGTACACCGTTTTAATAACATGTACATATGCATAGCCAAAACGAATTCACAACTATAGTTTGCACCACTACATCATGTAACAATATCTAATGAGCATTGCAGCTTTTCAGAGAGGATGTGTCCCTTTCTCTGAAAGCAACAGTAACCTTGCGTCATATGTAATAGAGCAACAAGGACAGCTAAATTAGAAAAGCTATTGACTTGGTGTGTGTGGCCTGAAAGGTCCATTAAAATGCAACACCACAGGCTACAAAAGGCCATGGTCAGCCAGACATACTCTGCTAGTGCCAAAATAACTCCCCAACTCCACTTTTGACTGTGTCTTATCTGTGGATCACAACTGTATGCGACAAAGTGTAGAATAAAGTTAGCGGCCATTTTCAGTACATTTTCTGAATAAACTTTGGTTGATTTCTGTTGACACAGCTCATTTTTATTCCATCACCTAATTTAGTGTATATAAAACTGTTCTGAAAGTGATCAATAGTCATGTGGGATGAGATGTGCAGGAAGTGGTCCTAAATCACCCTGCATCGTCTTTGTTTTTCTCAACAAATGATGTCACTGCTGGCTGGACTAGAAATAGAAACCTGTCACGCACACTACTGGGAATATAGGGCTCCATTCATTCACAGGTCAGAGCGTGCCAGAATTCTTTCTTATTGGATTTTAGGAATTTATATATGATGATGTTGCACCCATCCATTAAGAGCTACATTTTTATGTGAGATAAACTTTTTTTCTTAAAATTTTTTGTGAAACAGACTTTGCCACAGTAAACTTAGACCATGTCCTTATTACATGCACAATATCCACATGTACATGCTAGTCATTCAGTCATCTCTTTTATTTTTTAGTATTTTGGCTGCACATAGTTTAGACTACATGACTGGGGAAGTGTAGTACATTTTTTAACATAGGTGACCCACAGCGCGGATCAGATCTCTAACTTGTGTGGTGCTGATGCACTGACATTAAGCACAAACTGTGGTCCCTCTCTCTCCTCTGTGACATTTTTTTGGGTTCCTTCTCACTGAGCTTTCACCTGCTCACTATATCACATCACTTATTACTGCAGGTTGGTACATGGTGACAGACCAAGGCTTCCAGAGGCTGCACAACCTGTGATTGTTTGTTTTGCATGTGGTTTCAATTAGAGCCAACAGCTGAGGCAGATGGAAACTGGTTACATAAAGCTGCTCTATTTATCATTACACAAATCAATAACTATGGCCGGTCATTCAGCAAATGCTATATTTTGTTATATGCTTTCACAACACTCAAAACAGTAATGTCACATATTGTTTTTATTTATTTGTTTATTCATATTTAATCATTTTTACTCTACAGTATAGTGTTACAAAATTCAACCATGCACAGACATCATGAGCTAGAGTTTAGATAAGATCAAGGACAGGGCAGATTATCCATAGCCTGCAATCTCCAATGACAGATGCATGAAAAAGGCAATGTATTACAATAATAATAATAATAATAATAATAATAATAAAACGGAATACTAAGATTTGAGATGTTGAAATTCATTTCTTATTACAGGACATGAGTTTTAGCATTTTGCTGTGAGATTAAACATCAGATTTTTGCAGAGTGCAGGTATATTTCTTCCCTCCACATCACTATCAGAATTAGAGATAAATCTGTCCCGCTTATTACACCTACCTGTTGGTCCTTGCAGCGCAAATCTGCCGTGCCTTTGGTGTAAAAAGTCCCATATGCGCCAGATATGCACACTGCGTCCTTTTTGATTCTTGCTGCTCTTTTGTTGTGTTCACTTAGTTTCCCACCTGGCACTGCAAATTCTGCCATAACCCTCTCCAGCAATACTGAAGAAGATGTTTGTCGTTGCAAAGACAGACTTTAAAAACACGTGTGCCTAACCCCGCCCCTGTCGCATCGGCGGCCAATAGGAAGCTGCAGCGCCTGTTTGAGGGTCTGAGCCCGCACAGAGGGTTTACATTATCTGTGAGTGGAGTTAAAGAACCGTTTTCTCAAAGGGACGCTGAAAACCTGACGCTTAAACTTGAAACAGGGGTGAAAAACATCTCCAGAGTCGCTGGAAACTACCATAGTTAATTAATTATAATTGGTGTTCATATGTCTAGCGTTTTCCTGTTCTCTTTAAGAATCAAGCAAATACAGCCTACTGGGCAGTGAGGAGTAGACCTACTTTGACTGTGAAATCTAGGACTCTCCAAAATAATCACCAGTGCTGGAGTGATGGTGAGTGTACTCAGTGAACACAAGGTGGCGGTGTAGAGCTGCAAAGAGGACTCACTGAAGTGCTGGCATCATGTGATTGGTGTTGTTACTGTAATTCATGTTTCAGAGTTTTACAAGGTCAGAACATTTGTGGTAATTGATTTTATTCATCTGAAGCATAAAAAAAACATCAACACTGGATATAAAGTCACATATAAATATATTTACAAGAGCACACCTTATTATTATTATATATCCCATCCTATCACATCCCCCCTAACTGGTATTATTGGATAAATCCACCTTGTATTATAATGTATATTTTTCTGGTTGTTTAAGCTACAAACAGGTTTGCTGCATCACCTCTCCAGTGACATTAGGATTCACCTGGCGAGTGTGTCCGTTTCTCTTGACTGATGGAAAAAGTGGATTTTGGGACTGTGGACCCTCTACAGGACATCTCCCCCTGTCACACTCCTCTGCACTAAGCAGTGGCACCGGCACCCACATGGTCACGTTGAACAGAGCATAGTCCACCTTGTAGCGCCTCTTGCCCACTTTCAGCATGTCCTGGAAGCGTTGACCCCAACGGATATCTGCTGAGGTGTAGCAGGTTCGTGTCTGGTGGAGCATACCTGTAGAGTCACCTGTGTAGGTGAAAGACACCACCAGCTCAAAGTTGTCCTCCAGCAGGTCATCAGGGCCCAGGCTGTAGAGGGGACTGCCAGGCTCCAGCTTGTGAATAATGGTGGCTGGTGTGGCGAGGACAATGTCTCGATTCTGGATTTCCAGGTCCTGGTATGACATCACAATAGACCCCAGTGGCTGTTTCACATAACGGACTAACACGGCCCTGGCAACACCCTCCAGCATGTGATTACCTCTGAAGTCCCCAAGTCGCCATGACAGACACAGAGCCCCGTCTCGCTGGTTGACCACTGCACAGCTGCTGAAACCCACCGTCTGAGCTCTTTTACGAGCAGATGCCATTTTACAAAGAACAATACCAATAATAATGGTGTCAAGGAGGCAGCTGCATACATCTTGAATCGTCACTACAATAATGGCCACGATGCAGTTCTCAGTCATCCCCCTAAAGCCATAGCCAATAGTTGCCTGGGTCTCCATTGAGAACATAAAGGCTCCTGTAAAGCCACGCACATTGGCCACACAGGGTTCATTATCTACATTGTCAACGTCTCCGTGTACATATGCAATGAGCCAATAACACAGGCCGAAAAAGAGCCAAGAGAGAATGTAAGAGAGGGAAAAAATAAGGAACATCACCCTCCAGCGGGTTTCCACAAGAGTGGTGAATATGTCTATCAGGTATGGGCTCCAGTTTCCAGGGGTTTTCTGGAAAACCACAGGGAACCTGCCATCTTTGTTCATGTAGCGTAGCCGCCTGCCCTCATTTTGCCTGCCCAGTGTGTGGATTGTAGTGTAGTGGGTATCAATTATGTCCTGCTCGCCCCTTTCTGTGCTCATTATGACCAAGGCTGCCTTTCAGGATCCTGTAGAAAGACAGAGATTAGATAGAATATGCATGTTAGGATGCTGTCAAGTTAAAGTTGAATAACTTGACAGTGTACTCATGGGAAGGAGGGACAGCATTTTACTCATTACATGTGGCTAAAATGTAAAAGGCTTTCAGACTTGTTTGTTAAGCTGAACCCTTCATGTTTGAGCAAGCAGCCTCGGTCAATCTGAGCCTCGGGCTGTCTGAAGCGAATGACTTGAGTAGTGCCCGGCTCTTGGTGTGAAAAATGAGAAGAGAACGAGTTTCTTACCGGTTGATTATTTACCAGAATTTCCATTACAGACTGGACACTGTCCAAATCAGTTGTGCTAAACGTTCTCAATAAATACATTAATCTCTACAATATAGCCACATGTAATCATGAAGAGGATTTCTGTCATTCAGCTTGTTCTGTTAAAAAATACTCCAACACTGAATAAGACCTTATAAATAGTTTGACATTCAGTGTGGAAGTATTTGAGCTACTGCATAAATTACAGTTGTGATTACTCTAGGTAACATTTTAACGGTTATAGAAACTATAGAGACAAATTTAAATTCCATTATTCAACACAACACAAACCAAACATTACAACATGCAAGGTCAATACAATATAGTCAAACATTCCTTTAAATGTTTTAATCTGTAAATTTAATACAGTAAGAGGGCTCAGAACAAACCCAGGAGCAAATTAAGTTTATTGTATTTATAGAAATTACAAGTTGTACTCTTGCTTGTGTTAGGTGAATGGTTCAGAGTTGTTGGATCTTGCATTTTTATTGTTTGTTCTATGTATCTATCCGAGCATTTTAATGTTGTTTTGATTTGTTAGGGCACCCTGCATTTGTCAGTGCTGAACATGGAATTGTTCATTGTTTAACTTTTGTACAATGAACATTAGTGCTTCAGTTCTTACACATATGTTTTCCCCATCTATATCCAGAAGTGAATTGCTGGCCCTGCCTAGAATACCAGCCAGCTAATCTTTGTAATCTGTTCAAGCAAAATGGGTGGCAATTGATGTATATCTCACGAACCAGAACATTCTCTAACAACTCCTATTTGTCTTTTACTTTTATCAGTAGCTGCTGTTTTGCCTAGATTTTGAGCTAAACCGTTTGGTTTTCTCTATTTTAAAGAGTTTGGCTTGTTATGCTGCTTATATTTTGTTTCCTGTTAAACCATCTAAAGCCTCCTTTTAGTCCTTATGCAGGACAGGTTTGATGGGTACCTGAGCTGGTCTCTCTCCTCACTGCATTCTTGAGATATATATCTAAAAAATCACATGTTGCTGCTTTTTCTTAAATGTGTCTCCAGATTTAAGAAAACTATATCCACAGCATTTGTTGTGTTGTTAAATGCATATACATTTTACTCAACTTTGACTACATTTTATATATTACCATTAATCATCTTAATACTTAATACTTAATACTTATCATCACTCATCATTTTAGTCACTGGATATTAATCTTAAAAGAGCCTTTCTGTCCTTTAATGCTCATGTTCCTTTTCCGGTTTAAACAAAAGATTTTGGTGTCATCAAGCCTTAGTCACAAATAATTGAAGCTCTTTAAGTATTTGTAGATTTTGACATAATATGTAAAAGAAAAAGATGCTTTACCCATATTGCAAATATAAAGTTGTTTACTCATGCAAGCTTTATTGACGTGAGCCTGACACACTTTATATTTCTGTCCTTCATACACAGAAAGCTCCAACACAAGTCCTTAAATCTTGACCTTGTTCAGGTATTGATCTTAGCCCATGGTGATATATATAGATTTGGCCATGACCATCTGACAAGATTAAGGCTTTGAGTCAGGGAAATCTATTTCCCACAGGGAAGAACCTATTTTTTAATCAGTTTGGTTTATCTCTTTAGTTCTGAGTCTGTTGCCTCCCAGATGTGACCCAGAACAATGTCAAACAGGGAACATTCAGCCGACTTTTGACAATAAAACTTACAGTTTAGAGAAATCCAACAAATGTATGGTACTTTGTATCAGTATCAGTATTTTGCTCAAGAGCTGTGCGGCCAAAAATGTATAGCCAAAAGAAAAAAAACAAGCGTCATGAAAGTGTTTATATCATCTGTGTCTTTACTCCAGAAAGAAAGTATGTATCGGGTAATTAGGCAAAACCTCAACCTCAGCGTGGTGCAGTTATTAATCCCTTTTGTCCTCATGAAGGTAAATTATTATCCTCCAACCACCTCCAAATGTTACCTGAAATGTCAATCTTTAACCACACCACCTCCCTGTCACTAACAGATAAAATACACTAAAGTCAGAACATTTTTTTTATCACTTCCTTACACTTCACATCTGACAGCTGCTTGAGTTGTCACTGATGAAAGGCACGCTATCAAGCTTATGTTATGAGTACACAGTGCTGAGTAACCTCACTAAGTGATCAATATGTTTTTATAGCTATGTCCTTCCTTGCAAGAAGTCTGTTAGACTTTTATCAAGAGTTTTTATTGCTTAATTGAGCCTGAAAACACATAGCTGGTTTATCTCAGTTATGATAAATGGCTACTCAAGAGTTTACTCTCGCTGTAATGTAATTGTGTTGCTAAACTATTGTTGATACCTGTAAGCTTTATTGGTTATAGTGTTTGCGCAGTAGTGCCAAGTGCAGTCCATAAAAAACACAGTGTTCCTGTCAGTCAGATAAATGTCAGTTCAAATAAGATTTCACTGTAGTTTTAATGGGCTCCTGTTGGCGGGTAAACACTAAGTGAGTACAAAAATACTATAAAAAGTCAAAGATTGTGGAAATATGCACCGTCATGCATGAGACCTTTAGGAGCAAAACTACTAAAAAACAACAACAACACAAACCAACTTTAAGTGTTTCAGTAAAGGCTCAAATAAATGTTGCATGTTGCAGCAAGTGGTAACAGAATTTGATAAATGTGTAGAAGACAACGCATAGAAAAACAGCACATTACCAAGTTAACATGCATTCATAAGTAGGTGAATACTTGACTCATAAACTGCAGTGCCACAGGTTTCAGACAGTTGCAGCCTGATTTCTACACAGCAATCACTGAGTCCATGGACAAGGACAAGAACAGATTACAGGACAATCAGGGGTCTCAGGGGTTTGACGCGCCCACCCTCCAGGACTCACCTATTTGTTAAGATATGGTGGTTATATCCTTTGTAGGTTTGTTTATCTCTAATTCTTTACCTTTTGCACACATGTAACTCTACTTACTTTATCTACTTGTTTTATGCATATTTAACTTCTGTAAGATACTCTCTGTGAGTACAATGGATCAATAAGCTGGAGTATTTTTTAATTAAATAATGATTTCTACAGAATTATCTGTTTCCATGTTTGAGGAATTATTTTGTGTTATATTTTGTTATCTGAGGCTTTATACTTGTTTGCCCATGATCATTTTTTTTTTAAATTCCAAACAATGCAGTTCATGTGCTAAAACCTGTATGTTTCCCCATATTTAATGTCAATTCACAGCAAAAACACGGAAAAAATACAAACCAAAATATGGGAAAATGAAGAGCACTGGCGTAACATATTTCTTTATGTTTCTTCAGTTTCTGGCAAAACGTATATAATAACCACATTTGTTTATCAATTAGTTAATTTATAATCCTCATTTTCCTTCTCTGCTGATATCTTGAAGCAGTATTCTGTAAAAGTTTGTATCTATTCATCAGCATTTGTAATTATTTTGTAGCTTTTAGTTACTTAGAAATTAGTTTAGTTTAATCTTTGACACACTATTCTCAACATTTTGTAGAAAGCCAATTTTGTTGTATCCTTGGAACAGGAAATTGAAAGGTTTATCCATAACAGAATTCTTGTTTAACACTTTGAATAAGTCTTCAGCATACCACAATGCTTATAAAAAGCAGACATGGCATATTTCAATATTCAACTTACTTGCAGAGTAGAAATTAGAGTTTGTCAGGTGTCACATAAGCCCATCAGTTCTGCCAAGCATTGGACGCTGTGTTGCCACAGTGGAGGTAACCTCTGAGTTCAGTTGGTTGCAGAGTGTTGGGGGCCGGCCTGGTTCTGAGACAAAGTCCCATTTTCTTCTGATATCACAGCAGTCACTTCCCTCTGAAACCTTATTGGACAATCTGGAAGAATTTACGACCTATGGAATATTTTAGAGCTTCCTCCGGACAAAAACATCAGATGTCCTCCTTACTGTGTGTTGCTGGTGGATGACGAAATAGAAATTGTGCAATTTAAATAATCTTCCACAGATTGAGAAATACTGATGATTTATAGCAGTTTTTGGATTTATAGATTATTTTGGTTATTCAGCTATGTATATTTGAGTCATTTTCCTTTAAATTTCCGTGATTCATTAGACAGAAAGTTAACCTTTGCTACATCAGGTGCAGACGCTGTCATTGGCAAGGATTTTCTTTGTCTCGGTTGTCCTCAATCAGGTTCTGATAAGACAAAAGATCACAGTTTAACCGCCAGGACACACTAACTTTTAAACCACCTTTATTGCAGTCATAAGAGCACCCAAAGCTTTTAGGTAGAGGTCGACGGCACCAAAACAACCTTGTTGTGTTTTTAAAAATAGAACATGAGCTCCCTCCCCTCTGAAACCTACCTAATTCATCGTGTATTGGGTTTTTAAGATGATGTGTGAATACAAAGATAAGAAACATTCCTCTGAGAGATAACCTGGAAAGAATAGTTCATCAGTCTGTCATTTACAGGCAGCAACTATATAATGAATAAGTGAAACCACAGACAGAAAATAGCATTACTTCCTTTACATATTAATAGTATAATACATCTTAGTATTACATAATAATACCCATAAACTGTGAAAGTACAGGACTGATGTATTTATTGATTTAAGTATCCTGCACTGTGTGGCACTACAACAGGATCATGAAACAATTTGAAATGTACAGTATTAGAAGAAACCAAATTAAAACAGGATCAGTGAGCCAAATAGGTCTACATATAATGACACACAGTATACATCATGAGTCAAAACTGAAAATGTAAAGTATTTAGCAGAGAATCTTGACCAGACAAATAATTGCTACAGTGAAGTAAGGAAACATTTATTAAGTCTATGTGGTTGGAACAAAAGCAGGAAGGTCATTTCACCACTTCAGTGTAAGGGAGAAAATGACCTTTGTCATTCAGCTGGCATTGAATGCGGAAGGTCAGGAAGGTGTAATAAGGCATAATTTGGAGAAATTAAGGGCAAACTGCAGTGTTAATGAGCTGATATTTCCAAAGGTGATCTGATTGGCTGGAGGGGACAGAGTAGGAGCATCTTAGTAGCATTCACCACCATTCACTTTATGTGGTGGGAGAACCTTGATTTAAAGATACGAGCTATCATATATAATGCGTACCAGTTCCTGCTGCTATCTTTAAAGTACAGTATTGGGAAACAAAACAGCTGTAAATCGTGGGCTATATTATTTTTTTAATATAAAAAATGAAGTATATAGGAAAAGAACCATCCACATTTTTTTTTCTAGTGATCACAAGGTGGGCACAAGTGGCCCAGAAGGAGCTTGAGTCAAACACAGCAACATGGAGGATGAGAGCCCTAAGTAGGGAGGCAGCCTGAGCACCATGGGGGCTTTTGAAACAGTGAAGGGTGTTGTTTGTTTGATATATTTGAGACCAGAATAACCTTGTCTATGACTGATAATGATCAGGTCATTCAGGTATGGAACATGCAAAATATTCAAGATAAAGCACCTGTTTCTCAATGGTCTAATAGTAATAGCAGTAATGGGATAAAGGATTTAAAATATTTACAAACTCCCTTTTCCTTTTCATAAGGCACTTCACTTGAATCCCTTAAATTATAACTTGTATTACTCTTGAGACCATGGCACAACTTCTACTCTATTTTATAAATAGATTATAATGATGACACACCCCATCAATCTATCATATGACACTTATTACAGCGCAATTAAAGTTAAATGACGATAATAATGAATATTATATAACCTAATGAGCTTGTGAGTCATGTTGTCAAAAGAAAAATGCTAAATCTATAAAGCCTGAATTCATAATCCAGCTGTCAAAACAAAGTGTTTTTTTAATGGCCATTCTGTGAGAAGACAAGCCTGCCCTTTGACTGCACCGAAACCACAGTGCACTCAAAGGGCTGCAGGTCTTTGTCCTGCATCCATCACTGGGAGACCTGGCTCTTTGAGGTAAACTCATGTCTCCATTATTGACTGCCTCAGCTCACTGTCATACAGTGCCATTGTAATGCAAAGTAGCACTGGCCAGCCATGATGAAAAATAGCAGCTGGAGCTACCTGAATGTGCTGGCAGGTATATAGATAGTGACAGTAATTGCATTTATGCTCTTAGTGTTTACACAGATGATTGAGGCATACCATGTACTCCCACTGTAATTAATCACGCAATGGTATTCTCACACACAATTGTGGTTAAGTCATATTGTCTTGTAGTGTGTGTACGTGGTACATATGTGGTTAATCGTCATATACAGGCCTATTTAAGTGTCATGTCGAGCTGAAACCTAAAGAAAGGAGTAAAAGATAGAGATGGTAAGAAACTGGCACACCGCTTTCAGTCAATCTGCAATTATTACTCATATGTGAAACTAATAGTGTCATTCCTGTGGAGATGCAGTCAGAAATATTTCTTACACACAGTCTGTGGAAAGCAGTAATCTTACTGACTTTAACAGTAGGTAAGTGTACCTTTTATCTCACAAAACAATTTTTTCTAGTTTCTAGTAGACTGGCAGAGGTATTTCTGAAAATATTTAAAGCTTTGGTTCACATTCATCTCTAATTCCAGGATGTGGAAATGCTGACTCCAAATGCAGAAGTCGTCGTTGTCTGGCTGAAATGTTGATCAAGAAAGAATATTTGTCTCAGCCACAGTATGAAAACTGCACCCATGAGATTAAGGTGCCATTCATTGAGTACCAAACCCTGTCAGTTGTAAGTATTGTTTTATAATTTGTTTTATATGATCATTTAAATCATTAAAATTACAATTATATATAGTATTCTGTTTGGCAGTCATTTACAGTTTACATTGTTGGAAGATGTATTATTCAGATAAATGTAGTAAAAAGAACAATCCTTGCCTTTGAAATGTAGTGGAGTAAGTATAAAGTAATAAGTATAATATTAATAACATAAATAATAAGTATAAAGTTGCATAAAATGGAAAGTAAAGTAGCTCTAACCCCTAATTTGTACATAAGTAAATGCACTTACTAAGTAACATTTCACCACTGGTCTTTTATTATATTTCATTATATGATTGTTATTGTAAGCCTGCTGAAGATGTGTTGAGAATGTATTTTGCATTTGTAAAATGCATACAGGATGCCTTAAAACATATTAAACCTTATTTATCTCACATATATTTTCAGACACAAAGACACAGATTATTGCTTATAACATTTCCACCAGCACTCCAGTAGTGTTGATATTTTTCCTAACCACATTTTTTATATTTTTTTTAACAGGACACAAAGAATCTCCGCCTGATTAGTCGTCTGCAAGCATCACTTGTAAGCTTCAAGATATTTATAAATGCACAAAAAGGAACAAAGAGTTTGTTTCAATCGCATTCATTCTAATTTTAAACCACAGGAATGGAAAGATCCTGAGTTGGCATGGAACACATCAGTTTACCAATATGATTATGTGATCCTACCCGTAGATAAAGTCTGGACTCCAGAGCTCCATGTGACAAATGGGTCAGTCAAAAGAGTTTACAGCTATTATCACAAATTCAATCCATCTTGACTTTCATCTGACACATCTGTTGTCTCTTACCTGCGTAGAATAATAACAACCATGAAGCACAGCTCCCGTGATCTGCTGGTGTTCAGTGATGGCAGACTTAAGCACGATGTGATCATAAATGCAGAGGTGAACTGTGAAATCAACCTCTTCAACTATCCCTTCGCTGCTGATGAATGCCCTGTCGCCATCCATACCTGGTCCAAAGATGGTGAGCTCAGCAACTCACTAATACAAATGTTATACAGTATTGTATCTAATTTAATCATTTTACATATGTGGGTTAAGTTAAGATTAATCTTCTTCAGTCATGAATGGTTATGGTGGAGGTTGAGTGGGGTTTTACAGTTATGCTTTTAAAAGTGGGTTTAATCCTTGGGATGATATTCCAGTTGTTTAAAAGCATAGCCATAACCATAATAACCACAATTCAGCTGTCTAAATGTGTGTAACTGACATAAATTCAGAGCAAACAATATTAAAATTAACCTTGTAAGGAAGCTGGACTAAATAAAATCATGATAGAGAATCCATTGAGCCAGGCTTGCATGCAGTACAGTGGTACTAGACCAATCAGCATCCTTTGGAAGAGGAAATACTGGCAGCTGCGGAGTAAGCGGCAACCTCTGTGGCAAATGAAGCCAACGCAAACAAAAAAATGCAGTTCCGCGAACAGCCACTTGAGGCTGGCTACAGAAGTGATCAATCTCCAAGGCCCCATATTAAAACTCAGTCAGGTTATATTAAACATGGAACTAAAAACTGATTTTACAAAGTCTGTTTACACCTCTTGGGGAGTGTAAGACACAAGTTAACATGAATGCAGGAGCTTTATTGGGAAAGACTTTGGCGTTGACAGGGTAGACAGGGCCGTAACACTGGTGGTGGTGGGTCAGTGTTGTGATGCACACTGCAATGACAAAAGAAAGAGACAAAATAGGTAAGGTGGTTTCAGGTGGTCATTGAAAGATAGGATAGCCAGCGCACAGAACCCAGTGAAATCATTGGATAATTGAGAGGTGGAGCCTCAGTGTGATGACAAAATAGACTGGTTGACAGTTACCTCGGGTGATGTCACTTGCGGCAAAGTTGGGTGCTGAAGACCACAAGTTTGAAAATGAAAAAAACTTGAGGTGCAGGCACCAGGTTTTAGAAGATGTATGCCTGAAATAAACAAGACAATATCTCTGATTCTCCTGCATTGATTTTGAAACTTTTTTTTTTTTACTTGTTACAGGACTGCAATGCTATATTGGAGGAGTGTTTTTTTAAAGAAGGCTTAATTTCTTTCAGGATGTGGCACAGTGCTGGCATTGGCTGTTGTGTATCCAGTTGATACAACCCATGGAGATTGGCAAACTGATGATGTGAACTTACTGACTCAAGGAGATGACCACCATTACATCATGGTACGTTTATAAACGTGTGGAATGGTCATTAGGTAATGATTTACGTTACAGTATTTAGCTTTGAAGAACAGCAACTGACTTGTGTGATTGTGACACAGGGCGGAGGTTAGAATGATTAGTTGAGAAATATAAAATACACTATTTGATTAATTGAGAGCAATCAATAATGAAAATAAATCTAATTATTCTAGATTCGTATTTCCTCTGAAAATTGCCCAAATAAACAACACTTCACTATTCTTACCACCATACCAAACCATCCAACATTTGCCATTTCTTCTGCCCACATACTAGTATTTACCAGGAGTTCTAAAAAAACCACGTTCTATATTGAACTATGAGATTATGTCTGTCTTACTCCTCAGGTGGCATTGAGCATCAAATATCTCAACCCCTTCATAACATTACTGTTGCCCAGCATTCTGATCGTCCTGGCTGACGTGGTCAGCTTCGCTCTGCCGCTGGGAGGCGGTGAACGCAACTCTTTCAAGGTCACTCTGGTGCTCAGCTTCACCATGTTCCTAGTCATCCTGAACAATGAGCTCCCTGGAGACGGCCAGTGCAGCCCCATCATCCGTATGTCAGCTCTCATGCAGAAACTCATGCACAAACCAAATATAGGAACAGCATCACAGTTTGAGCCACTAACCGTTTGTCTGTGCTGCAGGAACCCACTTCTGTGTTTGTCTGGTCTTGCTGGTGTTAAGCATGTTGGTGTCCCTGGTGCTGACACGGTTGGCCAAAGAAGGCAGCAACATTTTCTCCTGCTGCGTCCAAGGCCCAGTCCCAAAGAAAGAGGCAGAGAATGAGGATGAGGGTGAGGAAGAACTGCAATACTTTTGATATTAAGTAGGGTACTTTGATTTTTTTTGACAAAACACACTGTATGACCTGCTCTGATTGCTTATTCAATCCCTACAGAAGCCAAAGCTGACATTAGTGTCGTTCAGCTGAGTGCCTCAGAGGAGCACAGTCAGATGCTCAGAAAGGTGGTCAACTTCCTGGAAGACTTTGACGCAAAGCTGCTGAAAAGTGAGCAAGATCAGCAGTTTGCCAGCAGACTGGACAAGATATTTTTCTGGCTCTATTTCATTTTTGGCACTATGTACTTTTTTGCAATGACTTATGTAATGGTAAATTATGAATGCAAAATTAACCATTTTACTTTCTGGTACTAATAAAACAGGCTCATTGCATATTAATGCATGCCACTATCTAATAAAAAACTCAACTGAGCTATTCTTCATAAAATTACATACATAAGGTCTCATTCATTCAAATTCAACATTCAAATGCAAAGATTTAAAGGTTGATACTATTTACATTTATTACATTTGTTGCAGTTGCATGTGTATAACCTTATTCATTATAATATGTCAAGTATTGTGGTATCTTTGTACTCATAGTTTGTCTCTCGATGTCAGCTACAAATGTGAGTTAACATATTTCTGAAAAACAAACAAATAAAGGAATATCACCACATGATGTTTAATGAGATGGTTGTTTAAAAATAGAACATCTGCACACGACTAAAATAGATTTTATTCTTAAGGATTTTCCAATGTTGCACAATCTCTTCCGGACTTGTACGGCCGTATTCCAATAAATTATTCTTAGGGGATTCTAATCCATGGAATAAGGTGGTTAATGTCCGCACATATATTAAATGCAAGTAAAGGACAGAGGAAATAATATATGGGACACATAATCTGCTTAACTCTGACGTTCCTTTGTTGCCACCTGGTGGTTGACTCATTCACTGCAGACAGACAGGCTGAACTCCTTTACACTCGCTTGATAGGTGTGTCTGAGGTAATCTGCAGGGAATTCATAGTGAAACTTTGACACGTACAATATCCTATGAAACCCCCAGATAACACTCCTTTGTTACACTGTTCCTATTTACAGCACAGTACATTATCTTTAGATAACATGATTTTTTTTGCAAAACACAATTTCCCAGATAAGTCCTGAGTAAAGGAACAGTTTTTGTACAAAACCACACCCAAGTAGCACTTCTATAAAAACATTTTCAACTTTATAAACTTGCACTTAACCCTACCACGTCCTACAATGTCATTTATAACATTCTGATTTTGATTTAAACAACATACATAAAGCAGTAGTATAACTTTAATGTCCACAATCCAGGTTTAAACAGTAGGCACAATAAGGTAACACATAAATATATTCCCCAAATTATCTCCAAATGCCCTTTTCACATCAGTATACAGTACATTCATATGCAGACCGCATTGTTAAATGTCACAGAAGTGGCTCAAACTCAAGCTGCATCTAAAACACATTTAGTGCTTTCATTTTTACAACAAAACTGGCCTAAATTTAGGGCACTGTCTTAATTCAAATCCCATCAGGAATCAGGCATTTTAACATTACCTTCTTTAACTCCTGGGTAAGATACATTGTCATTGGCCTATTGGCAACTGTGACAGTCTTGTGGTGAACTTTAAGTTTACCAGCAAGGTTTTGACCACCTCACATCAGTGAAAATATAATACAATTACCTGCATTGCCAAAACAACTGTATAAAATGTATTCCCAAAAGCAACTACATCGTATTTTATTCAAGTTATCAGAAAGGTTAGAATACTTAAGTCAGTGAATTTTGAGGAAACAGGACATACAAAAGTTTTACCCAAACCTTTACATTACAAAACCCATATACGCTCAGAAAAGAGCAACAGGAAGCAAATAAACATAATGTGTCCATCCAGCGTTAACTTCAAGGCTCCTCTGCTTTCTTCATTGCCTTTAGTGAAAAAAAAAAAAAAGAAAAGTTAATGCATCATGTAATTAAGACAGAAAACTAAGGAAGGAGGGAGGTATGATTTATTTTCACACACCTGTTTAAATATCTGGACACCGAGGTAGTTCTTCGCCATGTTTTTGAGGTTGGACTCCCCACCCACCTTGCATCTGACATAGCCATACAGATTGGCCGATTGTAAAACCAAGCCCATGATGACTACAGCCTGCAGTATTTAATAAAAATCAAAAACAGGAATCAGCAAACAATTAGAAGCTAATGATTCATAAAAAAGCAACTGACATGCACTTCCAAGAAAACTGCACTGACCAGCCATTTAATCTTGAAAGTGAAGATGGTACTGAAGACAAAAATAACCCAGAAGACGGGGCACACGACGAGTCCGAGCCAGAAGATCCGTGACTCTGCACTGGATGTCGTGTTCAGACTGTGCGTCTGTTAGGAAAAGTAAACAAGATTTTCTTTCATGCTATTCAACAAAAATGAAAGAAAGAAAAAAAAAACTATTTGGAAATTCACATCCGATGTCCCCATTGTGCTGTATGATATTTCTAACAGATGACAATGCAGCTGTTACACTATCTTCAGTTGTGCAAAAGGTCATGCAGCTACATTACACCATAAAGAGGCTAAGCAAATGTTACAATGACACTTCAAAAAAGGCTTCATGGTGTAGTTAATCTATGAAATTGTAGATGCAAGATATTTTCTGGAATGCAGTTGCCCTGTTACTTTGAATATGTCTGGTTTTTACTTTCCTGAAAACCAGGGTCACATTTAATTGTAAAAAGGAAAAGTGACGAGGCAGTTTAGTATAGAACGGGTGTTTCACTCTATCTTGTGTCTTTCACGTGAGAAACCTGCTTTGTTCAGAAAGCTTTGTTTTCTCGAGTTAAAAGAGAGCCCCGTGCAAAATACAAGCGAGGTATTTTAGGACGTACCTGACGGGCTTCTGCTTACCTTCCTTGACTCAAACACCCAGTGACTCTTTCCATCTTCATCCACTTGATTCCACCACCGAAGGCCCACCAGCAATCTGCCCGAAACATTCTGGGAGGAAAAAACAGATCTATTTGTAAATGAAAGCCTGGTAATGGGATTAGATTTTATCATGAACAACATAATGCACATATTCAGTCTAACAAGCAACATGGACATGCAAAGACGGAAAATATATAATAAACTCAAACAAACAATAAATGAATATCAAAACTAGAGTTTCAATCTCAGTAATCAATTAATCATTTCACTAATTTTTCAACATGCAAGTGAGAATCTTATGCTTTTTCTTAATCATATGATTGTACATTTAATACAAAACAAGCAAAAAGGGGAACTTTTCACATAAACCGAATGATTAATCAAGAAATCTATTTGCTGATTAACTGATATTGAAAATAATCGCAAGTTGCAGCCCTACACGTAACACAGACCAGGCGTTACCTACACAACTGAAGCATGACACAGGATAACTGGTTAAACATAACCTGACCTCCTCACCTTGACGGTCCAGAAGTCACATGACAGCAGGAGGATGATGGTCACCATGCAGGCAATGAAACGACCGCTGACGATGTCGCTCAGTAAGTAGACCAAGATGGCACTTGCTCGGAAGAAGAGGTGGAAGAATGAAGCCAGCGGATGTCTGGAACACAGATACAGGAAATATAGGCAAACGTTTGCAGCAGGTGCATGAGGGTTACAGTACAGGGCTCGATCCTTTACTTAAGTAAAATGACTTATATGTAATATGAAAGTATAATCAGGAACATGTACTTAAAGTGTCCATACTATTATATATTAACTCATTTTATCATTATTAGGCTGCTCGTGCACTTATATAAATGGCCAACCAGTAGTGCAAAATTCTAAATGAATACAAATACATTGACTAAATCAATGAATCAACTCATCATTTGAGCTGTACTTGTACATACTGTTGGGTAGTTTCATTTATGACATATCAACATCATATTGTATAAACTCTTGTATGCAAAAATCTTCATTTGTAAAGTAACT
>NW_023339696.1:13347391-13347670 GCF_004916995.1 Morone saxatilis | reverse complement strand
AGAAGTGCACTATTTGAGCAATTGCACTTCCACCACTGCCTTGGAAACTTCGCTATAACCAGAAAAAAGCACTTCTCACCGGATTTTTGACATTTTCGGCCTGATGTTATCGTCATCTTCGCCAAAAAGAGGAGCATCTTGTGATTCCTGAAAACATTGGACGGAACATTAGCAGGTTTAAAACTAATGCTAACTCTGGATGCACAAACCGACCACATGATCTGTTTCCGCCGCTTAGTTTCACATTCAACTCTGAAAAGTCGTGAATATGATGGATAA
>NW_023339696.1:13326025-13347291 GCF_004916995.1 Morone saxatilis | reverse complement strand
ATTATTATTATATAATATACTTATAATTTCCTAAAGCCCAGATTGGAGAAAGAAAACATATAAATCAAGTATAGTAGTAGTAGTATAGTATAGTTTTGCTTAAAAAATAACTTGTCTATTGAATAATAAATCAGTTGACTAATGGTTTGAGCTCTAAATATTTGTTCACACTAACTAGTTTTAAAGTTGATGCTAGCTAGATGTAGCCTAGCTGTTTTTTACTAGCCTGTAGTTTTTGCATTGACTCAACTACTAAAACTGTGTCGTACTGTGTAGTACTAATTTAATAATAACAAGAACAAGAAGAACAAGAACAAGAAGAATTATATACACAATTAATCATTCTCTTTTGCTAAGCTCATTGCATTGCTTGCCTTTATTTTGTGCATACAGAGGCTTAAGCATAAAACAAGTCATACAAGATTAGCTGCTTTGTAACTCTTTAAAATAACGTTTTGAATACATTTACATTGTCACATAATTGTCAATATCTACCTCACAAGTATATGGAGAGACAACAAAGCATCATGAAAACAAACTACAATTTGTAAGAAAAAGGTTTATAATGTGAAAATAGATGTACACATCGTATGCTCTTGCAGCGCTATGAGGTCAGAAAAACCTCAAAGAGACTGGCGACTGCATGCATGCGGTAAAAGATGCCAAAAGGAAGTCCAATATTCACAATAGCAGCCCACATGTAGAATTTGTAGAACTCAGTTTCACTGTGGTGGTCAAACTGTGGGCGAGCGCCGAAGGCTGGCATGATCCACAGCTGTCAAAGAAAGAAACAAGGATACAGGTTAGAGTATTTGGTGAGCTTTAATACAGTAAATTTGAGAGCGTGAGGGAGAACGGTACTCACTATGATGTTGCCCAGCAGCAGAAAGGAACAGACCTCCTTCAACACCCGTCTCTTCCACAACAGTTTGTGTTTGTGCTCAACTGCCTGGCCGTACAGGCTGTCTACTGTGAATACTGGACTGGGCTTTGTGTCCATGTCTGATCCTTCAAGACTGCTCACTGATTTGGTTGGCTGCAGCACATATGGATTTGCTACCACGGTGACATCCGGTTGCACCTCGTGGAAGGGCTCCCGGTGTAGACCTTCAATGATGAAAAAGTTCTGCAGGCCAAGTTGGATCACCATCAGAATAGCCCAGGTCAGGTTGAGCCTGTTTAGGTGTCCTTTGGCTCCAGTTGCAACCATGGCTACAATAGTGAAATAGCTGATGATGAACTGTCCCAGTGAGGCTCCCACCAGCAGCCCTACGTCCAGGCTGCGTGTGGGGTTTTTGTCTGATACATGCTCTCTGTGGTCCACCTTGTAGATGGCACAGCCGATCACAGTGGACACAGACATCAGAGTCACTATAACTATATTCATGACAAAGTGCATCATCATTGCTCTGTCTTTCTTGTCATCATCGCTGTCTTCATTCTTCATTTCCATTTCATATACGATGAAGGTTGCCAGACCTGCCACCACTAAGAGGACTCCGGTCAAAGGGCCCAGAAATATATCTTTCAGATGGAATTTGATGTGGCGGTGACTGTGTTCATCTACAATTCTACCGACATTTTTCCACAAGACGTAGGCCATGGCAGAGGCGAACAGACTGTACTCGATGTTGAAGGGGTACAAGTAGTAGTAGGCCTCCTTGAACATGCTACATGACGTGTGGCTGCACTTGCACATATCGTCTCCATAAGCCACTGTAAGACATGACAGGGAAGTGTTAAGTTGTGATGTTTCATAGATCGCTATATCTACTTTGATTGCTTTATCTGCTTTAATTACCTTTATTGATGTAGATGCTTCGCCCAGACATTTTAGTAATGTTGCTCGGATTGTCGGGAATTTCTGTTTGGTGAAGGGACTCCTCAGTGACCGCGGTCATCCACAGGACTAGATTTGTAGAGAGGATGAGCATAAACCCACAGCTAAATACAAAGACAAGAGGGAAGCAACAGGAAATAAGGATCACAGGCAAAAAAACATAATGATCTGCTTGGGAATGCAACATGAAACATCAGTACTGTGGCAGCAGCAACTTTAGTATAAAAATACTTTTAGTTGTCAATTTCAAAGTTAAAGGAGAAGTAAGAATTCATACCATCAGGGAGCGGGTATGTTTACAGTGACAGTGAGTAAATAAAAAAAAGGAAATCCATCAATCACTTACCGTGAAATGTTCCTTTGTATCTGCACACAGTCCTTGGAGTGGAGGCACAAAAAGTATGTCTGCAAATTGATTTCACAGTTGTATTAATATTGTGCAATGATACAATATTGAATACATTTCTGATGTCTTTGCCATTTTTACCTGCACAATTATGAAAACAAGTTGCACCACAGGGAATGCAACCTTAACAGCAGAATCACAGTGGAGGTAGCCCACATAGCTGGCTATCTTGAAAATGTCCATGACAACACTGAGGAATCCGAATAGCACAAGTCCTCCTGAAGGAGCAAGAACATGCAGAACAGAAGAAAAGTCAGATTTTTTTAAATTGCTCTGTAAATAGAAAAAGAGTAATTCTAAAGCAAGTATATTTACAACATTTACTCACCCCTGAGCCATATTGGTCCAGCATGGCCATCCTTGTAATCAACAGCGTTTTCTTTCCTGGCCGTGTAGACGATGTAATAAACCATCCAGATAGAGGTGAGGAGAAGGAGGATGATGAGGAAAATCTGCAGGTCAGGGGTGCTGATGCTCACATTGTTGTAGGCACTGCCGCTGACCAGGGCACAGCCCAGGATCAGAATGTTGACACAAATGATCCCAGACAGCATCCATCCCCAGTTTCGACCCCGCTCCCTCACAAGTCCGCTGGAAGAGGTCTTCAGGTTGGGTTCACATGTGTTCCCCGCTTGACCCAGCGCACTGATGTTGGACAGGTGGGCCTCCTCTGTCTCCCTGTCTTTGGCCGTCATCCTACATGGTTCACAGGAATTGCCATCGTTCAAACAGTTGCCAGTGTTCAAACACATAGCTTTTCTCTCGCTAAAATCTATTCACAAATGAGTTGTTTGCTGCATCTGGTTCCATATGAGACATTACAGGTTTAACAGCTACACCCACTCTTCTGCTCCCTTTAAAGACAGATCCCGCCCTAGTGAAACTTTTCCATGGGCACCAGATCAGCGTAATTGTCACCCTGTTGGTGCTACACAAAAGAGCAGCTTCAAATCAACAATTGGGACTTAAATTCTCCTACAGCGCATTGAGTGAGAATCCACAAACATTTTTATATGGAATAGCTGTTCTATTTCTTGAGGAAAGTCATCTATCCCTCTCCCTCTCAGATAAAATCAGGAAAAACAACAGCACAGGCCAAACAGCCACTTAAAAATGCGAAAATAGCTTTACTGTAATATATTACCAAAGTTGAACTCATATGACAATCGGACAAAGCAGCAACCTGCCAAAAATGGAGAAACGGTTTCAGGATACCTGTAAGCCTACCTGATGTAGTGTGATCCTGGGAAGCGGTCTGAGCCATCATGGCTTTTATATCCCTTCAAAAACACAGCGGTTTACTGTACAAAGAGTCATAAATGTCATAAATCTGTTATGAACAACACCATATTATTACAAAACACGCCATGTTTTGCACAAAATAATCATGTAAAGTTCAAAAGATGTTTCCAGGAAAAACTTTTTCTCACGAGATCCAAAATACAAGAAACCAGTTCCTTTTTTGATCAGCAGCTATTTTTTTCAAATTATACAACACATTTTTAAGACCACTCATTTGTTGTAAAACTTTTGACAGCATGCACAAAATAAATGTAATTATAATAATAAACAACACAACTGCCTGTGAAATGAATTATCCAAACTTTTTTTTTATAAATCATTGTATTTATTAAAGGCTGTGTTGTCTTTGTCTTGTTCAACTTGATCCCGTTTTTTTTTTTGCAGCAGCTGACCACACGCAGCTACGCCTCACAATCTAAACATCATCACAATTCTCTGAATAGGCGTAGCATGCACTACTTGCCTATCTTTTTGACTTAATGCTTGGAGGGAATACCATCAGCTTTTAAATTATATTCCTTGCTTAGTGAAGAGATGTGTGTCTGTAACTTGTCTCTGCAAAATGCCTGAAGGTGTAGTACATGAAAAGCTTGGCCACTATCTGTGCCTATTGTTATGGAAGTTTCAATTGGGTAGAGTGTCTGAGAACTTCAGTCTCTGAGTCGCAGTTGCAAATATTCTTATTTTAGATCAGTACTTAAGCTAATTTATAGCCTTTTCATCAGGGTGTGGCTGAGAGCAGAGGTACTTTTTTCATGGAAAACTTCACGGCACTCATTAAATCTGTCTTTGTCTGCAGTCATGTTTCTTAATAGCCTACATCCTACCAACAACGAAAAGCTGAAAGTGAGAACAATGGTCTATTCATAAGAACATGGAAAAACAATGACAAGAGTGACTAATTATTTCCCTGTCTGTCAGTTGTAATGTGACATCAATAATACTTGTATTCTCGAATGTCTATACTCATCATTTCCTGCTAAAGATCATACAGCCATCCAACTTGTAGTGCAGTGGGTGATTTGTATGTGATGAATGTGTTTGACAGAATAAAGGAAAAGCTGCAAAAATGTTTTCAGATTTAATAACATAAAGATAGCCTATCAATATTGGACAGGGTCAGCTTAACTGAGGTTGCGTGAGTTGCTTTTGGTCTCTTGCAGCGCCTGCAGCCATAAAGGGTAGATGACATGCATGATTAAACTACACTCAGTTGGCAGTTTATTAGGTACACCTTGCTAAAACTGGTGCAGTCTAATACATCAATCCTGCAATAAAACCTACCTTCATGAAGGTTATAATGTTCAGTCTTTGTTCAAACTGTTCTAGGGAGGAGTTATGGGGATTCACTGCAGCATTGTATCAGATTGAAATACTTTTTAGCAGGGTGTACCTAATAAACTGGCAACTGGAGTGTGTCTTTTTAAAGTCCTTACCGAGAGCCCTAGACTCATCAGGTGGGGGGATCCACAATGTCAAAGTCACACACATTATTAAATAAAAGTACCTGCTCAGTTTTTTACATTCAGATATGGGACTTGGGGTTTGTCTAATTTCAAGGGGGTTTGTTGTTTGGAGACCAGAGCAAGGTCCCCGGTCTGTGTTGGACCACCTCGGCCACCGGGAGCACTGTTACCCACACGTTGCCCATCGTGGCGTCCCTGGATACCACTGACGCGCTCTGCCTGTCGCTCCTCGCTGATCAGGGGCGACTGGCTGTGGGGGGACGGCGGCGTAAAATTGTCAGTCCGTCTTGCTCCCGCTGCATCGCCGCTTGACGACGATGATGGTGGTGGTGGTGGTGTCGGTGGTGTTGCTGAAACGGAATGGAGTCGAGCAGGGTGTTTTAATTCTGCACCATGAATGACAGGTACCACAAGGCGGCCCGGGACGGCTACCTGGACCTGCTGAAGGAGGCGACTCGGAAGGATCTCAATGCTCCGGATGAGGATGGCATGACACCGACGTTATGGGCTGCTTATCACGGCAACCTGGAGGCTCTGCGGCTGATCGTGTCGAGAGGGTGGGTAGAAAACACTGGCTGTAATATGACTTATTAGGGAGTGTGCGCAATACTGCCATGCAATTCCCTCAAATATTTTTCTTTGGTCAGAAAAACATTTTTAGAGCAAAAGTGAACTGTTTTACCAGTCTCCCTGTTATACCAAAGCCCTGTCAATGTCATAATAAGGCAATCATCACATTGCCAAAGAAAGAAATTAGAAGTAATAAAATAATATTTAAATATTTGAACTACTTAAAGGCATTTTTTGCAGTTGAACCACACTAGCCCAGTTACTTAAGTAACAATACACCACTAACAATGTAGGTCAGCCTGTAGGCTACAGGGTGCAGTATTTGAGTTTTGATATACCCAGACATCAGGCCCTCCTGAGACTTTGCTCCTGGCTAAGAGCACTTTTAACCAAATTACCTTTTTTGTTGCCATTTAGTTCCCTACTAATCCCCATGTTGGATTGATACTGAAATATTTCTGTAAAAAATAAGCCCACATGATGTGCAGCCCAATATGCACCCATATCCACCTTTTTTATTATTTGCACAATATATTTTACATATTTGGACCACATGAAGCTTTGTGAGCTAAATTCATTAGGTTTTGGACTGATTAAACATTCACTAAAGTTTTTTTTTTTTAACTTTGAAACTTAAATAGCATCATCTGAAAGCCACACACCATAAAACTGTCATTTTCAAAGCCAGATGAGACTCATTTAACATGATGGCACTGTTCAGCTGATAACAGGGGCACCTCTTCTGAAAGCACCTATACATGTGAAGAGTTGGAGTTGGCCCCTAAAAAAGATTTCAAAGACGTATTGTACAATTCCTAAATCATGAACCGTTATGTAAAAGGAAGCAATTATTGTATTTTTCTGATAGTTTGTTAGTTCATTACCTAATTCATTACCGTTTTCATTATATTATCGCAGGAAAAGGAACATTATTTCTCTAATTAACAGTAGCTAGTATCATTTTAGGAGGCTGCAGTGTGGTATAAATGCTGTTCTTTCTTCTGCAAAGTGAACAAATGTGATTGGTATTCATGGACAGCTGGGACAGGGACACACGCAACAACCCATTCTTCATGTTTTCTGGCTGACCTGGTTTGCTTGTCAGCCAGAAAAATGGGCCCATTATGAATCTGCTCAATTGAGTAAAGTTTGTCAGATACTTGCTGTAAAAGCGAGACAGCACCATTCATCAGTGTTTAGTTAATGGAATGCAGAATTGAGGAAATGTTGAATGCCTTCCAGTCCTACATGTTAATACTACGTTCACTATTTCCCACAGAATAAGTTCAAACAGTGCTCTGGAGGCATTCAGCTGCCAAGGACATAGTATTCCTCTATTAATAGCAGAAAATATAAACTCCTGATTGACAGTGAGATAGTAAAATTAAACATAAATAAACAAACAATAGCTGCCATAATGTTTCACAGAGGCACCAAAGTCGTGAGACCCGGGGATATAATGAATAGAAGTTTAATAGATGCTTGACAATTTCATGGGAAAGATACCATGCAGTGCTATATTTGGCAAGTATATTGCACAGGACGGCCTGCAGTAACATCAAGCTGTCATAGGAGGTGAAGACGTAAATAGCCCATAATGTGATAAAGAACAGGGGAGGGATAAGTGGGCAGACCTATCACCGCTGCGGTCTGCATTTTACTGGGACAGACATAAATTATGACAGATAAAGCTATCATGTTAGATGTTCTCTGTACACCAAACATATTATATAATCTGAAAGTGATAAATATTTCATCTCAAAATAAAAACTGAACGTAGCTAATTGCTATCTTCTGACATTCATTTATAACATTGTACATAATTCCTTTGTCTGATTATTGTTTTATTGTTGCTTTCTGGGCTGTTTGCCACATACCGTCCATCATGCACACTGATGACAACCCATTCCCTTATATTTGAACTCTAGGAACCCTTGATCCTTTTTCTTTCTGACAGTTTAAACCTAATCCTGTCCAGACAAAAAGAGACAGGGGGCTGAAATCAGAGTGCGACTTTGCTAATCGCTGCCCAGGTTGGGTCTGGCAGATCTGACACACATTCCCTGAGAAAACCCTACAACGCATTCCATCAATTATACATTTGCACTTCGACAGCGGCTTCACATCCATCGTATCAAATATCTGGCAGTCTGTACGTGGCTACATTGGAAGACACAAGACAAGACACAAGACAGTTCAGTAAGCATGTCAATTTTGGGGGGTGTGACATCGAGCAGAGTGCTCTAAACTGAAGAAAAATAAATGCAGGAACTTTAAGTTGAAATTGTATAACCCACATTTAGCTGTGGTGGCTACAAACAAGCTGTATATAATGAATAAATCCTGTTTTCCTTTTGACATTATCAATTATCTTTAAGATTCTTAAAGTACTAGTTTGAACAAAATTTTAATAATGAACCAGATTTGCATACCAGGCTCATGACAGGAGAGAAAAGTAAGAAAGCTTCATACACATCTGTCCTCCACATCCTCCAAGCAGCTGTAATACTGTATGTTCTGACTTGAGGAATTCAGTGTGACATCACCAGCCATGCACAATGGTGCTTTTTGAGCTAGGCGCTACCTATTCGGCCTCCCCTGAAACTGGATACAGGTAGTGTAGCAGTGGTGCTGGCAAGCCTGTGGTCATATTACAAACCAACAGCAACAGTGCAGTACACACAGAGGTAACCCTAAGGTCGTGGACTGTCAGCCAAGGGTAAATGTTGCTTATGTTATTAGTTATGGCCCTTGCATGATAGTAAATCATCATCCGCATCATTTTAATCGAAACATCCTATTTGCCAGTTGGTCAAAGCCTTTAAAAAATGTGTGGCTTACAGAAGATCCATGGTTGGTTTTCTGAAAGAGCAATTTGGTGTTTAGACTGTAAATTATTAAATAAGGCCCCATTAACAACACACGGATGGGAGGTCAGTGCTGAAAACATAATCACAAAATCACATGCTTACTCATGAGTGAGTCATCTAAATGCAAGACCAAGGAGGCAACCTGTATCCATAATCTTTCTACCAGTCTGAACAAAGAATAAAAATATTAATTTAGTAAATCTGATACAAGAACTCTGAGTATAAAGGTTTTATTTAACATCTTTATTATGACCCGCAGAGGAAACCCTGACAAGTGTGACATATGGGGGAACACGCCGCTCCACCTGGCAGCTGCCAATGGTCACCACAACTGCCTTTTCTTCCTGGTGTCTTTCGGTGCCAACATATGGTGCCTGGACAACGACTACCACACCCCGTTGGACATGGCTGCCACAAAGAATCACATGGATTGCGTCCGCTACCTGGATTCAATCGCTGCCAAGCAGACAAACCTAAACCCCAAACTGGTCAGCAAGCTGAAGGACCGGGCATTTCGCGATGCTGAGCGGCGTATCAAAGAATGTGTGAAGATGCAGAAGAAACACCACAAACGTATGGAGAGGAAGTTTCATAAGGATGCTTCTGAGGCTTCTGCATCAGACGTCATGAGTTTCTCCAGTTACACCAGCAGCTCTCTTAGCCACAAGCTGCGCAACCTAAATGCAGCCACCGTCAGTGTGCCATATTCTCAGGTCAGGAGTTTTGATTTGTCTATTTTTAAAGTTTGTTTGTGTTTTGCATTTTTGCATGGTTCCATAGATTGAAGATTGGTTGTGAAGTTATTACAATTCATCTTCTGGGTTCAATGAATTTTCTGTCCCAAATTTGGTGGCAATTAGAGTTGTTCCGATTCCGATACCAGTATCGTAAATTGCTCCGATACCTATGGGCTGATATTTGTGTGGTGTCACAGAAACTGAATTTTGAATCATTTAGAGCTTGAATCTTGAATTGTCCAACTTGAATAATTGCATTAAAAACCCTGAATTCTGAATTGCACTAATTCTGAATTTGTATTGTTTCAACTTGAATAACTGTATTAGCAAACTGAATCCTGAATAGCATAATTGAATTTGATTTATTAGTTTGAAAGTGAATTTCGAACCCTCTACTTTTTCCTGTACTTTCAATTCAGATCCTCCTTAAATTCCAAATTCAGATTCTAAATTCAAATTAGGTTGCTCCAATTCAAATGTCAGATCTTAAATTCAAATTCAGGTAGCTCCCCAATTCAAATTCGGTTCCTCTCAACTGCAAACTTTCAACCACAAAATACATTTTAAGGTCACAAGACGGGTCAAACCCTTGAGGAAGAAGCAATCGAGTGCAGAGTAAAGCCTGCAGCCCAGCAGAGGGCGACTTCACTGGATAGACAGAAAGCCTAATCTCCATCAGAGAATAATGCAAAAATAGAGTTTCCCACCTGGACTGTTACCTCCGGCGCCGGCGGGCGCCGGCGGCCCGCGGGCACCCCGCGCGGCGCCGGCCCGGGGCCCGCGCGGCGGCGCGCGCCCCGCCCGCGCCGCGGCCGCCCCGACGCCGCCCCCGCGCCGCCGCGGCGCCCCGGCGGCGGGCCTATTACACACACCTTTCCTTCACTGAGTTTTTGATCTTCAATCGACAGTTTTAGTTTTCTCCACACAGCATGATGTATTTAACACGGTGTCAAAATTCGATCTCATTTAGAGGAAACTCAGACGATAAAGCAGTTTATGCTCTTAGGACGCTAGCCGTTGTATGCAAGTCTGTGGCCGACTGTCAATCAAGCTAGAGTGACGCTCATATCTACTGCACCTGTAAATTTGAGCCCCGACATTACGGCAAAAATTATTAGCAGTCGGTGTTAATATTTTCAGGTTATACATTCTTGTTTTAAGGCGCATGTTTTGCGTCTAGGCAAAATAGGCGTCCTGATTGGCAGAGGGTTAGCTCCTAGTATCGGCAGCTCACAGTCATTTGTTTGCAGGTTGAGATGCAGCGATTTTTCTGAGATACCACGGCACTTTTCGCCGTTCTTATCATGGTATTTCAGTGGCAATCTAGGATCGCGAGGCAGCCTGGCCAGCTGTAGGCGGGCTTGCGCGGTTCACCGTAAGCATGGCGATGGCACATATCGGCCGATTCTGGGGTATAGACAGGTAGGGCACAACAAGGGGTTTTTTTTCTTTTTCTTCTTTTTTGTGTCGAAAATCACCCAGTAGCTCATATAGCCTACTAACAAACCCATGATACAACGCGCAAAGCAGGTCGTACTGTAGAGAAAGATCCGACTGCAACTGCAGCTGTTTGTAGATCTGCTAGTGAGATACGACATTTATCAAACTGTTAGACACTTGCGCGCCGTACAGTGCGGCATGAAAAATTGAATTTGCTGTATTTATGTCATGTTTTACAAAGGGGTTTAGCCTGAAGGCCAGGCGCGTCACCAAATGATAATCATATCAGGCCAGTCATAGCAGGCCGCTAGCATGATAATTTTTTTTTTTTATCAACTCGTCTCTAACATACTGGTATCCCACCGGATCGGTACTCGGTATCAGCCGATACCCACAGCACATATCGGAATCGGTATCGGGAGGGAAAAAATGGTATCGGAACATTTCTAATGGCAATCCATCCAGTAGTTATTGAGATATTTCAGTGTGGATCAACTGAATATTGCCATCCCAAGCCTGCTAGCATGGCTAAAGGTTTTACAGTGACATGAACAGAAACCTGTGTCTAAGTGAAAAGTATAAAAAAATACATTTTTTTACAGCTTTTTAAAAAATGGTCACTAGTAGTGTTTGGAAAATCTAATCCCTTCATTTGTGATTGTGTCTAATTGCTGTATTATTCATGTCACGTTAGGCTACTCTCCATGCCACAAACCGAGGGAAGACAAAGATTCAGAAGAAGCTGGAGAAGAGGAAACAAGGAGATGGGACCTTTAAAATCTACGAGGATGGGAGGAAGAGTGTTCGCTCCCTCTCTGGACTTCAGCTGGGCAACGATGTCATGTTTGTCAAACAGGGGACTTATGTCAACCCCAAGGACCACCGTGGCCGCCGCAATGTTCGTGACATGTTCCCCAGAGACAATTACGATGCCATTTCACGTGCCATGAGCGAGCCGGACCTCCATGGGCCTGATGTGGACTATTCTGAGATCAGCACTGACTCAGGACATGACTCCTTGTTCAACCGGCCTGGTCTGGGCACCATGGTCTTTAGGAGGAACTATGTGAGTGGGGGGATGTTTGACCTCGGCAGTCGAGATGAGGCCAGTGTGGGCCGGTCAGGCAATAATGTGCGTTTACGCAGCAGGTTGCAGCAGTACCCGAGTCTAGATGAAGACAGCATCGGCAGTGCACGGAGCCTGCAGGAGAGGAATGTGGAGGAGCTGCCCTGGGAGGAAGTTGAATTAGGGCTGGACGACGACGATGAGCCTGACACGAGGCCTCTGGAGGTCTTCCTCGCTACGCAGAGCATGAGCGAGTTTTTCTCTATCTTCAAGAGGGAGAAGATCGACCTTGAAGCACTTTTGCTGTGTTCTGATCATGACCTTAAGAGTATCCATATCCCCTTAGGACCGAGGAAAAAGATCTTAGATGCCTGTAAGAGACGGCTGGAGACCATAGAGGACCCAGACTGCATTGAGGACACAGAACTGTGAGTAATGGCCTTTTTCAGATATACAGGAATGTATTTGGGCATATTGTTTGGTATTTCACTCCAGCGCAGATCCTCTTCAGTTGCAAACATAGTATCTTCTCTTGTCTTTATTCTGTACTGCAGATAATAAAAGTTGTTGTGGACGGTCCTCCTGCTGTGTGCTCATCCAGCCTTAAAGGTCAGTGGAGCATTGTGGAGTGAATGTCACGTATGGACAGGGGGGATTTAATGATTTACCTCTCCTGGTGCCTCAGTGGTAACAAAGCAGAAAGGACACTGTCAAGATGAATATGTCAAGCAAGAAGAGACGAGTGTGAGATAAATTCTTAACAGGATTCTTTTACAGTGTCTTGTTAACCTCTGGAGGATCTTTGAAAATATCTCTGTATGTTGGTTGGAGTCTCCTGCGCTGCATGGTTTAACAAACTGAAAGACAATTATCAGAGTGCAGTGTTGTGCAGTGTCATTGTATGCCTTGTGGCAGATCTGACAGAGAGTCGATTGTGGGGTCTGTGTCCCCTGAACGTGTTTGCCCCTGTGGGGTCAATCCTACCACCCTAATGTGCCTGCATTGCTCGTGCCTGTGCATTTGCTTAAAAGTGTCTTTTGTCGTAAATAACTTTGACATGAACTTAATTGAAACTTTATTATTAACTAGTTCAATTGCAACATTTTGAGCAACATTTTCACCCAGAGCCACTGAACTGTTTCCTAACTCATATTTCATCTTGGTGCATGTTTACATACAGCAAGCCATGTCAGTCCAAGTGTGGCTCACTGGCAATGCAGGCCAATGGTTCACTGAGTTTACTGTTCTGATTTACTGTAGTATTGTAAACTATGTGAAAACACAGTATCTTTAGATTATTTTATGATGCACAATATAATATGTTGTAGCTCTAGGAGCACACTAGGAGATAATACGCTTTGTATATCATATACTCTTGACAGTATGACAGTCTTCCAACTGTTTGTACATTGAGTCGTTTTTTTTTAGTAATGTACAGTTGCACAGGCACATACGTTGATGTTTATTATGTGAACTTTGTAACATTTTAGGTGGATTTTAGATAAAAAAAATACAAAGTTTTTTAATGCTGTAAATTACATAACTGATGTATCCATGTGCCTTTATAAATCATGACACTGAGGGCATGTTGTCATATTTTTAAGAGAAGTTTACATTATTATTCACGTATGATGAAATTTCTTCAACTTAATATTTTTAAAATAAAAGGGGATTTAGTCATTTCCACCGGAATTACATACATGTAAAGGTGTGTGCAGAAGGCTTTGAAACAACATTTAGACTATAATTAAACAATTAAATATCAAATTAAATGTGTTTTTTAAGAAACACTATAGCTATAGTTAAACATTTATGGGAAAATCCACCCCCAGTATTTTTAAAGCTCCAATTTAAAGTAAATTAACTCACTCATTAGTGTACCACACATCTAAATTAATTGAGTTATTACAGTATTTATGCATAGTGTAACTAATATGCACTGTTGGTGTATCATGTTTTGTTATACAATTTTTACAGATCAATGAATATCCTGTCTCAGTCATTACCTGCTTACAAAGACACAATTTCTGCCAACAAGACCTTGGTGTGTGTATGTGTGTCTGTATGTATGTGAGACAGCAGCAGAGAGCGGAAAATACTTGTTTTGCCATCTTCAGCAATTGTGATAATCCTCACAAAACACAAGTGTCATTCTTTCCCCTGTACAGCATGACATGAAGTCAGGAAGTTGTGCTGTAGATAAGTGCAGATGGAAGCTCCATGCCTCTTACATAACGTTGTTATCAGAAGGAAACACTGTCACTTTCCCACACGGGCAGCACCACACAGCATCCACAAGCTATACTGATGATACTTTACATAGAAGATACTGTTTTTATTAATTAATTTGCCCTATTGATGACAGGACCCAGAAAAAACTGTTTTCTTATTACTATTATAGTTGAAACCTTTAAACCCAACCTTGCCAGAGAATGTCAGTAAACAAGCCAGGTCATTAACTCAGAAAGAATGAAAAGGAGGATGTTCATTGGCCTCCCTGGCTTGATCATAATACACTCGTCATTTCCTCCCCTCATCTGTGTAATCTGTTGAATCTTAAGCTTTGTGAGGTTGGAAACAGAGCAAAGATAAACAGGGGAGGGGTGAAAAATGAGAATTCTACGACAGGCTGAGAACAAAATGCCATAGGCGTGGTTTTCAATTCTTTCCTTATCCACTCCGAGGGTCTCAGAAACGGCAACCATACGGTAAGTGCGCAGTAGGCTTTCTGACTGCCTAAACTTAAGCCAAATCAGGTTTAAGGTGACTACGGGAATACTCTCAAACATGGCAACTCTCAGCAGTAACAATGAGGAGAATTTGAAGGAAAATCAACACAACACAGACGTAAATGAGGAACTGAGTGATCCTTCCATCGGCATGCTGCTCCCACAAGATGTGTTATGTGACTCCTGCATGGACAGCCCCAGCAAGGCCCTAAAATCCTGCCTGACCTGCCTTGTTTCTTACTGCGAGGCCCATCTCAGACCCCATCTGGAGAACACCAAATTTCAAAACCACCGTCTGGTGGATCCCCTCCATGACATCGACTGTCGGACCTGCGAGGTTCATCAACTTCCTCTCGAACGCTTCTGTCTGATGGACGGCTGCTGTGTGTGTCTGGATTGTGAGAACCAGGAGCATGAAGGGCACATGACTGCGTCCGTTGGGGAGGCATGCACACAGATTGAGGTCTTAACACAGCACAATACATAGTACAATTTATTCAAAAGAGCATTTAATATTATGAAATTAATTTCTGTTTTGGCTATTTTTATAGCTTTAGACTATTTCCCTTTATTATCTTAAAAGGGCAAATTAACTTAGATTTTTGTAAACCTGATGCAGCATCTGTTGCAGCTGTGTTTGTTGTGACCGTTTGTAGGCAGAGTTGCAGAAGAAGCAAGAAGAGATCAGTCAGAGTGCCTCAGCAGCTGAGAAAGCTATTGGAAAGCTACAGAGCAACAATGATTTAATTAAGGTATGTTACATAGGCAAGTATTATACCATAACAATTTTTTGTACATTCATTTAATGCATAACAGTCCAAACATTCTGATTTCATTACGCATATTTTCTCTTTCCTCAGTCTTCAGTGCAGGAGGTTTGTGTTATCGTTGAACAGCAGTTTGCCAGGCTGCAGACAGCCGTTGAGGAGGCCAGAAAAGGGGCGGCGGAGGTGCTGGAGGGAGAACAGAGACAGGCCCTGAAACAGGCAGAGGGCATCCAGGCACATCTGGAGCAGAGGAGAACAGAGCTGATGAAAACTTTGGCTCATATGAACAAACTGTCCAGGAGCAAGTCTGATGTTGACTTCTTGCAGGTACAAAATATATGAAATTTATAAGATAATGCTAAATAAGTAGAGCTATTACCCAGGTGTGCATTCATTTTGATCAGATGTCTCATGTGATCTGGGATTAGAACAGGATGTTCTCTGAGGCAAAGTTTATTTTGGATGCCACAGTGTGTTGACAGTGCACACACGGCAGGCATTAAGGCATTTCATTGTAAAGTTCTGGATCAGAGAAGAGAAGTTGCATGTTATTTCGTCATCCTGATACTCAACGTGTCACCCCACAAAAATTGCAACAGAAACATCCTCAGAAATCCAAGTGGTGCAAAATACTGCAATGCATGTCTTCTTGTTTGATGTCAACACCAAGGGTTCAGTATTGTCCAAAATCCACCAGAAACTGTGTTTTTACATGAGACAATAAGTTGGATGCAGCAGTACTATGCATGTGCATAATCAATTTCTTAACCCTTAGATTCATATGTGGCCCTGTGGGTTTGTTTTCTTGCAATATCTTTGTAAGCTAAAAGTTTTAATCATGTCAACTTCCAGGTATTCCTCGAAAAATGTTTTTCGATGTCAAACCATTTACATTTTTAATTTACCTTTTATACTTTTTAAGAAAATGTAGTAAGTAGATATATCATATGAACCTTTGATTCACACATTACAACTGTAACTGTCACACAGGAAGATCACAGCAAGATTTGATATATGCAAGTATTATCTCAATTTTCTACCTCAGAAAATATTTGATGTCATCAAGTTAATATATTTTGTTTTGATTGTTTCAGGAGTACTCAGAGTGGAAGAAAGGTGTGGCGGATGTATGTCTGCCTACTGTGTACATCAACCGTATGGATCATCTAACCTCTTATGTCCAAGTAGTGACTGATGCTACACAAGAGCTGTGTGACCTGATCCTCTCCTCCTACAGGGAAAAACTGAACTTGATCTGGACAAGTGGTGGGTGTGGTTTCTTATGGAGAAAATATTCTAAATATTTAAACAGATATTAGATGGATTTCCACAAATTCATGGTTCCCAGACAAATGTGCCCCCCTGACCGTTTCTCTAGTGCCACCATGTGATTCACATGTGTGCTTTTATGAAACAATTTATCACAACAACTATTGGACAAATTGTTATGATTTTTGCATTATGACCACTAATAACAATTCAATGGTAATTTTGTGCTAATAAGCAAATGTTAGCATGCTAACACGCTAAAATGGGGACCATAGCAAATATCATACTTGCCGGACATCATCATCTTAGCAGTGTTATTGTGAGCATGTTAGCACTGCTGTTACAGCCTTACAAAGCCACTAGCTATAGCCTTGTTATTCTTGTTATGTTTCATTGCTCAGCTCCATTTTTTTAAACCTCTCTATTTATCAAAATGTCAGCATATTGTATAAATCCTCATGTCTATTAAAAACTAGGTACTAAATCCCCGATGTCAGAATCTCAAGCTTCACCCCTGCCTGTTCCTGAGACGCGAGAGGACTTTTTGAAATGTAAATACGCTTTTCAATATATGATGTTCTGTGTTTTCTGTTTGCCGAATCGCACCTGTTCATCTGGCTTATGAACGATTCACAAATAGTATTTCCCCTGTATTGTAGACACAAGGAGTTTGACCTTTGACCCAGACACCACCCATCATTTCCTACGTGTAATGGAGGACAACAGAAAGCTGACCAACACCAGCCCCTGGCAGCACAGCTACCCAGACCACCCAAGTCGCTTTGAATATTGGCGCCAGGCAATGACCTCGGATAGCCTTTACCTGGGGAGGCACTATATTGAAGCCGAGCTGAGTGGGGAAGGTGCACATGTAGGACTCACGTACAAGAGTATCGACCGTAAGGGGGAGCAGAGCACCAGCTGCATCAATGGGAACGACTTTTCCTGGTGCGTGGGAAGGAACAGCCGAGGTTTCTTTGCCTGGCACGCTGGTGTGGAGGTGCCCTTGGAGGTCACTGACATCACAAGAGTTGGCTTGTATGTTGACTTTCACCGAAGCTCTGTGTCTTTTTATGATGTCACCGGCCCTATGAGGCTGCTCCACAAGTACACTGCTGATTTCATAGAGCCCTTATATGTTACAGCCTGGCTGTCAAAGAAGGACAATGTAGTTTCTCTGGTTGATGCAAAATGATGCCTCTTCCCATGTTTTACCAACAAACCTGTCTTCACTGTGCGCTTGTAAAAGAAAAAACAGTGCATTATAAATGTTTATGGAGGTTACATAACAAGGTGCAGAAAGTTACGGTACATATGAAGGAATTTTTTTTTCCACATACACACATTGAAGGATAAATTTACTACCATCTAGTGGTAACTGTGCAGCATGGACGTAAGAAACCCGTGCAGCAGTAGGTGTGTTTGGAATTTACTGCAGCTTTATTGCAACTTCACTGCTCTTGAATGTGATATGAATGAAGAAAAAAAGTACACAAATGTCTTCCAATGAGTATTTATTTCTCTTACAAGTGCATTTTGTTATGGCGCCTGGTTAGCTCAGTCGGTAGAGCTGGCGACCCATGTACTGAGGCTGAGTCCTTGCTGCAGCGCCAGGGTTCGAATCTGACCTGCGGCCCTTTGCTGTGTGTCATCCCTCTCTCTGTCCCCCTTTCCTGTCTATCTCCAGCTGTCCTCTCAAATAAAGGCATAAAAGCCGAAAAAAATATACTTAAAAAAAAACAAAAAACAAGTGCATTTTGTTATTAAAAGCTTCAGTGTCTGTCAGAACTTATTTATTTACGTAGCTGAATTATAAAGCTATAAAAGGATTTACTGTTTAGTACAGGTCTGTAAAATCATCAGTTTAATACAAAGGTACATTGGAAATTATTAACATACCTTAAGTTCACTGCAGTCAACTTCATGCATTAAAATCAGTTTCATTCTCGTCATAAACTGGATTTATGAAGTGTACACCTGTCTGAGTCAGGGAGATTGAATTATTTGTTTCAGTTGCATACAGACCAGGAACTTCAGGCATCAAGCTGGGCTTGTCGAACATTGGATTATCATAGCCATGGTCAAGTGGACCACCAAGCTCTCCAACATCACTGTGTCTCTTCAAGCTGCTCAGAGACGGCAGCGGAGGCAGTGATGGCATTTGAACAACCCCCTTTTGAATCAAGAGAACCATGATGATAATGAACGCAATAATAATTAAAACACCAAACACAACTCCAACCACCATCCCAGCACTGCCTCCAGACTGACCACTGCTGCTCCCAGAGGAGGCTTGAAATTCAGCCCCAGTGATCCCTAAGGTAGAGCCATGAGATCGGGCATCCTTCACAATGTCCCGGGCCAGACCTTCTGACTGTTTTCCCTTCTCTCCATCCAGGATAACCACCTGGATCTCAGGTGAGGTACCAAAAGGGATGATCCCCATGAAACGCTGTGACTTGAAGACTTTAGACATGCCCAGCTGAATGGATTTGTATTTTGGCAGGACAAGAAATAGGTGATGGATTCGTTGCCTGTAAGATTGCAGGTTAAAAGCAGCAGCATAATGGATAGTGGCAATTGCACCACAAACATCACAGCAGTGTCCTACCGGGAGGAGAGGCTTTTTACAGCTCAGAGAGGCACATTTTACAGTGCCACAGATCCGCTGATGGTTTACAGAATTCCCACAGTCACAGCCAGAAGGATCCCCACAGCCTGGTTTCCCAACAGTGACGGCAGAGGATCCGTGAAACTGCAGCTGGCCCGAGTGTGAGCTGACATACTGGGAGAACTCAGGCTGGCTATCAAACATCTTCCCCAGCACAGACACAGATTTGACAGGAATGCTAGACTGACTGGAGCTGGTGTCCACCCTGAAAGAGGAGCGGGCTTTAAAAACCACATCATCATACTGGCACGGGACGCTCTCCTCATGGACTGAGAACAGGAAGTTTCCACGCTGCAGGTCATCGAGAGCTGCAGCCGCCTGCCACAGAGCTGGGTTGAACCACTGAAGAGACTCTGAATCTTTGAACTGGGTTGTGACACCTGCTCCACATCCTGGATCTTGTCCGGCCACGACATAAAATCCAGCTCCTGAATTCAGGATGAACTCTCCATCAACTGGCAGCTTCATCTCCTGCACAGCATGCGTGGTCTCCACAAACACAGACACTTTTCTCTGGGCTGAAAACTCGACTATGTCATTGCCACACGGAACTTCTTTTTTGTCCCAGTTGGTCTTATTCTCATAGTTGGTGTCAGGAATCCACTGCTTGTACAGGGCATTCGCTGCCCCAACAAGACAGAAGAGAAGGAGCACGTCTGATGTTTTCAGCATCCTGAATGATTGTGATGGACTGAGAGAGCATCAGGCGAACTTTGTTTCCAACCTTGTGACAAACACGAGTGCACACAGCTACCCAGTAAAGTTGATGAGCTCTGAACCACATCAACCCGCACAAGCAGGTGATCTGTAAAAGATTTACATCTGTAATAGCAGAGCTGGTTCAAGTTTTATTATTTTATGATTTTCCCTCTTTTTTTAGTTTGTCAAATTTCTATGAACTTTCTAAAGTTCAGTATTCATCCGGTGCGTTTTCTTCCATTCTCCTGTGTTTTATAGCCATCGTGAAATGACAGAGATCACTTCAAATACTGAAGTGTAAAGTCATCTAAGTAAATTATGATATTCACAGATTCGTAAAATTTCAAGGACATTTTCTTAAAAGGACAACTTTTGGACATACTTTAAGCTCCTTTTTGCCCCGCAGGCACTTTGGCGTCAGCCTGGAAAATTTGCTGAGGTTTTCAATATGAACTGTTATATATCTAAACTAATGGTTAAAATCTCAAACTATTATTTAAATTTGTACAGTGACAAACAGATGCTTAAAAGGAAGAAAATGTCATAAAATATGAAATTCTAATTAAGATTATGACCACTGTATGCCACAAAAGCACATGTATTGAAATTATTTATTGGATTTCTAAGATGCCAGTTTTACTCGGAAAAAGATTTCCAAGTAAAAAGTAATCCTGCTTCTTGGAACACGCAGGGCTACAACAAATACACACACGCCCTGGTCGAACCTGAATTTCCCCCCGAGGCAACTCATCGCAGGCCGCGGTTGCATCCTGTTAGAGATAATGTTGCCCACATAAAATAACAATAAAATGGGGTGGCCAAATTTTGGGAACTGACTTGATCGGAGCTGCCCCTGAAAACGTATTGTAGAGGGGGGGCTGTCGGTGCGGGGCGAGAAGGAATCAGCTGAAACTAATTACACCTGTTTGTATTTATTTACCCCACCTGGTGCGTTGCGCCAGCTCTCTGTGCAATCTGACCTGCAGGGGAGGGAAGCTGCGCTACTCGTTTTCACTGTGTATTTCGTTTGACCTCCGTATGCATTTCATCTTTGACACGATATAGACTGGCCCACGTGTCCTCGGAGCTGGCACTGGCCTTTTTGTGTGGCGTGTCGTCTCCGTTTTGGTCGGAGGGATCATGAAAACTGTTGTTCAACAGATGTTACGGACCTGCAACAAACTTTTCTCTGGGTAAATCTGTGGTGATGCATTTTCAATTTTAGTCACTATTTTATTTATTTTTTTTAAGACAACTGTGCAGCACTATTATTGAGGCCTATGGGCGTTTGTAATTTCAGTGGAAATCTTTGGGAGCTGGGGTTAGCCTCAGTGGATAAATAGTGCAATATCAAAAATGTCCTTTTTAAATAAACTATAAATTCAATATGTTAGCAGTCTAAAAACAGCTTTTGCTTGCTTTAAGATGCATTCC
>NW_023339696.1:13325750-13325939 GCF_004916995.1 Morone saxatilis | reverse complement strand
AAACAGCAAGTCACTATTACATGCGTCACTTTTTGGTACATCAATGCAAAAGATCTGCCACAAATTCTGCACTTTATTGTAATTATAATGCTCAGTGCACTTGACTGCATTATGTTGAAATGTCTCTATTATTATTATTATTATTATTATTATTATTATTATTATTATTATTATTATTATTCCCCCCCA
>NW_023339696.1:13307987-13325650 GCF_004916995.1 Morone saxatilis | reverse complement strand
TATTTTATTATTATTATTATTACTACTATTACTACTATTATTATTATTATTATTATTATTATTATTATTATTATTCCCCCCCACATGTTTGTAACTGGGATGGGCCAAACATTTGAACTGCTTCCTAATATAATGCAGTCCACTTCAACACCACTGCAGACTATAACCTCAATAATATTGTAAGGTTGAGTAGTTACATTGGCTTTCATTAGATTTTAAAGGTGTACCTGAAGTGGCAGAGTGAGACAGTCTTGCTAATTAACTAAAACAAAAAATGTATTTAAAATAATACAGTACAAGCATAATCTTAATATTTTGTTTCACTTAATTGAAATACTTATGGTGTTTTTCATTAAACGATACACTCAGGAAAAAACTGCGTAAATTAAAAAAAGCCACCAAAGTGCACAATACATTAATCACCTGCCAAATTTTAAAGGTCCAGTGTGTGTATGGCACTTAAGCGACTCTATTGGCACAAATTGAATAGAATATTGATATGTCTGTTTTCATTATCGCCTGAAACTAAGAATCATTTTTTGATATTTATTTTTTTTATTTTATTTTCTATTTTTTTTAAGAATGTGATGTTTTTAACCAGAGGTAGCGGGCCAAGTTTTTGTAGCAGCCCAGAACAGACAAACCAAACACTGGCTTTAAATAGGGTCTTTTGCAGACTGCTGTAGTTTAGTTAGGGTGAGGTGAGTTGGTTGCAATGTCTTAACAGCAACAGTTTTTGTTTTTTAAAGAAAAACTCCAAACGATGTTGTGGAGGCCCATCCGTCCAACATTGAGACAGCAGCACAGCTGGAAAACATCCAACATTTGCCCTGTCCTTCCCATCCTCCCGGTGTGGAGGCGGTCAGAGAGAGTGTTCACCATGTGGAGGCAGTCATTGAGAGGGCCCACCATGGTGGTGGATGGCTCCTGTCTGGCATCATCTGTATCAACATCCTGATCCTAGGCTGTGCTCTAGTCAGCAGCAGTGCCTTCAACAGCGTGGCCATTACTGCCATGCACAGGCAAATCTTCCTCATCATTCTCCTCCTCCTCACAATGTTGTGGATGCTGTTTTACGCAGCTGTCACCTCTCGAAAGGATCAAGCTATCTTGTTCAAAGATAGCCATGCAGGGCCCGTGTGGCTCCGAGGTGAGACCCCATGACTTTCTGGTTTAGATTAGTCATTTCAAGGCTTAATCAAATAAAAATTTTATATTCCAGCTGGACTTTTGCTGTTTGGGCTTCTTAGTCTCCTCATGGACGTCTTCAAGATTGCCAACTACGTGGGCTACCTTCACTGTGACTCTGCTGTTAAAGTGGCCTTCCCTGTCGTTCAAGCTGTATTTTTGTTTGTCCAGGTTATTGCATTTTAAGAACACCACGCTTGCACGAACATGCAGTCTTACTTGCACTTTGGATGAGTTGAGCTTTTTTGTTTTTTTGTTTTTTTTTTAGACATACTTCCTGTCGGTTCATGCAAAAGACTGCGTGCAGCTACACACTCATTTTACACGGTAAATTGTTTTCTTTGCTCGTTACAAAATCTGTCTTTATTCGTGCAGGACACTCATCCTTTCGCTCTTGCAGGTGTGGCCTCACTCTTACACTTTCAACCAACCTGGTGGTGTGGATGGCAGCTGTGACTGAGGAATCTATTCATCAAATGGAGATTCCTGATTTAAATGTCAATGTCTCTCACAAGATGTACAGAGGTATTTACTTAGGCACAGTTTTCAATTTAAATCAGATTAAGAGGGAGATGACTCAAAACTGTCCTTTCAATTTCAGCCAGCTATGGCAATCCCAAATGTAAATGCAGTCACTCAGCATGTGACACCTTCAAAGAGGCCTTCTACTACCTGTACCCCTTTAACATCGAATACAGCCTCTTTGCGTCGGCTATGGCCTACGTCATGTGGAAAAATGTCGGTCGACATGTGGAGGATCACAGCCACCCCAGCGTGAAGTTCCGTCCAAAGGATGTGTGTATGGGACCCGTAATGGGAATACTCCTGGTGGTGGTGGGACTCGTAACCTTCATCATCTACGAGGTGTACATCCTGAAAGAGGATGAGGAAAAGCGAAATGAAGCCCTGTTGATTCATTTTATCATCAATATAGTGATTGTGAGCCTGATGTCCCTCTCCACCATGATTGGGTGCATTGTCTACAGGCTGGACCACAGGGAGCACGTATCGGAGAAAAACCCCACTCGCAGCCTGGATGTGGGGCTGCTGGTGGGAGCCTCACTGGGGCAGTTCATCATCAGCTATTTCACCATCATGGCTGTGGAGGCGACAGGAGCCAGTGGGTACCTGAATGCCCTCAACCTGTCCTGGGCCGTGCTGACAGTGCTCCAGCTCGGCCTGCAAAACTACTTCATCATCGAAGGCCTCCATCGGGAGCCCTTTCACGTGATGCAGGAAGCATCCCTGCACACAAACGCTCACATCCAAGAGCACACAGAGATGAGCGTTGTTATGGAGATAAATAAGTCCAGCTACTACCTGACTTCAAGTCATAAGTTAAGCTGGAAGAGAAGAATACTGAAGGAAGTTTGTGCCTTTCTTCTGCTCGCAAACATCATTGTAAGTAGTTTTAATGCTTAAGTTCTTTAACTATAATTCCAACAAACCAATGATTACTGTTTTCCTGTTGAAATGTGTCCCGCTTTATTCATTTTGTACCAACAGCTGTGGATCATGCCCGCCTTCGGCGCTCGTCCCCAGTTTGATCACCCCGTCGAGATAAAATTCTACAACTTCACAATGTGGGCTGCCATCGTGAATATTGGACTTCCTTTTGGAATCTTCTACCGTATGCACTCTGTCGCCAGTCTCTTTGAGGTGTACTTAATTTCTTAGTTGGATTCATTCACTGGACTTATTTTTAGCATGTAAAGTAATTTTATGATTTTTATTGAATGTTTAAATTGAACTTGTTAATGTTAATAAATTTTAACTTAAAGACATCTGTGTATTACTTGTATATTTACTTGTATATTTACTTGTACATGGGAGGGCAGGTGCTTAATGTGCTGCATATTACATTAAATTAGACTTGCATGTGTAGTATTTATGACTATTAAAGTTCATTAAGTAGTGTAAGAGTCATACAGTTTGACATTAACTAATTATTTTGAACAGAGTTCAAAATTAAAACTACTTAGTATTTCACAAGACAATAGCAATTATAGAAAACAATTTGTAGGGCATGTTTTGATTGTAATCTTTCACCGTTGGTCAACTCATGACCCTTAGGATTTGTCTTGCATTCCTTTTGGGGTTAAAACGAGACAACTAGATGTATGCAAAGCTGCAATTGGTTGTTCAAAAGAGGGGGGGGGGGGAAATGTATCTATCACAGAAATTTATCTGGGAAAGCATGACCTCATTTTGCATGGTGGCAGTGTAAATGTGTTCCTTTAAAGGTCAAACTTGAGCTGACAGATTGCTGGGAAGGGACACAGTGCCATCTAGTGATCATGGTGTAAAGGGACAGCACTTTAAACAGCATATTGTGGCTAAGCTACGGGGTGGGCAAAGTAAAGACCTTACAATAGCTGTGTAGTTATCTGGATAGTTGTGTTGATTTAACTCCCAAAGAGTAAATGGTGACTCTTTGAACAGTGTTCAGTAATGAGACCAACATAGAATTCACAGATGCATATCAATATATATTTTCAAGATAATTTAAGGAAAATACAATTTTAAACACCAAGCATTATAAGCATAGCCAGCCAGATCATAACTTAAACCTGGCCATATACATAAAAACATACAATCTGTATCATTGTCTCCAGAATCCTGTGGAGTTACATTGTCACATAAACTACAACCATAATAGACAACCCATAAAGAGTGCACTTTAAAGCATGGCAAGTACGACGAATAACGTGAAACATCAATATTGTGCTGTCCAAGATATGTTACAAGCCTCTGTTGGAAAGCACCATATCTTCTATGACAGGTCTGCCTGAAAATAAGATTTCATTTTTCACTTCTATGCTGTCAAGAAAAGAGCTTCAGTCTTCAGGAAATGCTTCTTCATCTCAGCTTTGACAGACATTCTATGGTCTTGAGGTCTAAGAAAATGTACAAACACAGTTGTTTATGGACAATATTGATAATTCAAACATCTCCCCTCTTAATCCGAGGGGTATCTCTACCTCACTCCTCTGAATGACTCTCCTACCCAAGTCATTGTCATAAGCATTATGATGATTATTACGGAGGCAAGTTAAACACAGTGAGGTTTACTGGGAAACCAGCAGATACCGAAGGGAAGGGAACCCTGGAGTTGAACAGTCCCATTTGCAGTCTTCCGTCTACATCCTCTGAATCTCAAAAAGGCGGACATCAGTATCATACCAGATAGGAGGGTCCACATTGCTGGAAAAACAGAGTACGACGTTAGTGTTCAGTCAGTGTGGAAAGTGGACTTTTTGCATAACGCTCAGCTCTTTTGGCTGACTCACCGCAAATAGACGACACCCCACATGTAGGTGCGAAACCACATGGCAGTGCCTGCGTTGGCCTGATACTTTCTGATGAGGATGGGGTGAGGAACTGGCAGCAGGCCCACTAATGTGCCGTGCTGGAGAAACTTCAGGATCTCTGATTCATCTGTCAGACCCCTGCAGTGAAATGTGAGCATGCTTTAAGAAGGCAATATTTCTGAAGAATCTCAGCCAATATATGACTTTTACATGGTGGGAAAAAAGGAACAGAAGTGTTTACATACTTGTCGATGCAGATCTTCTCCACCTGGGGAACGAGCACTTGTAGAAGTCGCATGATAGTCTGCAGGGGTAGTTTACACTTCCAGGAATGGACCTGGAACAAAAAAAAAGGCAAATCCAGATCAGTAATACATTTTGGTAAATATCCAACATGTATCAAAAACTTCTACAGTTACTTACCCAGTCTGGTGTGGGAACCCAAAAAGATGTTGAAGACGCACTTGACAGACGTCTTCTCTCCATTTCTGCTTCAGTGTAGAAAACATCCTGATAATGTGAAGAAATAGATTTACTAACATGCATATGCTTTTAAACAAACACACACACACACACACACACACACACACACGCTCACTCACTCAAACACTTACTTCGTTGTCTCGGCCTGAGTTGGACTCTGTGTCACTGGTCCCAACCACTGCACTTTGGTCTGTGTGGACTGCGTGTGTGGAATCTGTCTTTGGAACTGACACCATGGTGCCATCCTCTGATACCTGGGACTTCTCAGTCAGTTTATCAATCCCTGCAGGAAAGCAGGAGACCATTCAGTACTTAAAGGAAAAGTCTTTTCTTTAAGACCAATACCAAGAATAAACCTGATATATCTCATTCCTCTGTGTCATACAAACTCAATTTTGTCCAACAACTGTTAAAAACAAATCAGTGAGACACACCAATGCACTGGGTGGATGTTTCTTCTTTAACATGAGCCAGTGGGTTTGGGGTCAAGGGCCATAAGGTAATAGGGAAGTCAGAAAGCATTGAGAGATGGACTTATGTCAGTTCTGGTCTTCTATCCATACATTTTTTTTTTTTTACAAACTGGAATTTTGAAAAAATCATTTGAGAGAAACTAACCCATTCATTCACTTCACCTTTGTCAACCCATCCTATATTCCAAAATTATTGAAAAAACAAAATATTCAAATTGTTATCAAGCAGCCAGTCATTACTTAGACAATTTATACACCTTTTTTTATAATTTTACAAAATATGAGTACAGTAAGTTGATCTGTGAGCCAGTTTAACATGCAAACAGTAACATCCACATAGCAGAAAACAGATTCAGTACCTGGAATCGCGACCAGACTGGTCTTCAGTGTACCAGGCTCTGCCGGTACAGCAGGGTGAGAGCCCTCCATGGATACAGTCTCCTGGGAGCTAGTACGGGAAATTACATCTGGAGACTTCCTCTTCCTCTGCAAAGCCTTCTGGATGGAAGCAGGATCAGAGGGCAGGTTGGCCAACTGGTGGAACACGTTACGTTTGCGGATGATGGCGTACACCAGGTTGCAGTTCCCTGGAGTTGAGAGAAAGAGGGATTTATTATGTGAGAAGATGTGTAACAAAGTTCCTTCTAATACCTCGATCTTGACAACAACATTCTGTTACAGATCAGATTTCTCTTACCGTCAAACTGGTACTGGATAATATTGTTGAAAGCCTCGAGAAGGAAGAATACAAGGTGATGATTCTGCACTGCAGAGAACAGAAACCAGCTAGTGGAGAAGGCCTCCAGAAGGTGGAGCAGTTTATTAGCTGCCACCATGGACAGGCTCTTTAAATAGGGAGACACTGCAGAGGAAGAAGAAATGTTAAGAGGATTGATTGTGTGATTAAATATAGAAAACCAGGCATTTTTATTTGATTAAGTGGCATACTGAGATGTTATAACTTTGAAATAGTTGATGTTGCAAATAAAATCTGTGCATTGCCAGACAGATGGCGCCAAAGTAACTCACCATTTACAACAATAGTGAGAAGGCAGTCAAACAGAGGCTGGAGACGCTGGTGGCCCGTGGTGATAATCTTGTGAAACACCTGCAAAACAAACATAGTGACAGCAGTGAGCATTAACTGTATGACAATAAAGATAAAGAACATTACCATTTCAGATGATGTAATGTAGTAGACATCTCACCACTATAAGCAGGTCAGCGTGAGTCCCTGTGAACACTGGGATGTCCATAGGCACATGGACGGAGTAGGGCTTATTCAAGCGCACACCAAAGTTTCTCTCACCGCTCAGCAGCAGCAAAATGAACACGCCAATGTGCATGAGTCCAACACGGGCTGCAACCAAGGATAAAGCACGTCAGAAGTTAGTAAATGTATTTGCCTAGTGGGGGCTTGCTGTGTGCAAGAACAACACTGGGATGAGACTCACACTGATCAGCCCTGGCATCATTCAAGTAGTAGAGTATAGGAACCAAAATATCCAGCACATCACTACTCTTCAGGACAAAAAACAGGAACTTCTGTCGTAGGAACACAAACGTAATTTTGTTGAATAAAAGCACAGACTCTTAAAGCTACGTCTTCCCAAAGACACTCTTCATTTTGTTTCTTTATCCCAACCTTATTGAAGTCACAAAGCTTCCAGAAAAGCACCAACAGCTCTTGATGGAACTGGATCTTCTTGGTAGAGTTAGGCAGGTAAGTCTGAGTCAAAGGGTTGGTCAGCAGACGAGCGAGGCCCTTCAATACGAAGTCAAAGTCCTGCCAATGGAGAGATGGAAGGTTGAGCTTTGGGCATCTTTGGGAAGATCGTTGTGTATTTTATACGAATAATAATCAGCATACCTCCTCTCTGTGAATCCTCGACAAATAATTCACAAACAGGTTTTCAGGGCCTGTAGACTGCAGAGAGATAAAGATTTGTTTGAATGACAACACATGCCATATAGTCATGGGATTTATTTCTTTGCGGTGGTCTTGGTGACGTACCTCTTGTTCCTCCATGCTGGACGGGGAGACGGGGCGGTGGAAAACCCCTCCGTCGTGCTCCAGCGTCACGATGAGGATCTGAACAGCCTGCTCCACCAGCTGCTCCCGGTAGTCAGAGAAGAGCAGGTGGTTGTACGGGATGCCGTAGCCCACTGGATCATAGGCACACACCACATTCAGCAGGGAGGTGAACAGAGGAAGAGCGTGTCTAGGGACAAAGACATGAATCATGTTAGTGAATCATGTGCAACTGTATGCAGAGTTTACCCTCTGTAGCTCTAGCTGTCATTATTGAATGAAAAATGCAATATACCGTAGTTTGTAATGAACTATCCTTTTCTCGTCGATTACAGAAATTATGAAGTGATGTCCACCAGAGAAATAAATGCATTTGTGCATAATATCTGTGTTAATATCAAATAATATGGCAGCACAAATACAGGAGATATTCTTGACTTTGGAGACAGTAGTTAGACAAAAAACTTCACTCATGGTCCACTTACAAGCTTTATTTCGATTTTTATTTGCACTGACAACTGAGCCTAGAGCAACCTCCATATTAACTGAGCAAACTCCACTTGTGATGAAGACTGTGAGAGGGAGTTGAAAGCTCTGAAAACAAAACCTCGTAAGTGGACCTTAGACCAGATCTTTTTATTTTTTTTGGCAAAAAACAATTCTTGTGCTCTCTGACCTGGCTAAATTCATCTTACAGTCTGTTTCACATTTGTTTGTTCATTTGTGACTGTGCCAACATTTGCCCATTACCTATTTTCTGTGGAGCAAAAGAATGTCACCCAAGGGTTGAGGACATTGTTGTCCGGTGAGGGGGGCAGGTACATGGCCTCTGAGAAGCAGGTTAGTAATAACCTCAGCAACTCTGTCCTGAAGAGGATCAGTTAAAAAAGCACAGAGGTGGACAGAAAAAAGAAGTCAATCCCAGTTAAAATTGAGAGACGAGTACGGCGGCGCAAAGCTGACCAACTCACCTGTTCAGGTCATGGATGTAGTTGAGAGGAGGGGACTGTGCAAAGCCCACCCCTGCCTCCCAGATGTACTCACAGCTGTCTATAGACTGCATGCTCTCTACCGAGTCCTGGATGTGGTCACAGAAAACATTCATAGATCAAATTGTTAGATCAAATGTTACTTTATTCTTTCTCCAACAAGTCCTCAAACATGAAGGACATATTAGGCTGTTTAATGCTACGTTCTAAAAAAAAAAGGGGAAAAAAGGAAAACATCATGGTCACAGCACATGCTGAGGTTAAGGCAATTAAAACACATGTTAAGGTCAATAGAGAGTGTTGGTAAGAAATAGGATGTGCGCTCTTTGTCCTCACTTACACACGTCTTCCTGCTTTGGGATTATCAATAAACATGGTTTGTCTTAAGAAACTAGTGCATTTGTCATGATGGAGTAATGACAGTATACTAAGGTTTATCAGGGAAGTTAAAACCTCTAAAGAGCATTCACTGACATGCAACATTCCTTTCTAGCTCATGAGGGACAAGGAATTCTGTGTGCCTGTCTGACGGAGTTTAATCATGATCTCTTTCTATGTTCTTTTTGAAGAAACTTGAGTGACAGGTTTGTTGGGCAACCTTACACAAGGAAGAAGGAAACAGCTCTCAAAAACATTTTTAACCTTTAAAATGAACAGCACATATTTTCTAGACTGATGGAGTCAGACGATGTTTTTCACTCTCTTCTCTGTTGTTATGTCTGTATGCTGTCATTGTTTGTGTAATTGTACTCGGACCCCAGGAAGATTAGCAACCACTGTTACAGAACCTAACAGGGATCCGAAAAACAATGAAGAATAATAATAGCAAATCATGTTAACCAGTTTCCAACTATGGTCATAATGTGTCAGCAATTATTCTATTTGCTGGATGGTGATAAAATGCCAATCCAGGTACTCACGGGGCCTCTCTTATGGCTGTGCACGGTGAAGTCAGGGCAGAAGAGCAGGTCAGCGACAGCCAGGAGCAGCGACTCAGCCAGTGGTCGAGCTCCGTCATCATCATCCAGCTCATCCGTCTGGAAAGGATGCACATATATATGAGACCAGATCCAGATGAGGAACCGTATTCTCTAGCATTTATTAAAAGTAGTTATGTTAATGGAAAAAAGGAAAGTGTTCAGAGCTTGAAACGGATGGCTCAGTACAGCTGAAATTACCTCTCAGCATTACATTTCTTGCTTTACCAAGAAAAAAGTGAATGAGAATGAGGAAACCGAGTGATAAGATACATGATATTTCTCTCAGTTGACGAGTGAAGGATTTGTGCTCATATAACGTCAGAGCTTTCATTACACTGGAGTGAGAAAGCAACAAACAACAACATCCTAGTGTTCAAAGTGACATTTTAAAAAAGTGTTGAGTAATCAAAAGATCATTCTTGATGCTTTTTGCAAGAAGGTTTTCCTTTTCTGTGCCCACTCACCCCAGCCCGCCCAGCACCAGGTACTGTTGACCAGAAGAATCCTCTCCAGTCCTGGTCCTCAAAGATGTAGGGAAGGATGCGGGTCAGGATGCGAGTGCAGTTCAGGATCAACTGCTTCTCCCTCTCTGTGGGGCAACCAGACTCTGCACCCTGCACCAGCTTCTCCACGGCCTGAGGAGACAAGAATCAAGGGGTACCTGAGAGTTAGTACGTGGGCCAGGCACACAGATAAAGCACAGATATCCAATTTGCTACAGCAACATTGGTTCCATAGTAAACAACTCAGTTTCTTGACTGACTTGTGAATACAAATGATTTGATAGGACTGTTGGGCAGTAAAGAAACTATGCAAATATGTATTTTTTGTTTCAACTTTAGTGGACACTAATAGTTTTGTTTCTGGAGAACAAAAATATAACCGTTTTACCAACAAACTGCAGAACCTCTTATACACATTTACACTGGAAAGTAAACTAGATATTTTCTGTTTGTTTCATTTCAAAAATGAAAATATTGAGCCTATTAGATGGGGACATATGTTGTTTTGGGCCTTTAACAAAGATTAACTTGAAAATGACTCATTATAAGCCTGTGTCTAAAATAGATACCCCTTGCAATCTGCTCAGCTTCAAGGGCTCTCGTCTCCTCCTCTTTATTTAATCAGGCTGTAAGTACCTCAGTGTTTCTGTTTTGCTTCTGATAGGCAGCTTCAAACGGAAGCTGGGACTAAGAGACGGGAAGCGAAGGGGAAAGGAAGGGGAGTTGACTCACTTATTCCCCCATCTGAGTGCATGAGGCAGTGCCTTGCTGACAGACTGTGCTGGGCTCTAACAAACAAAATCATGCATTGTTTCAAAACAAAAATTATTCCACGATACAGCCTCAAAGCAAGGAATGTCCCCATGCAATCTCATCTCATAAACACATCTGCACACAGATGCATTAACAGTTAATACAGAATGTACCTTATAGCAGAGGGTTGCTAGATTCGAAGGGGACTCCTCTCGAACGGCCCTTATCTCTGCTGCTGGCACCAGTGCAAAAACATCCTGGACTGTGGTGGTGGTGTCTGCCCAGAACTGATCCCAGAAGGCATCGTCCGTGGCTTCCACTGGCTGGAAAGAAAATGTTTTTATTTCAATTCCCATATATGTGAGCCAAATGGAGGATTTTATGAGGTCTGAAATTCTAAAAGCCTGGTTGATCTTGTGGTGCATTCAAATATCATGTTGCCCTTTTTATCACAATACATGAGCCTACATGGTAGTTCAGTCTTACATTATATAGCTCACCCAGGGCCTACCTAATGGCAATGTAAACACAACCTCTATTATAGCAGCAGGCTTTATCTGGCACACTGATCTGAGCACAGTCCACCTGCCGCATCTGCAAACGTGGTCATTTCCAGACCTACGTCATCATCTTTGATTTAACTACGCCATGTACAGCCTGAATAAAGGTTCATGGTAATCTGCAGCACAGTGTCGACCATCGTTTACTCCAACAGTTTATGACAAACACGACATATTTGGAGTACGGTGCATAGCAGCTTTTATTTAATTTTTTTATCGCACCGACTTTATTTACATGTCGCTTATGGCAAAATAAATGAATGTCAACTGAAAATCCCGCATGCAACATTAGACAGTTTTGTTTTTTTCTTTTTTTCTTTTTGCTACCACATCATACGCGTTATCTCATCTCCGCGGTGATGCTCTCCGGTGCGCTCATCGACACACTATCTCTCTATGAGATCCTTTATTGAGCTGTGGCTATAGAGGCGCGTATACCTGTGTTTTGGTTGTCAGCTGAATCACTGCTTTCCTGAAGTTCAGTTTTGAGTCGGTGCTGCCCATTGCGATTATTTCCCTTTATAATAAACAGGACTGCTGCTGCCGAGAATCCCTGTTAATCTCAGCTCCGTCCTTCGCTTGAGTCATTGGTGGAGGCGTTTTCTTTTTACACTATTGGCTGGCTGGACCTGATGCACTACAGGGTGTAACTTCCGGGTTGTGAAGATGTCAACCATTCGCTCAGATTGGATGTTTTCTTACAGCATTTTGACTCCTATATATGAAACAATATTAGTTATATGCCCCTAGGCTGGATATTGTTCCATACTTTGGTGTAAAATAGCCATAATGGTTGTATGGGCAGACGGGCTGCACTATTGTAGATTTGTTTTTTTTTTAAATTAAAGTTACAGTATTCGGTATTTTCTACCCTTAAAGCAATAATTACATTCAGCTATGTCTGATGAATTCATTCTGTTGTAAACAGCGACATCTTTTGGGGAAATTAACATTGTGTCAGGCCATAGGGCATCGTTTGTGGCTTAGTGTTTCTGATTAAGACCAATTACTTTTTTATAGCATGAACAAATTAATAAACTCGCTGTGTAGCTAACTCCAATGAATCATTGAGTTGCTTAGCAGCTTACTTGCATTGCATTGTAGAATGTGCGCCAGTGTTATTTTATGCTGCCTTTAAGCGCTGCCCGTAAAATCCCACTTCCTTCGCCAAACTCACGTACAACATACGTTTAACGAGAAAATAAAAGAGTAAATCGCTTCAGTTACAATCATTATCATCATGAATACCGCTCTCACTACACTTTACATATGTGATGCCACAGAAAACCCCACTCTGATTCTCCATATGGCATAACATACCAATATTTTCCAGATAGCCCTTAAAAGCACCATTACTGCTCTTCGCGCAGCCGCAGTACCATGTAAACACAACCGCTGCGGTTGGCTGTGGTTATAGCCGGGGACTGTTAATGTTAGCTGTAAGGTTAAAGCAAAAGAGGTGTCATTTCACTCCGGCTGTGAAGCAGTTGAATCTTATCAAAGAAAATAATCGATTTCTCTGCTGTGTGTGCGGCGCTCGGCTAGCTAAGTTAAAAAGAGGAGCGGCTACAAAGGCTAGCTAGCGGCGTCGTTAGCGTTACGTTATATCGTTTTGGGGACTGGCTCGTCAAGTAACGCTAGGTCGTTAACGCCCGGTCTTTGTACTGTTTAATAGCCAATTACCTAAAGTGTCGCTGTAGATAATTCTATCAGAATCACCTTTTTTTTTTTTTTTTAGTATTTGCCAAAATGACTACAAGTATCTCATCGATATTAAACGTAATCAGCTAGCGAGGCGAGGTTAGTTCGCTAACTCAGGTGATAGGCCATCGACTGACAGGAAACAAGTCGACAACCGGCCTCTCAGTCTGCTGCCAGCAAATACAAAGGAAACTCGTCCAGATTGATTTTAGTGTCATCATATGTTGACTGAAAACAGGTGAGCTCGGCCTGCGGTCCAATTTATTGAAGGCTAACTGGTTAAATCAACCCTTTAAAAACTGTTCTGACCGGAGTAAAGCTAATATTAATAAATTAATGAGTTCAGTTGGTCGTGCGTGATTTACAGCAACGATATATACAAATATAAATATATATAAATATATATGTGTGTGTGTGTTTTTTAAATGTCTGTTTGCACTTAAACAGGAAACGGCAGCGCAGTGGCGGTGATGAGGAGAGCGGCCACCTGGTGCCCCAAGCCAAGAGGCAGAGCAGAGGTCATCCTCTCTCTCCTGAGCCGGGCCGGGATGCCTGGGACTCCGAGGTACAAAGCTGTGGAGGTTAAATCTTAATGCTAAAGAAACTGTAACAGAAGCTGGATACATAAGTTTAGGTAGATGTTACCTCAACAGCTACAGGTTGTTTCGCTTTGTCCCCACTGAAAGGAGGAGGAATAAAGTAGTTATAATAGTAGTAATAATAATAATAATGATGATGATGAACTGATGCTTTATTGGTTGTAGTCTGTTTCCTGTTCACACATAGCTTTTAAGAATCTAAATTAAGGACGGGCGGTAAGTCATGCAACACTTTTCTGTGCTTTATTCCTTTTTTTGTTTTTCACAAATGAGCTCACAAAGAAACAGAAAATCATTATTAGTTGATAAAAAAAAATTGCATCTTGTAGCTCAATATTACCCCACAGCTAGTTTTCACTGTCTGATTGAGTAAAGATTTATTTTAACATCTCACCTATATAAGATTGTGTAGGATCTACCAGGTCCCTTATCAACAGATGGGTTAAATAAAAGTAGGCTAGATTTGGAATTCATGTCAAAAGCACCGTTGACTATTGTAAACCCTGCGATTTGTCTGCTTCGCTCTCACACCGAATTCGAAGCAGACTGAAGCTGTCTCGGTACAGTTTGACCGTAATCACGCCAGCAGAAACCAATTTAAGTCACAAGTCGGGATGTCCAATGCCAGAAGTTTAGTAGTCGATACCAATACTAGTGAAATTCCATGATTCTTGATACCTAAGTCAATACCATGTCTAAAACAAACAATAAATCCCATGTACTTACACACATACGCTCCTTTTTTATTTAAAGCATTAAAAAACATAAAAAAACAACAGTGACATTTTAAAAGTATTATTTTTTTATGGTATTTTGTTTTGTAATATTGTATTGATTCTCCAAAATACTACAATGATTGTTGTGTTAAATCCCCCAACTGCTAGGTAGCAGTGTTGTCAGCTGAGGGCTTTTATGCTGGATGTTACAGCGACTGTGACAATATATTCAATCATAACTCTTCTACTGTGATACAAATTGTATCGCCAGATTCTTGCCAATGCACAGTCCTAATATCCACACAGTCTGTGCGGCCTGCTCGTAATTCAGTAATAAAATCCCAGCACGGCGCAAAGCGTCTCTCCTGCTGGGTAGGCGGAGTTGAAGTCCGTGTTATTGTGGAACCCCTGGATGTTGATGTTTTTATGTAGCTAGCGCACTGCTAATGTTGACATCTGCACTTCAGTCATCCAACAGCGAGAGCAGCAGCAGCATCAGCAGCCCGGAGCACGCGGCTGGGAGCTGCACCAGTCAGTGTGCTGTGGGCCCCTGCAGTCCCCTCAGCTCCGGCGAGTCCTCAGAACCGGCCGGCCCTACCAGCCTGGCGTCCTACCTGCAGATCAACCGCATCCTGAAGCAGGCCCACTTCCAGAGCCTGCAGAGCCGAGGCCACCTCAGAGACACATGACGACCTTATGTCTCTCTGTCAGCCAGCAGAGGATCTGAGTCCCTGAGGCGTGTCAGAGGATCACATGCTGATTCACTTCACTCAGCTCTTCCCACCCATCTCCAGTTACTGTGATATCTCACAGCTCTACATATCTGTGGATGGAGACCAGCTCCTGGTCAGGTATCTGGAGGGGGTTCACCATTCAAATAAATCAAAATGATAATCATTTTTAGCAATAATAACTGTGTGATCAGCATAAACATGTTTTGTGATCCACTTGATTTCTGACCAGTCTGGTTTACATGCTGCTCTCGGAGCCTTATTGTGACTGATTGACGATGATGAATCCCTATGTTTTGTCTTAAATGTTGTATGAAAACAGTGCTACTGTAGCTGCAGAAATGGCACCAAACACAATTTTTAGGCCGGTCAGTGTGACCTGTTTAGTCTCCTAGTAGGGTACTTGGGGTTGTATAATGCTGAATCTGATGTCTGTGTACGTACATAGACCAGTCTCAGGGAGGATTTGCACTCGTCTTGGACTGCTTGTTTGCTTTTCATATTCAGACAGGGACTCCTTTACAGGAAAATGTAGAAGCCATGGGAGTTAACTTGGCCAAGGAGGTTATTTTTCATTTTATAATTTTATCAGTTAATATTATTTAGTATTTAAAGCTCTTTTCCATAGATTTCAATTAGATGTAGTGGAGACTCGGCCCATGGATTTTTAGCATGGATCACAATGATTTTCAAAGGACTTCATAACACTGCAAGACAGGGAACACTTCTGCTAATTTTCCATCAGCTACTGCACTTGAGTGGCACATTTAACTATCAGTACAGTATGTTTATTGTTCCTGTTCAAATTTTAGAAACAGAGTCTTTTGTGCAGCTTTGGCAGTAGCACGCACAGGTGTCGCTTTCCAGCCGTCATTTGTTTTATCTTCTCTCGATCATGGAATAGATGAGCGATTACATGATCTCGGCATAAGAATCTCTTGTTTTCCGGCGATCGCTACATTTTGTGATCTCGACATAATACTGCATCCTGTCTTCTCATGACCATTAAATAATAGCGCTGTGGATTGTGACGTGGGAATGTGCTGCCAAACGTCGCTGCTCATATTTTACATCAGACTTCAACACCGTTGCTGTTTTAAACGGATGCAGCTGCAACCAAAGGAAGTATCCATGTAATATTACTGTGATATTCAGGGAGTGATGGTGCTCCTGCGGTTGTCAGCAGTTATTTAACAATCTAATGACACAAAGCAGTATCAGCAGAGAGATTGCTTTGTATGGATTATAAATAATTACAACATCTGGCACGTCTTCTCTAATAATTGTGAGAATACAAATCGATTTATGTCAAGATCAGTCACGGGATAACATAGATTACTATGCCGACATAAGGGAATCATTTAGAATATTTTATTATGAGATTGGATCAGATGAGTGAAGCAGTTATGGTTATTTTTGTTTTGGGTTTTTTTTTTGTGATCATGGGCAAATGCAGTGATCACCAGCTTCTTATGACCACAAAGAGAAAACGAAAACATAGTTACACCCATGACCTCTACTGCCTTTCAAGCTCCTTTAGACTTTCTCAATATATATATTTTTAATTATATGGAGGGCTGTTTGCTGTGGCGTTTGAGCATATTGGAAAACATTGTTCTTTCTGTCCAGAGGGTGGGGGGGTTACAGTACAGCCTTGTAGGAACAAAAAGACATTCCCCAGGCTTTGTTTGCAATATTACTGGAGCCACTAAAATGCTGTTTGAATTGCAGACGAGCCTTTTCTGCCTGTGCACTACCATCCGATGGTTGCTGTATGCGTGTCCCTGTGCACTGAACATCCAGGTACAAGCACTGACCGTAAGGCTGTGCGTCTCCTTTTCTTAAAGGTGGAGAGGTTTCATTGCTGAACCCACATCCCAGGAGTAAGCTCTGCTGTTTGTTTAGTTTTATTATTATTATTTTTATTTTTTCTTTCAGACTGGTGTTTCAGAAATAAAAGCATTTTGAAGATGTGGTTTATTTTATTTTTTTCAATGATATATTTTTTGTATTTAGTAATGTACATGACATTAACCTGACATTGACTCTTTTTTTTTCTTGTAAATACCCCTTCATTTAAAAAATAAAAAATAATGTTTTTGAACAAAACTCTTCTTTTATTTTTTTTCTAACCCAATTTTTCTTTAACCCAGATTTTTATTTTTGTTATAAAGTGGCCCTTTTAAAAAAATTATATAATAAATCTCTAACATGGTGATGCTTGGGTGATTTGGGGCCCTTCACGCTATTTTTCTGTGAGGAAATACCTTTTTAGCTTTGCATGCTATGTATTATATGTGCAAACAGGAATTCCCTCCATCCACACATCCTCCCTTTTTTCTCCAAATGGCCAGTAATGAATGACTCCCCATGCATTGAGAGCATCATTAATGAGATATGACCTGTGTCTAAGCGAGGAGCAGTGAAAGGTTCCTTTAATTAGCACACTACATGTCCTTGTCTTGTCACAGACACAGTAACAGATTACATACATTAATGCACCACACGTAACCACGGTTACCTTGCCGGCTACTGTGGGTCCTTATTACTTGCCTCCTTTGATTCCCTCGCTCCACCTCTACTAAGTTAGAGATGACGAATGAGCCAATGATAATTCAGGATTAGAAATCCTCGTGCATCGTGA
>NW_023339696.1:13307578-13307926 GCF_004916995.1 Morone saxatilis | reverse complement strand
ATTTTGAGAGGCAGCTACCAAACATACAGTACAGCAACGTATAGAGAGGGACAATTAGTGAGTCGTAAGTGAACCTTTCATCTTAGCTTCACATGAGGTGTGCCTCCTTTGAACCACCTTTTGTATCTGGAAGCAAACATCACATTAGAGCTAGGCAAGTGCTATGTAATTAGGATGGCAAGGATGCAATTAGCAGCAGCTTGGATAAATATTTTCCCAGTGATAATCCAAATTTCTGTTTGAGAAAAACATTACTGCATATTAAAGACATTATTTACCTCAAAATGCTAATTCAACAAACCCCCATAGTACCGTTTTAGGCTTTAAAAAAAAAAATGTATATATATA
>NW_023339696.1:13288913-13307478 GCF_004916995.1 Morone saxatilis | reverse complement strand
ATGCTAGAAAAAAAACATACTGGATAAGACATAGACAAATATATTTAAATTTGGAATATAATCATAGTGCAACAATTCCCTTGTGCATGCTGTTTAAAATTACTCCTTTTATGGCGGTTTAGAAAATTCAACACTTCACTAGAAAAAGATTTGGATGCATCATGTAACCATTTGATTACTTGTCATTCAGGTATGAATGGACAATACGTAGTAAAATAAGTAAATGTTTTTATTTACACAGGGCAAAGACTAAAACATTATTTACACAAGGTTGACATTGTTAAGCATAAATACTCACGCAGTGTATTTTTTAAACAGCAGATGTTCTGAGTCCAGATGTTCATGCAGACAGCAGTAGAGGGCAGCACACTCTGAGTGTTAGCAGGATGCAAACTGTATTCCTCGTCTGAATCTCATAAATGTTGGGGAATTCTACAACATCAGAACGTGTGAGCTACATAGAAGATATTTATCTTTAATCTGTTTCCACACACACATACGCACAAACACACGCACATACACTGTCCTTTCTGGGCAGCACACAGATATGAAGGTGGGCGGTGATGAATGGCTCATATCAGTTGAGTGGAGAGGCAGGAGAGAGTTAAATGAACTGTCCTTGTTCTGGGGTCTATGTATGCGCATACATTGTTATATTTTTACTGTGGCCAGCGAAAAAAATCTGGGTTAGTCTACGGCTCCTTTTCTTTTTGTCCTCTCCGATTCCCATCTCTCCTCAAAGACAAAAGCACAGTGAACATCAGCTACACACAACAAATACAAGCAGACAAACTACCATGTGTTTTAGATTTATCAGTGTCCAGTTCACCTTCAGCTTCAAGACATTAAAACAAAATCTCCTTGAACAATCTCACTAGCCCAAGATTATTTTAGACAAAAAGACACACTATCCACTGGACAGACCTTGAAGTAAGTGGCTTTGGTATATTAAAAAAAAAATATGTCAGGGTTAAAGGAACATCAGCAAAAGTGAGCTAAAGCTGATCTGGTCACCCTTGCCTCCCTTTGCCAGACTTTGGCTGAAATGTATTTGGGCAGCTGTTGCCTAGCATGAGATAGTGATTGGGTTGGCATTGGTGTACTGCTTTCCCTTGCCAGCCAACACAAACATCTGCTTTGCCTCCCCACCACCATTTCGCCCAACATCAAACAACAAAGCTCGCCTGCTCTGCTGCCCCCATGGCCATCCGAAGAATTAATGACCCACCAAGCACATTAGCAGTGCCCTATTGCCCCGGCCTGGCTGGAGCGGGGAATAGGGAAAGCCGTGGCAGGCAAACAAGGAGAGGGAAGGGTTAGTGGGTCAGGATGATAAAGTGCTTCACAGGTCAGGAATTAAGATGGATATATATTCAGGTGATACTAGGCTGTTTGCTGCATTTATGCAAGTCCTTTTTTACATCCTACATCGGCTGTCATTAATCGCCTGTCATTAATTTTACTGCCACGTTGGCAGATAAAACAAGAAGTCGATTTTATACAGTATTATTGTTAGGAGTTCTGGATTTTTACATGTATTACACTCCACCTGGTGGAAGAGCAAGTCAGTTGAAGACAGAGGTTGTTAAAATACAAAATGTATGGCTTTGAAGGAGCAGCACTCAGGCTGAAACGACCTGCTCTTGAGTAGAAACACAAACTTAGGAGGATCTTCTTCCTCATCCTCCATGAGCCGGCCTGCACTGCTCCTGCGAGTGCTCACTCTTTCCCCAACTGTTGCTGTCAGGGTGTGGAGAGGAGGACTGGGTTATCTCACTGACTGTAGCCTAAACATGCTGCCCCAATGCAGCTGAGAAACAGTCGTCATTTCCCTAAGCAAAAGAAAGCAAACAGTCCAGCCACTCTCTATAGAGCTGTCTGCAGTTTTAATGCTTTGGACGGACTGAGCAGAAAAGTAAGATAACGGACAGGCTCGGCATGCTTGGGTCAGTATCTCCGGTTCCACTTTATGGCCCCCCTATTCAATTTCACACAATGCGCTACAGAGACAATGTACAGTAGACTGTTTTCATTGCACAGCGAAGTTACAGTCAAGGCCCCAATCAATCATAATAAATGTTCACCCCCAGAACACAGAAAGAAAAGGCTGTGAGCGGTTACTCGTCCCACATGCAGGCCACAACCGTTCCTCCTTTTATGGCTGCTTGTGAGAATATTCACACACCCTGCCTTGTAGTTGTAAAACGTGATGTTTACGTGGTTCAGTTTTGCCCTGTTCAGCTGTCAACCCTCGCAGGCTTTCAACCCAGAGAGAGCCGGAGAGAAGAAGTGCAATAGGTTAGAGAGAGTCGTGCTAAGTGGGACTGTTTAGGGTTGGCTGGGTAGAGCATGCACTCAGCGCACCACCGTATAGACCGCTGTTTTCTAAATGGCCCCTATTAACTGAATGGGAATAGGCTGCACTCAGGCCTGCGTTGTTAGCTCAGAGAGGACGGGCTACATGGCTCACACAGCCTGGTGTCGTCTGCACACGGCTGACCTGCCACACAGGCATGTTTCATCACTGGAGGACTGATATGGCGCCGCTCACAGCCACCGAGGTGCAATTTGTTGCATTTGGACTATAACTGTCAGGAAGAGATATACCCTCACTTAAATAGCCGCCCATAATCTGCCCCTCTCCCTGTATTATCCTAATTGAACCCATGGGCGGCCAACGCCATCAATAGCTGAGCTCATCTGCAAATTAATAAAACATGGGCCCTCACCAAATCTATGCTGGTGATAGAGCTTGAAGCTACTTAGACACACTAAAGGACTGAGTGTTTGTGATTGTTATTTTCAAAAGAAATGGACGCACAATAAAATCGTTCTCATTTTGCTTTTCAGCAATGATGAGCGTGAGCCCTTATGGCTCCCGTGGTCCTGTGCGTATTCCCAATAAGCTCCTCTTCCTCCTTCCTTTTCAGTAATGGAAATGCTTATTAAAACCATCAAACGACATTTACCTAAACATGCTTTCACAATCTACCCTGTAATGTGATGATGTTAGTAGCCACAGGGCTTTGTGGAACAGATTCCAACTGATTCAACAGGTGATCACCAAGCAAGGGTGTTTTGTTTTCTCCTCACTGCTGACTATTGCAAAAGCCACGTATTCCTTGGTCAGGACTGAGACATGCTGGCACCATCAACAAGTGCCACATCAGCACAAGTACAGGGGGGGCTTTTGACTTTATGTTTATTTTGACTGACTGGACTGATGCCCAGTGAGACGTGGGAGACGATGAAAGACGTGGTCATCATAATAAGACCTAGATCTTAATAACAACAAATCCTAGAGGACACTAAAAAAGCAGCCAGAGGTTATTAAAGACATCTATCATGTCTGTTGGCCTAGTCGTCACTAAGTCACCATCCCTGCTCTCCTCTTCCAGCTTAGTGATGATGGCTCCTCTGTCGAACATGAAACCAAGGCCGTGGCAACCGAAATTTCTCCCCCTTTTTCTCTCCCACACAGCTTTTCCTCTCCTGGAGCAAGTCCCTGTTGTTTTCGCACAACACCAAGGCAGTCTTTCAAAGACGGTGACCTCCTACTGTTCCTCCAAGACGAAAGCCAAGCCCGAGGTGGCATCACACTCTGAATGAAGGCAGGACTCCTCCAACATCAACACAACGTACCTGGCCTTGAATGCACCTCAAAGCTTTTGGTCGACTCGTGGGCTTACTTTATGGCGCAGCCAGTGTGCAGTGTGCATTGATGGAAAAAAAACTCAGGACATAAAGAAAGGAATGCTGTAAAAGCTGGAAGGCCATGACAACTTGATGAGCCATCAAGACCGACTGTGAACAACCAGAAACCTAAAGAGAAAAGGCTGACATCACAGAGTTCGGTTATATGGAGTCATGGATATATGGACAAAATATAAAAACAAACTGGCTCTCCAAAGAAAACAGTGAGTAATCCTTGGACAGAGTATTGTTTGGGCTTGCTCACGATTGTTGTAACACCTCGATGGCACAGGGAATGATGGTGCACACTTGTCTACGCTGGACCAGTTTCAAAGTAGGGGGTATAAAAACACGGGTAATCATCAAACCAGAAGGGAAACAAGTTCCCATGAACTATATTCACAAAGACGAGCCTTTTCATCCTCAAAAACCTTGATGGTTCAGCTTTAATAACACACACAAAAAAAACAAGACTAATGGAAAACATTCTGTGAGCTGTTGTAATCTCTTGTAAAGACTGTCAACTTTGCAGCAATTGTATTGCACACAGGCACGTCAGACTACTACTACTACTACTACTACTATACTATGTTGTATTTGTAAGTAGAAGTGCATTTACTTGTGTTTAATTTTACCTTACACATGAAGTTGAGTTTATTTGTCATGAGTACTACTCAGCCTGTAAAAACAGTTGCATAATGCAAGGCAGGAATTATGATATAAATTGTAGGGGGATCAATACCTTGTCTTGTTAATCTTTAATCTTTAAAGTACAACATTTACTACTGTACACTGTACAAGCAAATATGCCAATGAGCAAAATACATAACTTGCATTTGGTCAAAGAAAGCTGTACAACTTTACCCAGAGCTGTAATGCCCTTCAGAATAAGACACTACACTGTAAGACACGGAGGACAAAATCCACAGACCCTTATTCTGAAGTTCAGATAAAGATAATATGAGGCCTCAACAGTCTGAGTTAGAAAATCATGTGGTATCTTCCACATTTAAGTTGTATCTTTAGTTCACTGCCATAACAACTTTTGAGTGATCAACTGGTTTGGTTTCCATAATCAGTGATGTTTTAGAGCTTAACAAGATATAAAACACAAAATCTTAAAAATACATAACATTCTTCACGTTGTATTCTGTGTTGAGCAACAATATCTCTTTGACTTTGTTTTTAGATTATTAACAAATGAGAATGCCATAGAGCAGCACTTTATTTACAAAATAAATGTAATTTTAGAGCATTGTTTAATGTAAATTAATTATTTTTATTCTTGACACATGTTGAGTGACTGCCATGAAGACTGTGAAACATTTCTCAAAGCACAGCAGAAGTCAGTTAATGCCCTTGGCTGGAGGAACACCAGATATCTCCAAAGGAAACAAAAAAGAATCTCAAGTGCTAACTTTTGAAAACGTATAATTTGAATTACTGCTCACCTGAAATGAGTCACTTACTGGTCCTCACACATCTCCGACTGATTATGACTGACTAAGCTGTTTGGCTCTACTTGTAAAAACTTGTCCCACAGCAGAAGCAAAGCTCACTCATGTCCCTCTGGAGAGAAAAATACAGTGTAAGACTGATGGTTACATTGCAACAGTCTAATCTTAATGTACAGACTCCTGTTGGCCTCCACATTATTGTAAACAATAAATAAAAAGTTAGAACGGCAAAAATGGCCTCTCTTGCGTCATTCTTTTTAAAATCTCCCCCAACTTTACGGAAGTGTAATACTACACCCGAATATTGATACGATTGCTCTGTCCAACTCTGCCTACCAGAATCCTTAAATCTACTGAATCAGCGTGTGATATCTTATTTGTTTAATTGGTACAAAAACTGTGTAAACACAACATTTCCCTGGGGGTTATGTGCCGACCTATTTCTCGGCCAGATGTAACTTCCTGGAGTCTCCACTGGTTGCCCGGGTTGCCTACTCAGGTACAAGAATTAGTCAATTAAACAATTTGTAAAACAGAAGGGGGCAAAACATTGAATTGATGTTTTTAAAAGAAAAATTATGGATTAAATAAAACTAAATAGTGAGCTTTAGAGATGCTGGTAGATGGATTTTGTTCTTACTAGACAGAGCCAGGCGAGCTGGTTCCCCATTTCCAGTCTTTTTTTGACCTTTTCATCTGACTATCATAGAGCAAGAGAAAGTATTTCTCAAAATGTTGAATTTTAACTTTAAGTGAACTTTCATTATCTTGTTACTATGATAATAGGATGCATTATTGGAGTTGAGACCATTCAAGACTATATGAAGTATCTACTCCTTCAGTTTTGTGCATTAATACTTTACCCTTTTCACAAGAGCACATTTACTTTTGATAAATGAGTAGTAGATTTTACCATTGATCCTTAAGTACAGCTCTATATTTCTACCTGCATTGTCACCTGGAAATGTCATTTTTATAAGCAATGCCAGAAAAGAAACCTAACACAAATGTATTTCATCAAGTGTGGCCTTCTTAACAGCGCAGTATCATGTATTGGGCTGTCTGCATTCTATTTAATGATTTACTCTTCAGTGGAAACATAATATTTTACATCCCTTTGAATGTCTTGTGTAGTGCAACAGAGCGTATTGTCGACTTTCATTACTGGAATGGGAGTTTTTGAAAGAGTAAACCTTGGAGTTTGTCCAGACAGCCTTGTTGAAATTTGCTGTGTTGATTAACATTTTTTTTTAGAAGAAGTCACTCACTGTCATTGTCACTACCCATAAAAAGTGGAGCCCAAAGGACATTAAGTGGAGGATTTATGGCCGCCATATATTTGAGTGGAGGGCTGCTAAACCTTATGAAGTCTCTTTTGGCACTGTAAGGTTTTGCTTTCTCTGTCTCGCTCTGTTGGTTTTTTCCCTGTTGCTTCAGAGTGCCTACAATTTCCCTCTCTTTATTTTCATTGGCATTTAAAGAGCTCTGTGCTGTGTTGAATGTACTCATTCAATAGCGAGCTTTTCAACACACACACACAAATACATTAGGACACTCACGCATGCACACACACAAAGAAAGCAGCCGTGAACATGCAGAGAGTGGACCCTGACTCTCCTGCTCAATGCCACAGGATGTTGGAACCCAGCAAGTTTCAGACGCGCACCAGGTCTGAAAGCATTTCTTGGTCTATACTTGTCATTGTCGGGGGGCATTAATTGATTGGCTTGGTTTCTACTCCCTTTTGTGAAGTGGCTTTAGTCCTGGCTTTATGAAGGTTGCTGAAATCTATTCAGACCATTCTCTTTGCCTCGCGGAGCAGGGCACAGCGGTGGAGCCACCACCGTCTCCACCTTTATTGGTGGAAATCGCCCTTGCACATTTTAATCTGCCATCTCCTGGGGTCTCATAACACTTTATAGCTTTATATGTCTCATCAGGTTTTATATTCTAGGATCACACAAAGAAATGACTTTTCCTTTTTTTAGGTATTCCTTCTTCATCTTCTTTTGGGGTTTTTTAGTCGCCATATTTTTTTTGTTCTTATATATCTGAGCCTTGAGAAGAGTTAAAAAGACATGTGTACTGTTGCTTTAAACATATATTGTCAGCCTGTAAATTCACCTTGTACTGAAGCTGCCTGTATGTCAGCATGGATCTACTGATGAATGGAGGCAGTCTTCACGATATAATTGACCACACATGAGATCAAAGTGTGTTTGTGCAGAAACATTTTATGATCTGCTTTTTAATGCAGAACTGTGACAAGATGCTGAAAGTGTATGTATACACTCCAAACTATGTTCCAGTAATTAAACATTGAGCTGTTTTTTCTCCCATAAAACAGCCAACATTCACCTTGAGGCTATCAGCAGCTACAATAATCCTGACGGGGGGTAATTGGAGAGGTAGGTGTCAGGCTCAAATCAAAAAATAGCGACATTACTCACTTTGACTCATGCAGCAGCTTTTAGTGCCTGTTTTTTTTTTTCAAACACACGCAGTCACACATACACGCACAGTAACAGCTCATACAGATGGTCCTATATCCACATCTGGCAACAGCTGGGGTTGTGAGCACATCTGTTCCGTCCTGGGTGGAAACAGAGAGGGTTGCTGCTGCTTTAATGCTGACCTTCTCTTAAATATTTTCACTTTTTCAATCTGCTGTTGTACCACAGCAGCCAAAATCCAACACCAGCGGGGTTCTCTAGCATTCCCCCCCAATTCAGACAGAATGGCCTATCAAGCTCGCCCAAGGGGAACAAATGTCTGCTCGAATCACATCTCTTACACATCGTTTCCCCTCCTTCTTTGTGTTCTTGCTTCTGCGACTTCACTGACTTTCTTTGGCTTTCCTCCTTTGTTCTTTTACTTCTTTATTGTCTCTCCTTCTTATGTCCACATATTATCAAGGCAGCTGGTGGGTCGCCTTGAACTTCTTAGCTCCATGGACCACAGAGAGCCAAGATTCAGTGGCTGTGTGTGGGAGACAGACGTCAAGTTATAATTTCTATATCTGCGAGGGTTTGCGGTCACTTTGTTGACCCTGTTTGATGACATCTCGCCTTCAGAAACCACCTCTGCATCGCAGTGTAACAAATGTATCTGTGATCTTCATAAGGCCTGTGCAGGTGGCAAAAAAGATTGAAAAGATGCAAAAGCAGAAATTGAATTTGAAAAACTCTGAATTTGAAATACAGCCCAAGACACATGACCTGTCTCTTACTCATTTAATTTCACTCTCCCATTCTTCTTTCTGAGATCCATGAGACCTATTTCCTTTCTCCTCCATCACCTTCTACTTCTCTACATCTTACTTTTTACTTGCCCCATTTTGCAATCAATCTGCGGTTCATCTTTTCTAATGAGCTCATTAGGGTGTCTTAAGCAATGGTGATTGATAATAATGGCTTAGAAATGTCCCATTGATTCACTTCTATATCAGGCCTGTAAAGTAAAGGCCCTCTGCATTAAAAATCGTGGGTCAACTGAACCCTTTCTCCTATCCACCGCCTATATCTGGGCGACAAGTCCTTTGTTTTCACACGACTGCCCCTCCCCCGCTCCAATTCATGACGAGTGAAACTGGTTTGTAGTTAACACATCTGCCCAGTGATATACATTTCCGTAAAGCTTCCTTAACAAAAGTGTGAAAATGCATTACCGTTTAGAGGATGAATGACTCCTTTGCACCGTTTTTCCTTCAACATGCTTAAATTCCACCATATTTTACATGTTTACAGAGACCAGTGAGTGAAACCGAATGTTAACGGTAGACATCATATTATTTCAGCCAATCAAAACAAAGGAGACGTGTTACAGTTGGTCAGTTTGCTGGAAGTCTTTAATTTTTATGGCGAGGCTTCTTAACAGGCATGACTGATGGAGCCATTTGACTTTAAGGCTGTAAGAGCTACTGTTTGTAATGCAGGCAAGTTTGCGAGGCCACTGGCAATATGTCTGAGGATATACTACAGCTTTATGTACGCCGTTTTGTGTGTTTGCATTTGTATGTGTGTGTGTGTGCATGAAGGAAGGAGGGAGAGAGATGGAAAAAGAAAGAAGGGAGGGGGCTGCTAATGATAATTTGGGGGGGGGGTGTGACAGAATTTGCGCCCACATGAATAGCGCACAGTCAGCATGCAAGCTCAAATCACTTCAATAGTTTCACATCAACCAATTTAATGGCACAATCCCGGCCAGTGAAGTTTTTATTCCAAATCCTGTCCATAATCTAATGGCCTTTGAAAGTCTGCCACTTCCCCCTGGCTGACAGGTTGTGCATTTGGATCTAATTGAATCCATTTACATCCTGCACAAATGGAAAGCACATGCAGGCCTTCCCACCTGGTTCTGATCAGCTACTGAGTTGGGAGAACCACAATCTTCGGAGTACGCCCAGTGCCAGCAGGGGATACACTACACAGCGAAATGAAGAGAGAGACGGAAGAGAGAACACCTTTTGATATTACTCTTGGCTCTAATTTAATTCAGTTTGAGTTCAGTTACCCCCTCACATTTCCGTGTATTCCTATTTGTCTGGCAGACTGTGGTCTTTTACAGTTGTGTAATATTTTACCACAAGGGGGAGTCCAGCAATACCCATGCATGTACAGTATCACTGTGTCTGCTAATGTGGACCTGCCAGCATTCATCTACTGTAAAACAGACAGGAGAGCTTTAAAATGTTGAATTAATACAAGACTTTATGGTACAGTGTGACATCTGGACCAGGTCCTTTTGGATTTAATGTTAGATTGAATATTAATGCATTCTTGCCACCACATAAGTCACACTAAATATTCACAGGGGGTTGGCAAAATAGTGTAACAACAAATAAAATACTTAAGTGAATTAATTCCTTAATTAATATTTCACATGTTTCTACAAAGGTGTGGAATATTAGTTTGAAGGCTAATTAGCAGCATTTGTCAGTGAATCAACACTTTTGGGTTTCCAAAGCAACATGAGACAACCTGACAACTAACAGAGCTCCAGAGAGGACGGATCATCTGGACCCAAACTGCGCTCGTGTTGGTCAAAAAAATTAAAAATCAAAATATATATTTCATATTCACACCATATTACAAACACTGACAAATGCACTGACAAATGCACTGCACTGAAATGTACAATAAGTCTATATACAGTGATGACAAGTATTGCTAATAATTAACAAGCAAACTAATACATATATTCACATTTTAATATATTATATTCCTTTTCATTAAAGGAATAGTTTGGCATTTTGGGGATGTGCTTATTGGCTTTCTTGCTGAGTGTGTAGCTTACTGTAAATATGATGCTACAGCCAGCAGGCTGGTAGCTAACTTAGCATAAAACTGTAGACCACAACTTTATTTTTTACACTTTGTGTTTTGTTTTTCTACAGATAAAACAAACCGATTACAACACATTAAGTGAGCTTTAGAGGTGCTGGCAGGCAGAGTATTTCACCTTTGGACAGAGCTAGTTGTTTTCCCTGTTTTGGGTCAGTGTGTTAAACTAAGCTAAGCTAACCAGCTGCTGGCGACTAGCTTTTGTATTTACTGTACAGTGGAGTAGTGTTTTCTCATATAAGTGTTCCTGTATGCTGCTAGGCAACGGCATGTGGAAATCTATGTTTTTGATGATTTATATGAATATGCACCAGAATACACAGTCCAGGTTTTGTACGTGGCCTACATTTCATGTGTGTCTGCAAATGGACATGGTTAATGGGGGCAATAGGTAACATCATGACCTTCATCAGGTCCCCCTCGCAGTCCATCCCAGCCCCACCTCACACCACATCTGGTTTGATCATCTCCACCCCAAACCCCTGCTAGCCACCCCCGCCTGCACCTCATCAATCCTCTGTGTCATCATTGCCACACTTCTGGCTATTGGCAAAGTAAGCCATGACACAAAGACGTGAAAATGATGAATGGACTTTTCCGGACAGGAAACCACGATGGTTGAAGAGACACCCCACCCTCACTCATCTTTCCGATCCATTTTTCACTTTCGTTCCTCTGCCACGTCTCTCTGTTGTCTATCCCTCTTGAGTCAATAGTAACCAGGCGATCATGTTCCACAAATATACCCCTCAAAAATAGTGTTTTTTTATTTTCTTGAGAAAGTTGAGTCCCCTCAACTTTGAATGACCAACCTTTTTCTGTATTAAGTCCTCTTGGACTGAGCAAACTATCAAATTCCATTTCATTTTTTTCTGAAAACTTTGACTCGATACAAGGAACATATAAATCACTAATGAAATTGGTAATTTGTATATTTCATCTATCTGCATGCCAGTTTTAAGAATTAAAGACATTGTCTATCTCTCTGTGTTTACACAATTCGATCTGCGACTAGTTTAGTCGTGACATACCCAACCACAATAGGGAGTGAACCCTGAGTTGGCGTCTGTATATTGTGCCTGTCTACTCATAACATGTCCATTCACTGCTGGACAATACTGTCCATTAACTATTATATGAGCTGCTGTAGTTTTATTGGTTGATGCTGTGAATAGACGTCCCACTGTGTTCCCCGAGAGACATTATGATTCCCGATCACCATAACTATCGGCTATGACTTGCTTTTGTCCAACACTTTTCTATTGTCCCTGAATGTAGCAGAGGTTCTCATAATGGCTCGTGACTGAGATATTCATTTTTAACTTTGGTCAGACGTAGTTATTACCTTTATAAATTGTAGTAATTTTCTCTGTCATATGTCATATGATTTTAATGTTTGTGTCAGGGTGTGTGTTAAGGCTTTAGGGGCATGTTTTCAAACAGAGACAGCTCTTAAAATCCTTCCATAGTCATCACTTGTATTTCGCCTTCATGAACTCTAGCTTCCAATATCAGACCAAAGAAACCCTCCCTTGTTTCTTTGCTCCCTCCAGGCAAAGTGGCACTGGATATTTAAAAGATTTAAGCCTCCTTTGTTTAGGGCACTGAAGCCACTCCTTCCATAGTCCCCTAAAGCACAGTATAGCAGCAAGATCCCTCAGCTTCAATACAATATCTTCATCATCTATACATCTAATTCAACACATGGAAAGAGTTTTGTTTCCATAAAAGACGTGATGAATAAAACATCCACTGAAGTTAAATATAAGTTTTCTTGAGACCATTTGTTTTCCAAGCCGCTCAAAATAATTCTCCAAGGAGTGGCACAGTTTGCCTGACATCAATTATTTCGAATAAGACAAACAGCTCTCGTTAAAGCCGCTATACACAGCAGGACAGCTGTGAATATTCAATAAAAGGAATAAAACTGCAGGTTAAACACTCCCTACAGTAGAAGTTTTCAGTGCTCATATTTAATTTCAGTTTTCTCAAAGAGACATATAGAAACTTAAATCCTCCACAGTATTTCAGTGTGAATATATTGAGAGATTTTCTATCATGTAATTTGATTAGTGGACCAGGATTACAGCCAGCCCTCCCTCATTTACTATTACTGAGGAGAAAAACAATTAAGCTATACATGTTAGCTATCAAGGAGACAACGCACCCATGCATAGGCACACCAATGGATAAAATGCACACACACACTCACACAGGCACACACACACACACACAAGTCTCATTTAATCCTTTATGATGCGCCTGGAATTTGTAATGATTTTAATTAGGAAAGGTGCAATAGGAGTCTACTCCGTGGCAATGCTGACACTCCAGGGTGCCTGGAGCCAATTAAAAATATGTGCTGATCAAACAGCCTGCCCTCGCCATGCACGACTATCCCCAGAGCCTCTGCTGCTGCAGAGGGACGGCCAAGCTTAGGGCCTTGAGCTCCCACCAAACCGGCAGCAGAGCGGCCGACACTCTCCACCCTGAGATCTGGTTCAAGGCTCAGCTACACCCATTAGCTGCATACTATGGTGGGTGAGTGGAAGCCCCATAAGAGGAATCCTTCAGTTCACAATCAAACGTCTGTGAGAAAATGTCACACACCCCATTTGATCCCCCCACAGAGATTCTTTTTTTTCCCCACAAGGGAACTGGCTCAGCCCAATTTTCCCTCACACCCTGAGTGAGAATGCCACATTAAATTTGAATTATATGACAATTTAGAGTGACAATTAAGCCTGGTATTAATTACACTGTTCCTTTTGTTTCGAGCAATCCAAGCAATGTTGCCAGACCCAGGAGTGCCCAAAATAGATACATTTAAATGAATCTGAAAGTGACTTATATTTTCCAAATGTTAATATTCTTGAGGAATCCTTCATCCCTGTCATATCCTTTTCCCTCCTCCCTCTGTGAAGTCCCTCCTCCCTCTATCATTAGGCATCTCTGTCCCTGGTGATTAATGATACTAATGAGCATGTGCAGCCTTTCACTCTGCCACACATTATTCTATCCTCTGGCCTCGGCCATGTGTCATGTTCTCCTGAGAACGGAGAACATGGCTCCCTGGTCATACCCAGCCAAACAATAACATTAACTTATATCTTTTACAATATCGATGCCAGAGGGAGTGTGTGCTGTATGTGCACAGACTTATTCAGAAACACACATACTGATTTTGAACAACTACAAATGCATTACATTTCTGAAAAATAGAATGGAAAGGAGGGACATAAATAAATATATTTGCATGCACTGGAGGCACAGACACTTGTACTGTATCAAGTATCACCACAGTTAAAGTTAGCTTTATGTTTGTTGGCACATAATTATAAATACATATCTGGTGGTATAATCAAATGTGACAACTGATTGCTATGGCTGACCTGCTGAAAGAGTGAATTTGTCCGGAGCCGTAGTGAAAAAGGATGGGTTTCTCTTTGTTTCTATCTTCCGTTCTTTTTGTCTCTTGCTTTGTGTGGGTCTATTTGTTTGGCGAATCAGAAATCAACATTCGAATCAATCTAAAAACAGTTTTCAAAAAGGTTTTGGTTTTGCCATTTATGCTTAAATGTTGGGGGTGAAATCTTAGGGTTACATTTAGGATTTTAAAGCACATGTTGCTCATTGAACTGACCGCGTCCGCTACTCTTTCTTCTTTTCTCCACTTTGCCATTGTCACCATGATCAGGCATTGTTAAACTTTTATCTTTGGAAGACGTTGCAGGCTTGTCAGGTGGGCAGCGAGAGTGATAACTGCATATTTGAAGATCCATAAAAAGGTCCCCATATCTTTGGGAGTCGCATCAGCCGGGACACTGACATACAGCTCATCACTTTTATGTCGGAACCACAATCGGCTATGGGGATGTGAAATTAATATGACAGAGGGGCCATCTGCTATAGGTTGGGCACAATAGCAACCACGAAGACTGTCTGAGGCCTTGCAGAGGACATTTTTAATTGGATGCCTTGTGTGAAAAGCATATACATGTCATATAAAACGATATGTTGGTATGAGGACTGAGCTGGATTAATGGCAGTGAGCAAAGAAACATCGGGGTGGAGAGAGAGAGGTGCTTATAAAAAAGAAAAGAAAAGTAGTGCATTAGTTAGTTAGTTTAGTAATTGCTTTACAATCAGAGCACCAGATCAGATAACTGTGAAGGAATGCTTAGTTTTAATCTGATTGTTCAAAAGTTGCTCGTTATCAGGAGACTTTTAACATGATCTGACTTTGGTGCATGCATGTTATTGTTGTTTTTGTTGTTACTGTAGTGAGTATCAATATATCAGGATTTCAGCTACCTTTTAAGTAAGCCAGACGTTCTCGGTTGGGGCTGAATCACTGAATCTCTATTGATCATTCATCAGTAACTGGTGCTCCGGTCTCAGCACTTTCTTGATTCAGCTAGTTGTGTGAATTGAATGCAGGGGCTCTGTGAGCTAACATGGTCGGACCTGGGTCTGGGAACCCTGAACTGATCTACATGATAGCTGCCCAGTCCGGCCATGTGACGCTCTTATGCAATGCTCCTCCAACCTGCAGCTGGGGGAGAAATCAATGACACCACAAACCCCCTTTTCTTCTCTCAAACAAGAGCTTTTTAGTGACAACAGCCATCTTGGTCACATGACCATGGGAGCATCATGCAACCCCCCCAACCCTAGTGTCCACCAGCACCCCTCGCTGCAGATGTTGGGTCACAACATGTTTGATGAGTTTAATATTGGAGGCACAATGTTGCTCTTGTGTTGTTAAGCCTTCAACAGTTGTGTTCGAACATCCACGATCACAAGACTTGGTCAAGGAACATAATGGCTTAATGTGCAGACAGTCTGAAGTGACGTTCAACTGTTTGAACTGAGAGTCAAATAAAGCTGTTCATCAATTTAATCTATATATTAGCAACAATTAGGTTTTATGGCACATACATGAGCATAAACACACACAGTTCACTTTGACAAACTTTCTATCCATTGCTGTTAGCACTGGAATTGTACTAACAGCCTCCAGCTGGTGATGAACTTGCAAATGTTGTCATTTACATTGTGGGCCTGCAGGACTGCAAGAGGAAACAGTCCTGGCTTGTAATCCCAGTGAGGTAATGAGTGGGTTAAAATGTGATGTCAGTTTCCCTGAACGTGTCAGAGGATGTCACAGAATTGTAGGGAAATTATTAGATCTTCCATTTATATCACAAATTGTCCTGCAAAGCCCCTCTATGCAGACTGAGAAAACTGTCTGTATTAATTAAATTGTATTATTTTTGGGGGGAAGAATTTCTGTTTATTGTTTCTTAGGCGTTGTTTTTATCGCCTCTGATGCACGGGAGTTGTCTTTGTCCACTGTCTTTTCCAGCTTCCAATGGTCTTTTGTTTTCAGTATGATGTGAACTGACACCTGGTTTTAAAACAGAGTATCTTTGGCCTGTTGCTAAAATTGAAATGTGTTCGAGCTGCCCTTTAGCTTAAATCTCGGCGAGAATTATCTAAAAATAAAATGAACAGTTTTATTAGTGTGGTAAGATCAGGGTTCTCTCCTTGAAGTGAAGACAGATCTGTGTAACAGTGCCAGCCTTCAGTAGGCTTCTGGTTATGCCATATGCCACAACAATTCAAGCAGTTCTTACGTAGCACCCCCACCACACACACACACACACACGCACACACACATCTCCACCTCGATTGGGGCCAATAAAAAAAATCTAACAAACAAACACACACAAAATGTGAGCTGTTAAATGTGCTTCCTACATGTTATCTATGTAATGTATGCATAAAGATACACCTGTCCATGTGATTCATTACGGCTTAATTGATGTATCGGCTGATACTCAATCAGATTATGCGCGCATGCACGGATGCTTTCTCTCTATCACACACACACACACACACAGAGACACACACAAACAAACACACGGGTCAAAGGCTACCGGTTATCAACGGACGGCTGTGCGGCTTCATGACTTAACTTGACCAAATGAAACGCGTAAAACCTTTCTCCAAATCATGCATTGACTCATTTTGGATAATTCTTTGCTTAAATAATAAGTTTTTAATATGAAGTTCTTGCCGTGAGATTCACAGCATTTAAGTAGCTAAATAATGAAAAAAAAAATCTATTTTTAATCAACCTATACAAGTTTAATCTCGAGGCAATATAAAGCCTTAAATATTTAAGTTTGTTTCAAACTTAAATATTTTCAGAACATGAATCCTATGTCACTGTCAGGTGATCAGCCATGCTTATAGTGAGTATTTTATGTGTGGAAATAAAAGCATATAGACAACTAGTGTCCTTAATATCCAAAGGCCCTTTCTCCGTCTGTAGACGTGGGTGGGAGGCACACATTGTCAATCATCAACGCTTCATTGATCAAGGACAATCCTCGTCGTAAAACTGGTCTTTTTCTTAAGAAATCACTCACTCCGCATTAATTATCACTCTGCCTGTGTGTGTGTGTGTGTGTGTGTGTGTGTGTGCGTGGGTGCACAAGCACGTATTACTGTGCGTACTCGTGCGTGTGCAACCCAGCCACCTCTTTGACTATTTCACATTGCATGCTCTCACTCGAGAGGAGCCCATGATGAGATGAAATTCCAACACTCTCTGCTAAAATACAAGTTAGTATTCAAGCAAAGCAGCCAACCTTTTGTCAAATCTCACACATGGCAGTGCACAGTGAAAATAAGTGTCCACTGTGGTAAATGACATTATGGTCACACCGAGTAGACTCAAAAGACAAATTCATTAAATTCAGCTCTGTGCAAGGAAATGTAATTTCAGAAATATTTTCAATTTATTTTTATTAATGCAGATCTACGTTGGGGGATTTTGGGATATCAGCCTATACAAGTTGTGAATTGATAAATAACACCAAGCCAGTTTGAGGTTTTATCTACCCCAAAAATAAATAAATAAACATTAATAAATAAAGATTTGTATTTGCATTTGCATTGTATTGTATCATCTAAAGTGCTTTTAAAAAATCTTAAGTGGGTCAGGGGTCAGTGACACACATGAAAACGTGGTAATAATTTAACATACATCTTTTTTGTCATAAATATTAATAGCCTCCTTGTATATTTTATTTCCCTGTGATCTGACAGTTAAATGAAACATTTAGAGTGAAAAAGGAAAAAGTTACTCAGTTAGTTGTGTAGAAAAAATAACCAAATGAAAAGTGAATGGAGACAATTCTCTTCTTTATTATTCTTACAAAGCAAACATCAAAATTAAATCATATTTTTAGAAAGTAGCAGCAATTTACCAAAGTGGGCCTCTAGAAAAGTTTAAAAAAAAAAACGTGATAGCAAACAAAAAAGAAATGTTTAAAAAAAAACTGGAACAAACAGGCTACATAAACATGCAAGAAATGCAGAAAATGTGAAATATTTTTTTGGCTGCACACATTTATGATCGTCTCAGACAGTCATCGTCTTCATGCATCCATCTCGCCTGGCTCCATGTAAACATTTTGCACCCCTAATGTGAATTTACCGACTAAAAAAAAGCCAGACCACAACTATTACAAACAGCATGCGACGCTATCATCCGATTAACTCAACGTCAAATTTTACATCAAACAAATTACACTGCTTTTCTTTTTTCTTTTTACCGCAATAACCACTACGACAAACCTCATGCAGCCACACTTTAAAATGGTGAAAGACTCCACGCAGATTTTCTCCATTAAAGCGGACTTCGGCAGGGCGATCCACAACCGGAGCTTTCTTTCTTTCTTTCTTTTTTTTGTTTTCTCACGTGCAGCCTCTAACCTGGATTATTTCGAGTTTCACTTGTTTTCATAACTTTTCATAATGAGGAGGCATCACTGGTCCGCATTTATCCGAAAACTAACCTCGATTATTTTAAATATCCAACCTATAATTTCCCCCCTCTCTGCAGTATTCCCTTTGATTCACGCTTGACTCGTATGGCTTCAGGGCCAATAGGGGTCCGCCTTTGGGGCGCCTTGAAACCGTCTCTTCTTATCCCCTTTCATCATCTAACCCGGGAAGCCTTGAAACCGCAGGGCCAGTTATTGCTTTTTTTTTTTTTTT
>NW_023339696.1:13260645-13288777 GCF_004916995.1 Morone saxatilis | reverse complement strand
GGGGGGGGGGGGGGGGGGAGTCATTTGTAAATATTTAGCATAATGTAATAACCAAAGTCCATAGTAATAACATGAGAGAAATATTCGAATTACTGTCTTGTCTGCATGATTCAGTGTAGAGTTTCAAGAAATTGGCTTTGAAACCATTTGTCAAAAAGCCTCTAGAGGCTCTAAAGAAGGAAAAAATTTAGACAGAAGTACAGTGAGTGTTTGATGTGTATAAATGCCCTGAATTGTTAGCAAAATTCTTAAATAGGAGGGGGTTTCAGTGACAGCTAAAAAATACACACGGACCTGTAACAGAGATTTATGTTGTATTTATTCAACACGATTTATATTTGGAAAACTGATCTATTTAATACTTAATAAATTCACTTTTTATATATTTTCTCTTGTATCATTATTTTTTTAGCTTTTCCTTTTCATATTTCAGTGATTGGATGTTTGTGAATCCCTAGATCAAGATATATCAAAATATATTACCCACTTTTTAAAGAGTAGAAGGCCAATACTATACCACTACAGCACACATAAATTAAACTGTACTTTTGAAAATCATTTTAATTTGTGTTTGGTTTGACATTATTTAGATTGTTATGACTACTGCCTATAAAGCTATAGGATAATAAACGCTTTTTTTTTAACTACCCTGCATTTTTTAGACGCTTCAGTGTTAACGCTGCTGGTAAATTCCACACAGGCAGTGGATTTGGAGCTTTATCCGAGCACTGTAAGCTCACTTTGGGTTTTTCTTTAAAAGCATGCATAAATTCCTTACATCACCACCGCTGCCTGTAGACATTTTACCATGTACCACGCATTTGAAGCTGTGCTCGGGCTGCACTGAGCGCTATTGTGAGACATTTAGACCATCCCGTGCTTTAAATCTGGCGCTTTTCACTCTGTTTAGCATTGCCAGTCACCACACCATTGGCCTGCGCTGCCGGCCAATCAAAACCTCCCGTATCTCCGGGCGGGCGGCACGAGCTCATTAACATGCAGGTATCCGACCAATGGGAGGGCGTGTTTACCCTGCCCCGAGACGCGAGGTACGCAGTTGCACCGGGAGAGAAACCGCTGCTCGGAGATCCGAGCCGCGATCCAGCCAGGCCGGAAGCCCTAGTCCCACTGCTTCCATAGACTGAACCAGAAGGCTACTGCACAGCCTCACATGGAAATATTGTAGGATTTTCACTCTAGCCACATGGTTTATTTCAGATTTTGATTTTAAATGGGCGTCGCACTCGGCCCTCCTTGTGTTTTGTGTTTTTATAATTTATTGTTATGCAAGGATTTAACATACCAGTAAGTAGTACATTTTTATATACTTGGTTTTTTTTTTCTTCTCTCCTTTATTGAATAAAAATATTTTAAGGCCTGTTTCCTCGTTGTAAAAATAATAGCGGCTCTATTTAGTTCCAAAACAAATTGCTATTTGTGACATGCTGTTCATTATACACAGTGCACTGCTATAATTTTACAAAAATAACCAAACTAATGTATGAGCTTTATGCTATGTGGAATAAATTGATGATTTAAGGCATTCAGTTCACACACAATTAATTCAACTGTTATTATTTTCTTTATTATTAATAGAAGCAGTATTAATATTAGTATTGATAATAATAGCGTTAAGAGTTTCATTACATTTTGACGTCAGGAGCATTTTTGTAATTAGATAAAATATTTAATTATATCGACCGACGACTGGGGCTATTTGATGATGTTTTGTTTTTAATTATCCTCCGGTTTTTAGAGATGTGACAGGCTACGTATTTTCTACAACTGGTCCAGATTTAAGAGCCTTTGATTAACTGTTAAAATATGCTTATATATTTTTTGTTAACCTGTCGTGGGGTGTAGACTATGGTGGTCGTCAGGTTGCAATTAACTCCAATCGGAGAATTTGCATTGAGAAGGTAGAGGACGGGTGGAGGGGAGGGGGGGACGTCTTATTACTCACCCCGGCCGAGGTGCACTCCCTGCCGGCCAACTCATCCACGGAGGGCCGCCTGTCTCGCAGCGCGACGCGACCTATACAGCCTAATTTGATTTATTATCTGCGTTTCTGCCTTCGATTGGATTGTGCAAATGAAATTGACAGCTGCTTAATGAATTACATTAGGGGCGTCGATTATTTGAACGGTTTTAAAAATTAAAGCGTAGGCTATATTTTGAGAGGGGGGGATTTAAGGCTAAAACGAATGGGAAACAACCGTGGGGAGTTACGATGCTGCAATTGAATTCTAATGAATTTACATTTCCAACATTTACACAGAAGCAGCCTCTTCCAGTCTCGTAAATGTTAAATATTTTTTTTTATTCTGAGGTTGTAAGTGGACACGGAGAGTGGGCTGGATGCAACAGCATGGCGAGGGGGAAGGTAGCCTAATGGCTGACTGCAAAGCGCTTTCTCAGTGTGGAGACAAAGGCAGTCCTCCTGACGGGCGGCCATTCGCCCTGGATCTCTATACAGTCCACAAATTGAAGACTCAGCTATCATGCATGCAATAGCTAGGCTTCTTAAACGGTTCCACGTTAAGGGGGCCACATGCATGCACACACATTATCTCACGAACCCTTAGTTGATCAGATTTTTTTGTTGTTGTTTTTTTCCCAGGGAGCTCCGTGTGGAAGGATTTTATTGTTGTTGATGTAGCACTGAATTGTAGGCTAGGCTGTAAACTGGCTGCATGGGGAGATAATAGTGCTGAGAGTGAAATAGCACATAGGATATTCCTGCGCAATCTCACAAATTGTTGGATTTAGATTTTTTTATATATATATAATTTAATTTATAGTAAAATTGTGGGGGTTTTTTTAATCTTGCTGGGGACCCCCTGCAATCCCTTCGAGAAACCCTGTAGGGGCCCCTCAAATTGAGAATCTATAATGTAAAACCAGACATATAGCCTAATGTGTTAAGAAAATTCAGCCATGTAGTATTTATTCACTTATATGAAACTATCAAATTAAGCTGCCCTCTGTTCGCCTGCTGTTATTTTTAATTACTCACAGCCATCACAAAGGCAGAAAAATGGCCTGTCACGTTTAGATGATTGTTGTAAAGACAAAAGCATATATTTTAACAGTGAAATTACGTTTTATTTTAATTGAATTGAAAGGTTTTTTTCCCCCACATCTCGACTATAGAATGATATTTTTGTGGCATGGCAGAGGATGTAGCCTATAATGTATTTACTACTCCATTTGATTACCTGACCTGAAATAGGTCAAGGCAGATGAAGACAGTGAGAGTGCAGTTATTCACATGCACACACGCACACACGGTTGCGCGCGCGCGCACACACACACACACACACACACACACACTGAGAAAGGGGGGAGGTGTCTTTCAGGATGCATCTCTGTTATGGGTTTTAATAATATTCTTTTTAAATATCAGGCCTCTTGCTTTATGATTTGTAAACTTTATAAACTGACAGTACAGGCTCATTGTGCCTGAAGGTCCGCAAATTGGTCGATGCATGATGCATTTTCTGTTGCCAGTTCTATGATAAACTAACAATAATATATTTGATATTTATGCCAATTCATATGTCAAATCACTGTAGTGCAAAATGTGCAAATAGTGTGAGGTGTAATGAGAGCTGGATGGATAGAGGCAGGGGAAACAAACCCGCCTGTATCAATCCGAGACAATAGGACGAGCAGGAGAAGGCAGGCACCGTTGTTCACCTTGAGATGTAGGCTGAGTAGGCTTCCATCATTTTTGTTCATTTTTTAACCCATCCAAACAGGACAACACAATTGCTCCTCTAACGGACGCTTTTCTACATTGTTGCAGCAATCATAAATTTTCATTTTCATAAATATATATATGTTCCCAGTTAATATGCTGGCCATGGTTTTGGGAGAGAGTGACAGCTGGCAACTGCTGACGTGGTAGTTGAATTAATTGTTTGGGTAAAATATGAAGTGAGCATTATTAAATAGAAAGGGATATATACATATATAAACCTAAAACTGCTCATTGTGCCTGTGTGTGTGTGTGTGTGTGTGTGGAATATGAATGGCTCTTCTCCATATGATGCATATCAGGCCTATATCCCAGGCTGATCAATAGAGCTGAATGTGAGCCCGACTCAGTGGGTTTGTGAACGCCTCGCTGGCTGTTTCTATCTGCGGTGTCTTATTTTGTAGCATCAGTTTTAGGTCGAACATAGTGATTTAAGCTCTATGCAAAAAGAAACCTGGATATGACAGAAAGGTATTACAGCAAAATCCAATGGGGCGGAACTAATGATTTGTTTTCTCTTACGTTTTATAGGAGTAGACTGCACTGTCAGTATTTTGCATCGTGTAATTTTTAAACCGGACTCTCCATTTGTCTTGTTAATGAAAAAAACATGCTTTGATTTTCTTTTCCTCTGACAGAAAAGATGATCGGGGGCTACGTTTTTGGCTGGGGAAGCCTGCGATCGACTGAAAGCAACACATAGATCTGAAGGAAAGGATTATTATATGGGTTGCATTTGATTTTCCTGACCTGCCATATCCGGATTTCGGATTACTCAACATTCTTCGGAATGGAAGGACGGGATTTCGCTGCTCCGGCGCACCTCCTATCAGAGCGGGGCGCCCTGGTGCACCGAGCCGCCTCTCGGATCGCTCCCTCGGGCCACAGCTCTGTGCAGCATGCCGGTCACTTCCCGCCGGGAAAATATTACCCCTCGCACATACCAATGGCTCCCCACTCAGGTTAGTCAAACATCTACGTGGGCTTCGTCACACATAAGAATGTAGCGACTGAAATGTTTGTTCCCATAGCGGCAACATACATCCATTATCTCAAAGCTGGCTGTTGTTTCAAATGCTCTTCTCATAATGTTGCGCCATAAAGCCTGTTCATTTATCAGCGTGAATAATAGGCTATGGCCCTGCATGTGTGGTGTGGTACAAAGCTGATTATTTTTGCACAAAAGAGAAGAATAGACGGGGCTTTCTGTTTTAAATAAATGGTTGCTCAGGTGTGGCTGTTGACAGAGTTTCACTATTCAAATATCAGTTAATAAATCAGGTGAAATTTGATTTACACTAGGCCCACGATCAGGAATTTTGATTAAGCTGAACCAACATTTATAGCTTAAATATCTCAAAGGTAATAAAGGCATCTTAGTTAAACAAATAGCCGTTTGATAAGTTAGGTAAATGCCATGGTATTTAAAAATGGCATTTAAGATCTGTTGTAGCTTGCACTGTTGGAAGTTGGACAGGGGCACACTGGCACTGGTTTCCCATTGGCCCCTAGAGCTGAATTTGAAATGAGATTTTCGTCACTACACGTTACATTGATAAGTGTCACACCGGTACCGATCACTTAACTAAAATCCATGGGCCAAATCACAGAGCCATAAGCAGAGGGAGGAGGGGGGAGCTGGATGAAGAGGTCTGCACGGGTTCTGGTGCATTTGGACGTTGTTGGAAGAAGAGCAATACTTAAAAAAAATCCTCCTTCTATATTGAGCTTTAAAGTGTTGGGGTGCAAATGTGTTCACAGTGCATGCATCAGGTTTAACAAGTGACTTGGGTTTCTTGTGTACCCAAATGTGCATGTTTAAAAACAGGAGTGTTCCATATAGAACAGCCGGAATATACTGCAACAGAATTATCTATACCAGCTGGCATTATTTTAGATATTTTTATAATTCAGGGGGTGGACACAATAAAAGCAGCATGACAACTCTCTAAAATACAAAAGCTTGGTGATGCTTCTAATGTTCAGTTTTTGTTGAGACAGTGTCACCTGGTTTATGATCATTTTGAGTTTATGCACTAGTTTGTGTAGCTGCTGTGTGGGATTTAATTAAATATATAATGGTCTTCCTAATTTGTGTTCAGAAAAAGACCAAAAATTGAAAAAGAAAATAAAAATATATTTAAAAAAAGAAAATAAATGTATTGCACAGCATTGTAATTGGCTGGATCACAATATACTGCTGTTGCTTTTATTTTGTCCACCCATGGAAAACAAAAGAGATTTAAATAAGTCACAACAGTGGCATTGATTGCATCAAACGGTTACACTTCTTAAACAATTTCCTTTGAAAATATGATAATGTGGCTTGTAAAAACACATGTTTGTGATGCAGCAGCAGAGGAATCTTGGGTCACTGGAAAGCATGGAATATTTAGCCCTTTTAAGTTATTTTATGTAACGTATATCAGCTAAATTTATCAATGTAGGTGGCTGTTGTAGGTGCACTAAATACAGTATCAAAGTAACCTCTGACAATAGCTTTTTCTGTGTTCTGCATTTATTTGTATTTTTTATTAAACAGTTCTACTGTAGGCTGTGTTGTGGCATGCTTATCAAACATATTTTTCAAATTCAGTCTGTTTATAAAGATTCTGAATTAATTTACAAAATCATGCTAAACATGAGGTATAATTAGGCATTCAGGAGAATTCATGGGCGCCGTTCACCATTCATGTTTGCTTTTGGCAGTACTCACACACACACACAGACACACACACACACACACACACACACACAGTGCCTGGGTCCATATGTTTTTTTCTTCTTATAGATGTTTTGTTGAGAGCATGAAGGCTAATGCTGGCTACAGGGTACAGGTGCTCCCCCCAACCAGATCTGGTGTTTCTTTTGTAGTATTGTGCTGCACCAGTGTGAAGACCTACCCTCCAAATGTCATCACTGTTCAATGAGCAGCACAGGTGGTTTATTGTTCTCCCCAGTCTCGTCAGTAACACATGGGTGTGACTGGAGAGAAGTCTATCTAATATCTTCAAGATTTGGAAAATTACTTAATTCTTTGCACATCAGGTATTTTATTGAATTAACATGGAGAATAATTTCACATGAGTTCACAGTATACCTAAATCCCCCCTAGGCCCCATTAGAATGATTTTGTTATTGTGCTCTGCTGATGTACAATCTTTGATTTATTATTTTAACAATATTTGAAAATGTCAAGCATGTCATAAAGCAAATAGGTGGATGGGACATGAAACATGATTCACAATTATAGATGTCATATATTTTTAAGATGATAATTCATCAAACCAGCACACAATGCAAATTTATAATCCACGTGACACAAGAAAAAAAGAAGAAACAATTTTTTACCTTTTTAAAAATATGTTTTATTTATTATGTCCACATTTAATATAAGCAAAAAGCAAAAATAAATGTATTTATTTATTTGATCACACTAGTTAAGTTAACGTTAATTAAATCATTTTTTCAGTCAGTTTACCCAAATGAATACAGGCCAGTCACACTGTGTCAAAGCAGTCAAATGCTTGTAGGTTGTCTGACCAAACAGGTCCCAGACTGTTGTTTGTCTTGACAGGGCAGGTCATTAGTTTCCCCCTCAAGTGTCCTGTATGCTAGCAACATTAGCACAACTGAGAATGTTGTTTACTGTGTGCGTTAGATCCCTTCAGTGTCCCTGCACTTTCCCCTGGGGACTAACTTGCACACTGGTTCACATGAATACTTTACAAAGAGCATGAATATTTCAGGGTTGATGTAAAAATGCATTCAGAGGCAGGTTTCTGATGTGGCTCCTTGAAAGGGCTCCTCTGACTTTGCAGAGGTATTTATTGTGAGTGCTCCCTTCACCCTCGCAGCTGAAAAGAGTGATGGCGGTTGCGACACCCTCCCTTGGCATTGTTCCCTGTCGGGTTACAGAATTTCAACAGATTTTGGGAAGAAATTTCCTCTCTTTCTTTTGCACACACACGGGTGAGTTTGGTGGCAATTAGGTAATAACAGACGTAGACGCACACTCCTACCTTCTTGCCCACTGAACCATGTTAACTTAGAACCAGTGGAGGTTCTGCCAGTGTGCATTTGCCTCTGTCCATCTTCACCTACTACAAGCCAGTCATTTGTAATGCATGTCAGGTGGTCGATTTATAGTTTGCACTTGTACTGTGTTCTGGGAATGTGACATTGGAGCAACTTCTCTCGCTTGCTGATACAGTGAGACGCAGACCTGTAAACTCATCTAATGCGGTTTAATTCAGCCAGTTCATTTACAAGGACTTTGAAATAGTAATCTTATCTTCTGCTGGCTCCGGTGCCGAGTTGGAGACAGTCTTCACTTGGCTGTGAGGCTGGGATTCAGATGTTGGATAGTGTCAAAGGAGGAGACACAGTGGAGCTGTCTTTACTGCTGGCATTTATGGCTGGGGGCTCATCTTTCAGCCATATTGTTCTGATCAGCGTGCTCTGACTGAGGTGTGGCTGTGTGAAAGCAGCAGGGGTTCAGAGGCTGTCCATGGCTGAGCTCTGCTCTAAACACCCCATGTAATCAAAGGTCATATTTGTGTCATCTTGCTCACTCTGCCTCCCCTTCCTTTACATCTCCTCTGTCTCCCTTTCCATAAGCTGTCCTCTCTCTCCTCCCCTCCGTTTCTCGGTCTCCTTTCTTTCCAGCAGGAAGACCCTTGTGTCTGGGAAGCGGTGGTCTTCCTGCCACTTCTGTTTTAGCCACCCTCCCCTGCCCTAGGCCATTGTTGCAGACCCCAGCTTTGTGTGTGTTTTACGGCTGCTGTTAAAGATAAAAAACAGTCCCTTCCACCCCCTTTATTGTTTTCTGGTAGGATGTCCCTGTCATTCCCTTGGTTTTTATGTCCTAGCTGGATATCCGAGCAGCTTCCCCCTTCAAAGGTTAGCTATGCTGTCTGCCTTCTCCCATTTTTTTTTCCAAAGGGGAATAAATAACTTTACTGAGACTTTTATTGAACGTCTCATTGCTGGAATATCCCATGGGTCTGTGGTTGTTAGGAAGACGCTTCAAAGACAAACACAGGTGTTTGGTGGAGTTAGCAAAGGGCTGGTTACAACCAGGGTCTTTAAAAGAATAAACCTCAGTGAGTGGCTGAGGGTTGTTTATGGGAAGGGAGGCTTCTTCTTGGCCTTGTAGCTCTTGTGTTGTGAGCACTCACAGTTCGTACTTTCCTTCCCTCTGGCTTTACCTACCCCCCATCCTTGTTGACCCCAGACAAGAGCATTGGCTGGAGTGTGTTGCGTGCTCAGCGTAATTATTTAGCAGCACAGCAACCAGAGCAACTGAAGCCTGCAAATGTCCTTTCCTTCTAGATTGAACGATTTTGGGGATTTGGTGAGAGAAAATTCAACAGGTGAGCCTTACCTGCCTGAAAAGAAAACTGCTGTGTTGAATAACCCATCCTAAATATGACATTAAAAGGTTACTTGTATCTGGGAGCCACCACGGTGGAAGTACAGTGACAGAATGTGGGTCTTAGGCCAAGTTCCATTTGGCTCAGGCATTGTGCACTCCCTCTCTCTTTCAGTCCAGCTCTGCAAAACAGAGTGAGAAGCTTGGCCTGTGGTCGGGCTCGTTTGTGGATTGTTGTGAGATGACACGGTTCAGACGCAATGTCACAGGAGTTCCCCTGAATGGTGGAGGTGTTGCTTGGCATCGTACACCTGGCTGAAACAGCACCTTGCCCGGTGCTGCCGCCATCTGTCAGCTTCTCCTGACACTCCCCACTGAAACCCAAATGACTTGCAAGGGCAGTTTTAAAGAGCAAGCAAATACTAGGGTAACATGCGCTTACCTGGATGTAGGCGTCAGTATCATTAGAACTCTGGCAAGCCATTTTTGGTCACTATTGGTTAACAGATATCCAATAACCAGTCATCAAAGAATAAGTAACAGCATCTGGAATTCATTACACTCAGATAACTTAAGTGACAGAAAAAATATATAATCAGTTGCTTTTCTTTGCATTTCTTTGCTCATCAGCAAAACTGTCCACAGAAAGAGGAGGCTTTCGCTGAGTGGAGAAAAAAAAAGTAGGGATCTGGCCTTGCAAGAGGAATTTGGCTAGTGAGTGGCCATGCTGCCTCAGAGACAGGCTCTTCAAACAGACCGCCACCCACACTACACTGTGTGGCATGGTGCCACAGAGCCCTCGCCTCGAGCATGGGGCGTGTACACAGGACAAACACAAAGGAGACCCACGGGTGAGAGTGACGGGCAGGGTAATACCTTCCTGTATCGGATTTCAGGGCATTGGATTTCAAAACCTTCCCATCTATTTTTACACTCAACACGAGGAAGTGAGAAGTTGTATTAAGGATCCAACAAAGTCTTTTGTTCACATCCCATGACGAACACACACACACTCAAACACACACACACATCGAAACTTGGGGAAAAAAAGCTGGCCTGAAAATATATTGTTGCGCGATTGAATAGACTGATACATTTGCCCAAAGTTGCTGTTTTGTTTGTGATTGGGATCTCTCTTTCTCTGTTTTGCTCTTTTTCTCTTTCTTTTTGTCTCTCTTTCCCCCTCCTCATTCGCCCTCCCTCTCCCAGTATCAGGCTGCTTCTCATCAGGCAGCCCCAGGCCCACCTCAGTGCATGGCCGTATTGCATGTGACAGCTGTTAGACATTATTAACGGCTCAAGCAGAAAATCCAGATTACTTGTTTTTTAATTTAAATTTTATTATTGTAATCATTCAGTGAAAAGAACAAAAAAGGGCCGTTGCCCTATTGTTGTAAGCAGATTTGTGGTCAGTGACAATACAGTGTGCACATGAGTATGAGCGTATGTGTGTGGTTATGTTTGGGTGGGCGGGTAGGTTTGCATGCGTGTGTGTGTGCTGGGCTGTGTTCTCCAGACACCCCCCACTAGAGCCAAGGCACCCTGTGGTTGGTTGTGAGGCCCAGACAGGTGCATTGTTAACCCTCTAACGTCTGAGTCTGTCCCTGCTGGATTTGCTGTGAGTGCTCCTGGCAGGATTTCATGCTTGTGATGCAGCTTGTGTAGCAGTAACACTTTGTGCTGCATTCTAATTATGTGTTCTTTCTCTGCACATAAGAAGACTTTTGAAAATCCAAAATTTTCATCTGTCAGACGCCAGTTTAGCATACAGGGTGCCCGTCCAAAATTGTGCAAAGAACAGGCCAAAGTTTCTGTTGTGGCACTAACATGTTGTTGATGTATGGGATTCATTTTGAAAGGGAAACAATTATACAGCTCATCAGTTGTTCCTGTACAGCACTTCCTTTCTTCTCCTGCTTCGTTTATTTTTATTGTAGTTTTTCTGTATTCTGAGCTTCCCTATTTCAAATGGCAGGCTATGATCCATAAATGCAGATGGTATGTGGTGGAGGGGCAGGACTGAGAGCAGATAAACTCAAATAATGGGCCACGATTCGGGGACTGTCAGTGGAACAGTGGGCGGTGGTGACACAGTACCAAACAATGAGGTGTGCTGCAAAATATATGCAGAGATTTGCCATTAAATATACATGCAGTATGCCTCTCAAGGATGTGTCAGCCCTTTTGTGAGAAAACAAAGATTAGCATCAGGAATTCCATTTTAATAAGTCTCTTGGGACCATCCAACCAGCTGCCTAGTCCTCAATCCAAAAGGGACTTGTTGCTCTCTCTCTCTGTCTTGCATGGATTTCCTGTGCTCCTTCTGACATTGATTAGAACAAAAATCTTCCCCTCTCCCTCCCTTTCTGCTTTTTATTGTCAAATCACTTGTTTTACACCACAAATTCTTTCATGTCTACATGTTCTCCCTTTGATGATCCATGTCCATACACTGTCCGTTCCTCCCTGCAGTCCCCCCCCCCCNNNNCCCTCCTTCTCTTTTACGTTCATTGTCCTCCATGTTTCTCAGAGTGTGTCCCTCTCTGCCCTCTACCTCGTTCTGCAGGGTTTTTTTTGTCCCCTCTGCCTGTTGTGACCACTAGGCTACACTGCCTCCTCTCTCTGATACAGTATGCGTCCTGGGGATCTGGGGCAAATGACTGGCTCCTCAGCAACAGATGTGTGTTTGTCTGCTGGTGCTGCATGCATTAGCGTTCTGTGCTTGCAATGCACAGCCACTGACCTACCCTCTGGTGAATGTGTGGGGGAGGGGGACTGAGTGAGATTGTGTGTATGCGCGAGAAGGAGACAGACAGAGAAAGAGAGGAGTGCGACAGCAAGCCTAGATGCACACTGTCACATGCTGTCATACACTTACTGGTGCATTGCAAGCAGACTCACACAAAGGCGCGCACACACACACACACACACACACACACACACAAATGCACGCATGCACACACACTCACACGTCATACACACTCACACATCTTGCTTCCCAGGAGGCCATGGGGCCAGTGGGACAGAGCAAGCTTGAGAGTCTGGTTTGTCTGTTTACATCTAATTATAGAAACAGGACTATTTCTGCAACCACTGCTCCAGCTTTTTTATATTCCTTCAAGAGGGAGAGGGAGAGAGGGGGAGAGAGAGAGAGAGAGAGAGAGAGAGAGAGCGCAAGAGAAAAAACAAAGCTTTGACAGCCTTTTCTCACAATGGTGAATGGTTATCTCATCCCCTCAGCACTGCTACAGTCTGCAGGCTCTCAGTACAGTACAACAGGAGACAGAGGGGGAGGGGGAGAGTGTCTTGTATCGTAAGCCCTCTCATCCTCATGTAACATGAATGTGCAAATTTACGAGAAGCGAGCGACGGCAAACAAGGTGATGTATTTTCCCCATTAGCCTCACTGATACATCCAGTTGACAATCCGCCCCCACGATAAAAAACGAATAATTTCTTCACCCCTGCCCTGCGGGCTCTCGCTTTGACCCGGCGGAAAGTGCTGTCCATCACAATAGTCAAAACAAAAGGAAGAAAGAGTTGATGCTGAGGATTAGCGTTGTATAAAATGTATCTAGTATTAAAGAGACAGGGCCAGTGCTGTAGTTAATCCTCAAGCTTGGTGGCTGATATCCAGCTGAGTGGCTGTTGTTAGCCAGGGGGGCCTGGAGGGGGGAAGCTGTCAGGGAGACGCTGTGCTGCCCCCGTCGGCCCGCCTGGGGCTGCCAGGTGAGAACCAGATCAGGGCAGGGTTGGGTCTGTGGGTCTGGGCCAGGCAGGTTGCAGCCTCTTGCAGGTGCTTTCATAAAGAGCCCCCTAGGCGAAATGCACAGCCCGCTGGATGCAACCTGAGCCAGGTGCTCCCCATCCCCCACCCAAATACATAAACCACTACATAATGGAAATGTGTGCTTGCATACACCGCCACCACCCATTCCACCCTCTTTATTCCGAGACATGGCAGGTAAATTAATTGGCCGTGAGTATGTAACGTATATGCCGAGATAAAGGTGCGCTGTCTGGCCGAGGCGTAGCGTAACGGCCGTAATGATGGCTCCATTGTGTTGATGTTGAGGGGGGTAGTTAGCGGCACAGCCAGCGGGGCCCTTGCTGGAGGGCTGGATAGTCTCTGATTAATAGTGGGGAATGCTTTGAAGTGACACCCAAGTGCACCGGCTCACAGGCTAATAGCAATACCATCAGTATAGGGAGCGCTCCCTCTTCCTCAGTCTTCATTAGCTAACGTTTCCCCACCACTATCTCGCCACCCTCCTCTCACACGCCTGCCTCATCTACAGAAAGCCTTTAGGAACTCTCAGGTTTTTTTATTTTTGCAATTGTTTCATGATTTCACTGTCATTTCTCTCTGTCATGTTTGGTATAGTAGGAGATTTTTTTCTTGAAGGCAGTGTAGAGGGGAGGCAGAGAGGAGGCCTGTTACTCACAGAGCTCCACCGCATAGGTGAACTGTGGCACAGCCTAAAGACTCGTGGGATTGATGCGGCACAAGTGGGACATGACTGGGGACTATTCCCAGGATCCATTTTGATCTCCCATACTGACAGATGAGCTACAGCTGTGGGTGTGTCTGTGTGAGTGTGTGTGTTTAGGAAGCCAAGGCAAGGAGGCAGGGTTGGGTCTCTCAGCTGTTGGAGTAAAGTAAACTATTAGCGGTGGGAGAAGCCAGTGTTTCCAGTGAAGAATTAGAACCACTTCTAATTGCAGTGAGGTTGGGCTATGATTACATGCTGGCTAATGCACTGACAGACCTCTCACTTGGCTGGCTCTCAGAACACTGCTGAAATGGCTGAATGCCTTTTGGTTATACAGCATAATGGGAGGGTGTGTGGATGCACGTGTGTGTTTGCTATGTGTGGGTGGCTGCCTGTGTGTATCTGTGATTAAACTTGCTTTTAAGAGTGGTTTTCTGTGCTTTTGGCATGTTTTCGTAAGTTATGCATTTTGCTTGCATACGTGTGTGTGGGTTTGTGTGTGTGTTTTCTGCGTGATAACTGTGCTCTGCTTGTTTCTTGAGTGCCTGTCGTTATTTGTAGTGGAGGCAACTTTTCTTTCCAAATCAAAACTCAGCTGGGGCAACTGTCTCTGAACAGTACGGAAGGAGTGTGTTTTTGTGTACGCATGTGTTGTATTCAAGTGTGTGTGTGTGTGTGTGTGTGTGTGTGCCCACGGGAAAGAGCAATCAAAGGAGCTGTGTGGTGAAGAGATTGTATAAAAGGAGTGAGAGAGGAAACAGAGTGGCAGGCAGCTGAGAGGGCAGCATGTGGGGGTGGACGGGGGGCTGATGCAGGTGCCTAATTCTACCTCAGCCCTGGGCGTTTTATATTCCATCCATCTCTCTCTTCTCCATTTCTGCATGGGGCTGTTGTGGTATGTAGTAAATCCACCTGGTTCAATTACAGCGCTGATTAGCCGATATATCTGTGACAGTAATCAGAATAATAACACACACACACACAGATGGATTTATACGGCATTATACTGTAAGTCTGTTGCATAAATAAACAGGTAAGAATTTTAAGAAGCTGTGTTCATTTTTCACCTCATAATTTTAATTACTCACTTTTTTGCTCATGGAACAGCTTGTTCTCAGGTGTGCAGGCGCCCCCGTTTGCGAGAAGCTGTGGTTTACTGTTTTGCTGGCAAGTGCTGTAAATCACGCCGAATTCTCAGCATATGGGATGACAGTTATGGGAGTGTATCTGCTGTTTCTTCATCAGGTCCTTAGGCCCTTGTTATCTCTCATTTAACTAGACAGAAGTAATACAGAGATCATTGTGGTTTCCCCGGGGGTCAGGAGGTCAGAGAGAACTTTCCACGCACTACCAGGAATTTTGTTGTGTGCATGGCTGCTGATTACTTCCGGGGGTTAGTGATAGGTCAAAGATAGGCTTGTGTTTCTAGGACCGCTCACAAGATTACACAAGAGACCTACATGAGGCATTTTTATGCAGGACGGTTTTTGGAGGTTAGCAGTAGACCGTGACTGCTAACGGATCATAAAATGGTCTTGGTTGCGCACATGTGGATTTGTGTGCGGTTGTTAGGAAACAAAACAGGACATGTGTTTGGTTTATTTTGGTGATGTGGAAGGTCTGTGCCTTCCTGGCTACTGTGTGACCAGTGAAGTATGAGGAGAGAAGTGGTCATCCTTGGTAACGGTGCATTACTAGACCAGAGTTGTCTGTGCACATGGAAGCTGGATGGATCAATACCACTGGCATGGTGGAGGTGGAGTAAACTATGCAGCTGTGTGGGAAGGAGAGGATGGTTGTGCATACTGGAACATGTGATGGTGCTGCAGATGTCTGTTATTTTAGAGGAAGAATGTTATTTAAGCTAGGAGGTCCGCAATGTATTACTGCTTCTTTTCTTTTTTTTTTGGTTTGTGTGTGTAAATGTGTGTATCCCCATTTGACAGATCTCCTTTCAGAAAGTGGAGCTGCTTTGAGGATCAATACTGACACACTGTCTGCACAAGTACACACAACACACACACACACACACACACACACACACACATTTACGCTCAATGTCTCATCTGTCAGTTGACAGAGTTTTCTCCAGCTCCGTGGGTTCTCTTTCCAGCCAAGCAGATGGTGAACATTCAGAATGAAAGCAGATCCTAAGTCTTTTTGGATCTCCATCAATCCGGCAGTCTCTGGGACCGTCCTGCACGGGGCTCAAGTTTCTTAGCACTGGATGAGCCTTCCCAGCTCTCAACCTGGCCGTAGTCACCGCGTTCCCTCCACAGCGCACATATGCCCAGTCTAACTGCAGCGTTCGCATTTACTCACACAAACGCTGGAGCTGAATAAGGGCTGCTGACACTTTCCCCCATTGCTCACTCCTTTTGCTCCCCACCGACTCAGCAGATACCTCCAAACCCAGCAGGGTGCCTCTGCGCTCTGTTCCCCTACATCCTTGCCCAGTGTGTGGCACCCTACTGTGTGCATATAGCAAACGCTCTGACGGGCTCATTTCCCTCGTCTCCCGCGTACCTGTAGTAGCAGCTATACCACCCAACACTACTCCCTCAGCCCCCCACCTTGTGTTTTTTTATGTGACAGAATGAGCAGGATTTATTTCAGCACGCGTGCTTGGACCCTTTAACGGGGCTGGTTTGAAGGCATGCCACTTTGAAGTCTGCACCACTCCTAACTGTAAGTGATTTTATGAGACATGTTTCTGTGCCAGTCAGCCAGGCCACTGCGCCACAACCAGATTGGTGGAGAGCAATGGGGATGCCATTCCAGCACACACCATCTGGGAGAGTGTGCAAAGAGGAACAGAGGAAGTGTGCGTTCTTGTGTATGTGATTTTGCACATATGTTTGTGTAAGTGTGTGTTTGCGTGCATGTAAAGGGAGAGAGGTGGTTAGCGCTGGCTGTGAAGGGGAAAAAAAAGTTTGGCTTTTTGAAGGAGGCCTCATACTGCCCCTGCCTGCGTCTACTGATTTATTAGCTTGTGGAGGAAATCTCTCATTTGTCACTTTTCATCTCTTTTCTCCACGTCATCCTTTTTTTCTCTCTCTCACTCTCTCAATGGAATTCAAGCTTTTACTTAAATCTTCCACTGCTTCCAAAGACCGAAGAGAAAAAGCTAAAAAGGGAGGAAGGGAATAGAAAAGGAAAGCAGCCAGGAGGGAGCTGCTTTCTTTCCCTATCTGGTTAAAACCATGTTGAACAAAAGCCTTGTCTTAATGGATATGTTTTAGTAAATATTCATAGGTGTTGACATGTCAGCGTAATGTATTTTGTTTGTGGTACAGATGCATGTCATTAGGCAGTGTATACTTTCTGCCTGTAAATAATTCAAAGCACTTGTTACAGTGCTGTTTCTGCTGCACTGTGGTTTGAGCAATTATTGTTAGAAATAGTAAAAAAAATAAATAAATAAATAAAAAATACGTTGGGTGTGCAACACTGTCTGTGTGGAGAATATTTCTGGCTACAGGGACACATGCACACAGGTTTGCTGCTAATACCTGCTAGCCAGAACATTACCGCACTGGGGTCACAGTCAGGTCAACTGCAGTCTGGAGCCTTATTGTGTGTGTGTGTGTGTGTGTGTGTGTGTGTGTGTTGTGTGTGTTTGTGCGTGTGCGCACACAAATGTGCTCTAATCATGTGTTTATGTGCCAGTGTGCACCTTACTCACTCAGGTGCTAGCTATAAATCTGCCTCACCCTTTCCTGGCCTGCTGAGGACACAGCAGGAGTGGTTTGGGTTTCACCCTTTTTCAAAGCGGGGGAGGAGAGATAGGAAAGGGAGGGGAGAGGGTAAAGGGTTAGAGGGGAAGAGAGATAAATGAGGGAGGGGTCTTAATGAGAGCCCTGGCCCACATGATTATGGGACTGGCTGATAGAAATCAGGATCTTTCTCAAAGAAGTCAATTAACCCCCTCCCCCCTTCCCTAATTATGCATGGATTGCTCCACTGGCTCTTTACTGATAGGGCTGCTCAGCTCAGCTCAATATGCAGACTCATGCTGCCTGAGTCTACAAGGGGCTGTGTGTATTGTGAGAAGCATTCGTCAACCTTTTTTTTTCCCAGAATCTGTTGGCAGTCTGCTTTAAACTCAGGCTTTTTCAAAGCCATTAGTTCTCCCCAGCCCCCTCATCTTTCTTCTCACCTGACAAGCTAAGAGCCAGTACCGGGAAGAGCCAGGAGGGGGCTCCACCCTAGGAGGCCTCTGGTCATTAGTGCATTAGAGGCTAGATGATGGCTGAACTCTGTGGTCAGAGTAAATAAGCAGTGTTGTAGAATGTCAACACGACCAGGCGGCTCCTTCACAGCACCCAGTGTTGACATAACTGCTCTCTTATCTGAGAAGTGCAAAGCCCAGCCCCACAATAGAACACTGTGCCAGAACAAATACAGTAAGGAGATAGAAACCACACTCTCTAACACACAAATCCACACACACACACACACACACACACACTGGCTGTGAGGGAATGTGTCATATGGTACTAAGAAAGCTGCTGCTGCTGATGCTGGCATCAGTATGGCACAGAACAATGCATACCTGATAACGCAGGACTGTACAGCAGAAGTGTAATCAAGTTGTGGTCCCAGCACGGGCTGTTCATGCTACCAGACTACCTGGTGTTCATGTGAGCTCATGAAAATAATGGGGTGTTTAGGATCTTAGTAATCTGGATGAAGGACCTGGACTCTGTTCGCACTGCTCAGTATGGCGAAGAATGCAGGCCAGCCTGACAGTCATGAGACGAGCTCTGCCATCAGGCTTAAGTGAATGAGTAGTTTGTGGAAGTTTCAGCAGCAACTATCACTTGTGTGGGTGTGTGACAAACTGAGCAGAGAGAAAGAAAGGGAGCAGCGGAGAGGAGGGTACAGAAATAAAAAAAACATGGTGGGGGTTTGCTTTTCAAGCCCTTGTTTAAGTACCTGTGTCACATTTGCTATTTTTCTGCGTCAAAACATTTCAGCTAGCTCTCTTCCCCTCATTGCCTCACATCACCCTAATAACTCTTCTTTATTCTCCTTCCCTGTCTCTCCCCGTCCCCCACTGCCTCCCTCTTCCTCTCCATTATGGCCTCTGCCAGGTCTAGACTGAGCTTGGCTCACACTGGCGTTGTGATAACCTGCTGAAAGCTGTTGCCCTCCCGTGGATACGAGGACACCCAGCTGAGGTTTCTCTGCGCTACGTCTCCCTCATGCTTCCTCCCGTTAACTCCACGACTCGCTGTCTTCCTTCCACAGATTCCCCAAATCATTTCACCGGTCAGGCCTGTCACATAGCATGAGGCTTTCTGGCCCAACGCGTAGGTGCTGACATGTTTTATGACCAGCAGAGCTAAGCGTATATTAAAGAAAAATAAGAAAAGCCAACATGTGCACTCATAGGCACGCTGTTCAAAGTCATTTTAATGATTACTCTGGGATGTAGGGTTTTTATTTGAGACCCAAAACACTGCCAGTAGTCCTATTGAGCATGGCCAGTTGGAAAATATATGATTTGAATTTCCATACTGCTAACGTGTATATAGTGGTATTTTTCGGTGCCTTTTCAGTGAGTGAGCGTACTGTATCTGTGCGTGTGGGGGTGTGTTTGAGGATGTCCTATGGCAAACAAAACGAGCAGCTGCAACACATCTGTTAACTTCGATCAGACGCTGCAAGCCTCTTGTGACCCCACAAAGCCTCCCTCCTCCTATGCCCGTTCTGAATACGACCTGCAGACAAATACAGAACGAGGGGATGACAACACGTGACCGTCTGGCCCGCCCACCTGTCCAGCCGACTAGATGTGATCACTGCAAAGGAGATAGACGACTGCAACGGTAGCTGTGCAGCCAACCAACCACACAGACAGGCCATGAGCAGTTGATCAAGATGATATCCCTCCCCACCTTCTCCCCGGTTTGACCTTGGATTGTGCCTTTTTCACTCCTAGCTGTTAAAGCCTACATCAAGCTAACCAGCTGGAGAGGAGAGGAGAGGAGAGGCTTTTTATGGCCGCCCTGCTCTGTGTTACACTTCATCTGCTCTTGTTCAGGCGAGGATGACCTTCTCTCCTCTGTACAGATTTCAGGAAATGCTCCTAATTTTACTCATCTCTGCTCAAGTGTGTTGCTGCAGATGTTGAGCAGGCCCCGGCAGCGGCATTCCATGGATGACCAGTGTCAGCAGTCAAGACATAACTCAACTTTAAAGCCCCAGTTTGTCAGATGCATTTCATAAAAGAATTTACTGTGTGATTTGGGTGACCTTGTACGCACTTGAAAGTGTAGGTTGCTACAGTGGGAACAAAGGTGGTTATCTGTATGAGCCAACTGGATTATTTTTCTCATGGCCAAGAAGCTTTGCAACAACAGAAGTCAAGGAGACGCACGTGTATTTTATCGTGTGTTCTTTACAAGGTAATACATATCGTTTGGCCTTGGCTACCCAGGTGCCTTCCATCCCCTTGTCTGTAGGTTATCAGAACAAAAATGCTTGCATTTGTCTTGGCCAACGCTACAAGAATTAAACATTTCTCCTTTGTTCCCCTTGTGAACCAGCAGCAAATTATATTCAGGGCTGCAGAAAAGACCTTGGGCTGGCTGGCTGGCTGGCTGGCTGGCTGGGTGGCTGGCTAGCTGGCTGGCGAGGCGGCTCTCTGCTCCGTTATCTACACTGTTCTGTCTCTGCGCCTCTGACAGGCTACATCAGACAGAGAGAAGCCAGAGCAGGGAGCTGCCTTCTGTTTCTCTCACACACATCACTCCAGGACTTTATCATATTACAGGCCAATCCAAGAGAACTCAGAGGACAGCAGCAAAGCAGTCTCTTCAACCACCAGGCCCCCTCATATCCAGCACTGCTCTCCATGACCTAAAGGAGGCGCCGTGTCACAGATGGAAGAGGGAGGGAGAGAGGATGGGAGGACCGGAACAGGACATTCCGATGAGCCCTGGTTGCCAGTTGAATGCTAGGATGCTGATTTATGGACGGTTCTGACGGAGGGAGGGGTGAACCTGTGACTTGCCATAAAACAAGACGTTCATTACCCTCCCAGGCCTCAGGAAAACTGATGGCCGAACAAGAGCAGAGAAACAGAGAGCAAGTGGGACGAGGGAGTGGGAGGGAAAGCGGTTTTTGAAAAACCCAAAAGATGAAGAGAAAGTGTTTCCATTTTGAAGCACGTGGATGGCGGCAACCGAGGGAAGAGAGCGAGGTGATGAGGGAGGACAGAAATATGGAGCTGAGCAGCAGGGGGAAGGAGGCAGAGTGATGGAGGGATGATGAAGAGGGTGTGAGGACGGAAAGGGAAAACTGAGAAGGGGAATGAGTGATGGGGCTCAAAGGAGCAAAGGGAGAAGAGGGGATGAAAGTGAAAAAGGGAAGACAGCAGGCACAATCTGCCCCAATGAATCGAGCTGCTTGCAGATTTATGTGGTGTTGTGGGTATCATTATACATCAACCAGAGGAGATGGGGAGACTCAAGCAATGTGACGCCTATGGGTTTGTGTGTGTGTTTGTCTGTGTCGGTATTGCACCGCACTTTCATTCTCCATCCTCACGCTGTTCATGTCTCCTCCAAAGCAAACTGACTTCTGAGTTCAACAGAACACACTTGCCTGTGGTGAGGTAACATCCACCCACATCCACACTCCACTTTTCTCTAGCCTATCTATCTAGCACTGCTGGTTGAGAGAAGAGATTTAGACCACCCAGGACTGGGTAGTCAAAGAGTTGCTTTGATGTGGCACAAGCATATGTGCAGTGCATGGGTACAATCTCTGCTAAAACACACTCGCAAAAACACAGTTTTACTGCCTCCTGTGCGGCACCATTACTCCTCGTCACTGGAGCGGTGGGATGCTCAAAAAGAGAGAGAGTGAGAGAGAGGCAGTCACCTCCTGTGCCAGGCAGTGCCAGGCTGAAATACTGGAGCCGTATGGTCACCCTGAGGGAGGGGAAACCTGCCCAGTCTAACCACATCTCAATTAACCAATTAAGTTCAAAAGTTAACAGGGGACTAATTAGAGAGAATAGTGCTGAGCACTTGTTTTAATCTGCCTTTTTCCCACTACCAGGCATGTCTGTGTCCGTGACCTGGCTGGCTGAGCTCTGGCTGCGTCGGCAGAAACATGGCACGCAAGCCGGCGTTAGTCACCCATCCATCCCATGGCCAGAACATAAAACCAATGGATTTAGACAGATCAGTCATCAGCTGTAAAACAAACCAGATCCAGAGCATTCCATGTGATGTTTCCAGTGGAACAGGAGAACCATGAAAATCCCGTATTTGAAATCTGGAGATTGAGAGACCTGTGAGAGAATTGTTCAGAAGTGGAGGAGAGTGTTTAGTCATATCTAACGTGGCTATTTCCTGCCCGCCCCCTCGTATTTGGTCCTGCAGATGGGTTTTAATGGATGCCAAATGGGAGGTTTAGTGCCTCGCTATTGGCCTGTTGGAGTCTCTTTTTAACACCATCATATTAAATGACTTGTGTTTAGGACCCAAGCCTACAGCGTGCTCCTCTCGTTGACAACATGCCTCGGGCAGAAAGTGTTTGTAACTTACCACTAAAAGTACAAATTTTATCCCTATGTTCAAGAGGAAGCGGGGGGCTGCTATATTGGCTGCTACCACCAGTAAAAGATATGTGGGCTCTATGACACAATTGTAGTGGGGCTGCTTTGAGCCCCGGAGCCAAATGCAGTGTGTTTGGAATCAGGCTGACAGCTAGATAGAGAGAGAGAGGTGAGAAATCCCTCTTTGACTCGTTTTCAAGCGGGGATATCTTTGTGCTCTGATTTTTTTTTTTGTTTTTTTGGGGGGGGGGCTTTATTTGAAGGCCATGACAATTTAAGTTCCTGCATTGTTGACTAGCTGTGTGCGTATGTGTTTGTGTGTGAATGAGGAAGAGGGTGAGAGAAGTCTTGGATGTCAGGATGCAGTTTGAGGGGTGAAGGACTCCCCTGTTGTATGCGAGGCCCTGGAGGATTCCTCCCCCCTTCCTCTCTTCCTCCTCCTCCCTTCTTCACCCCCTTTACACTCATTTCTTCCTCTGTGAGATCCACAATGCTGGGAAGAAATGTGTCATTAACAGGGGAGACCAAAATAATGTTTATGGGCTCAAGCAGCACTGAAATCATTTTCCATATCAGTGCAACTGCATGGGCCCTGTGGGGGAGTAAATCTGATTTTCTCCTCCCTGTGCCAATGGGAAACATCATGGGAAAGAAAACAGATTGGATTGTTAGAGAGATGGCCTGACGCAGCTGTGGGCGGCTCTTTTTGTGTTTGGGTGTGTTGCTGTGTGTGTGTGTGTGTGTGTACCATGTGTATGTGTGAGAGAGGAACAGAGACAACTATGGGGGGGAAGAGAAAGAGAGAAAGCAAAATAAAAATGCGGATGTTTAGCGTTCGTGTGTGGATGAGAGAATGAGATGGATGAGCCCCACTATGGTAATCACAATTTCATGCCTCAGGAATAAAGAGCCGGAACGCAACAAACGGCCCTGAAATGCTCCCATGTAACAATGGGTCAGTTAACAAGCACACTCACCAAAGTTTGGACAGATAACAAATGGTTCTCCTTGAGGAGTGTGTAGCTGCCCTGTATACAAAGAACAAAGTACGTCTGGCCCTGCAAGCACTCAGCAAAAAGTCAGGCCTTTATTGGCCATTCCATAAGAAACACTTGCATTTTATCTGAACCAAGAGACAAAAAAGCAATTGCTTTAGTTGGTAGCGTGGAGGGGGATTTAATAAAGTAAAATGCTGATGGAAATAACAAGACCGCGCTTGGAGAGAAAACACTCTGTAATGAGAGTCCGGTCCAAGGAAAACTGCATTGGTCTGGTGTTGGTCCTGTTACATCATGAACATTTAAGTTCTCAGAGAAAGGATAGAAGAAACTGAAAGCAGAGTTTAGTGATTGTGTGTGGTGACATTGCTTTTCTTGTGTGTGCTATTAAATCTGTGTTGTGGGAGTAGGGAATGTGAGTGTGCATGTGTGGGTGGGTGTAAAAGGAAGGTAATGGGCCTTGAGCTCATTTGTCCTGGCCCGGTCCTGCTGCTGTTTCAAATCTGTCCTCCCACCTCCTGTGTCCCAGCCTGGAATGTCTGCTTGTTCTCCACAGATGAGGACAGTGACTCAGCAAACTCCCGCACTTTCACACGGATCACAGCAAGAACACCTATACACAGGTCCAAGCCCAAACCTAGCTGACCCTACTATTACCTTAGCCTTTTGTCCAGCCATTAATGACCCAGCTGCTCTTTGTCCATTTTCATTTCTGTAGCATAAACCTGAGCTACATGCCCTGCCCTTTGCGTTACCCTTAAACTCTTCACCCTTACCCCAGCTTCTTCTTCTTCCCCTGTAGCCTTCACCCACACTGTTCAACCCCTCAGCCAGCTCTTACTTTGACAGTCAGAGGTCTTATTGTCTCTTAAACAACGCACTTCCTGGCCGGGCTCTTCGACAAATAGCTGCACCGGTGCTCCGTGTCCAGCTCTTTTTTACAGTGCCCATAAAACGCCTCTTCAGCAGGAACTCTTCCAGACATTGCTATCTCTTCCTGTCGGCTGCCCCCTCACACCACTGTTGGCACAGGAGTGATGGGATTAGAGGCGAAGTCAACGATAACCCTTTTCTGAAAAGGAGGCTTTATGAATGATTAATTATGGTCAAATTGAGGTGGAATACCCCGTGAGGAGGAAGGCCAGGTAGCGGGACACATGCTTTGCTGTGTCAAGAAAGCTGATGTTTTTGCAGACTCCTGTAGACATAGTGAAAGAGGGTGACAAAGAGAAAAGATGGAGAGAAACATATTGGTGGGATGTGTGCATGCTCTTTGACATCGCTCCACCCCTACAAGAACAAAATATCCCACAGAGACAATTTCTTCTATCTGTTTTCTCTGTAGCATCACAGCCTGTGTGGATCCATTGTTGTTTTCAGGCTCCATGCCAAGCCAGGACGAGCCAGTTGGACTAATTTGTTTAGGATTAGAATCTCTTATCCCTATCATGTCAACTTGTATATTGTATAAACAGCTGGGTGAAGTGGGCGGGGTGCTTCGACTGACCTCCCCGAGCCAATTTTATTTGCATAGCACTTCAGCAAAAAAATTCCCAGAATCCCTTTTACCCTGCCGTCAGTTCAATCGCGAGCGGGTGGCTGACCACAAAGCCACTCTGCAAACACAGGCTGTCAACTTCAGCGAGACGACCACCATACGCACACACAATCGCACACACAGAGGCTCGCATATGCTCGGCAGCGCACACTCCCACACACTCTCTGCTCCTCTTTCACTTTCAAAGTTTCTCACAGTTCCTCACACCCTTATCTACACTTCTACTCTAAACTCTCGCCCCTTACCCCTCCTCTGGATGTTGCCCTGTAGTGCAGACAATCTTTCTCACTCTCTTCCTCCATCCATTCTTCCAACTGCTTCTCCTGCTCCCTTTCCACTTCTCCCACCCCCGCATTGACCACATCCACTAAACTCACTCCACAGGCACGCAGTGTGGACAGTGTCGGAGGCGTGCGCTGCTAGCACTTTCCCCCACCCCTGCACTGGGCCCAGCTCCAGGACTGGACCGCCTGCTCGCTCTTCCTCTCTCTCTCTTTCTCTCTCTTGCGCTTTCTCTCTCTCTCGCTCTCTCGCTCTCTCACTTCAGTGTGCCTCCGATCAGACCAGCCTCCTACTAGAGTTGTAGAGGGGGCGCGCTCCCTCAGCCCCATGAGTCAACCACCTACCAACCCAAAAAGACAAAGTCAGGGAGGGAGTTTATAAAGCAGGAGGGTAAGCTAAAAAAAACCAAAAAAAACTTCTGCTACAGTTGTTTCTGAAGTGAGGAGGAATTTGGCTACCAGTTGCGCTAATGTTTTCAAGATGACTTTGACTGTTTGAAGGAAATCCCCCCTCTTTAGTAGCCATTTGAAATTCCTTCTGTGTTTTATTGTGAGGAAGTAGGCGCTGGGTTAGTCAGCGGCCCTCCAGGGTAGCGTGTGCAGTCTGTCTGGGGCTGCTGGTGTGTACAGTTGCCCAATCCAATTCAGCTTCCCCGCGTTACTGGTGAGGGTCAAGAAACTTAGTTGTGTGTTTATGAGTGAATATGTGTGTGGAAAGTCTGGCTGGCTTCTTCTTGGGCGTCTGAATTCCTGGGCAGAACATGGAACTGCATCCGTAGGAAAGTCTGATGAGAAAGACACTGAAGTGGGAGTGAAAATCTTACCAACAGACACCCTGCTCAATATGTTTTCACTTGGTAAGTTAACATTCAAATGTCTATTTCTTCATCGTTTCTGTCTTCGGCGTGTACTCCCTGCGTTTAAGTTCCTTCCGTATATTAGCCAAATGTTAAAGAGCCAAACCATTAAGTCTCACAGCTAAGACCACATAAACACAGAAATTCTTAGCGGCTTGAAGAAGAAAACTTAGTTTGAGATCAGTAATCCCATTCTAATGTTACCAATAGATGTTCAGGTGTCTTGTCTTGCTGTGGGTTAGTGTGGCTATTGTTGCACTCAACAATAGTTACTTCTATTAGACACTGGATTTTGAGCAGATCTTGCAAATAGAAAAGTTTCTTGTTTTCTCTTTGATCATCTAACTCTTGCTGATATTGATTTGATTTATTTGAGACAAGAAGGAAGTGGGTGTGTGTTTTGTCACAGGACATGACAGAGGGGGGGAGAGTATGTGAGCTGTAATCTTTCAGTGCGCGTAGTGAACAGCGATAGAGCCTGGCTGCCACATGGCACTGACCGCTGACTGTGCAACCTCAACCGGCTTGTGCTCATTCACTCTTCGTGTGATAGGAGGTGTTATAAACGAATGGTGTGCATGTGTGTGTGTTTGTATCTCTCCTGGCATTTCTTCTTCTTCTATCCTCCCCTCTCTGGCGCTTGGTGATCACTGAGCTGTGGAGAACAGGTTGATGCAGTCACACCTGCAATTTTCTCTCTGCCTCTCTTCTTCTCTTGTCACCATCACTCTCATCTCTCGTTGTCTGTCTGGTGTCCTTGTCTAGACGACAAGTCCATCCGTCCCTTCAGGCTGCCGTCTGCAGATAAGACAGAGAGCTGCAGAATACCTTGGCTCACTTTTCAAGAGCAGACAGGGAAATATGATGCATGGTGTAATAATTGTACTTTATCTTCTCGTAGACAATAGGCATAGTCTTAGACCTACGCAAGTGTGTGTATGTGTGTGTACTTACATGCCTAAGCACACAAGTGCATGTGAATGGGTGTGTATTTCTCCAGGAGGAAATTTTGATCTGATTCCCAGCATTCAAAAGAACAACGTGTTGTGGGAGGGTGCTTGTTGTCTTCTCAGCTTTTTTTCCCATCACGTCTTGGCCCACATTTAGACGAATCCCTTTACATCCTATTATTGTTTAATTCCTTGTTAAGACACCAAACAACCACTCACCCTTGAGTTATATTAATGGGTAGGGATGCTCATCGGAGAAGATTAGTGACCCAAACCGGGAAAAGATTATGACACATCCCTTCCCATGGAACCTAACAATTGAAACCAGATTAAATATTGGAGAAAGGTGTGTGTGTGTGTGTGTGTGTGTTTACAAGCTGCACAGGAGATTGGGTAGGGTTTCAAGGTGGGTTGGGAGGGCTGCTGTTTCTGAGCAGCACACTGACCAAATGCATCTGCCCACTGCTGTTGCAATGGCTAGCATTCAGCCTCCTTGCCTCGAGCGCTGTTTCTCTTTCGTTCCCATGACAACTGTGTCTTCTTTCTCCCTGCTCCGCCTCCCCGCCTGCTGCTCACTTGGTGCCGTACACGGGAGTCTCTGCCTAGGCCCACATTACTGTGTGTGCATGCGTGTGTTTTTGGTTGTTGTGCACAAACTGGACTCCTTCACTCTACACACCCACACTGGAGCGTGGATGGAGTAGCACTATTTAACACCTCCACCTCCAGAGGTTCTGGGATATTTGTGTGTTTGTTTCTGTGTTTGTACTTTGAACCCGCTGAACACAACTGTGTGAGGGTGTCAGGGTGGGATGTTTAGATGTCAGAGAGGGAGGTGGGGTTCCCCCATCCTATGCTCCCCTCTCCTTTAATTCTCTAATAGGATTAATCTCCATCGCTGTCAGGAATCGGCGCCGATTAGGATGCACATGACCCGATTTTCTTAAGAGCCCATGCAAGTGCACTGCTGGCACCACTTAAGAACTGGAGAAATAAATGAACAGGGTTTTTTTTTTAAATCAAGCAGAGAAAATACACAACTTCAACAAGGAGGTGGTGTAACAGTGTTTTGTTTTTTTTGTTTTTGCACATTATTAAACTTTACATTTTATCTTTTATATATATATATAGTTATATATATATTTATATATATGTTCTTAATATATGTTGTTTGTATATCTTGGAGTTTGTAACGAAAATAATTTCCCTCTGGGATTATTAAAGTATTTCTGATTCTGAATCTGAATCTGAATATTGTAATATTCTATGTTCTTATTGAAGATATA
>NW_023339696.1:13245982-13260545 GCF_004916995.1 Morone saxatilis | reverse complement strand
TGATTCTGATTCTGATTCTGAGTGGCAGGCTCCCTGGATCCATGTAAGCTGCTAAATAAATAGTTATAGTGAGTCCAGTTCAGTTCGGCACTGCTTTGGTTGGCACCCAAACTGAAACTGCTGCAACACCAAGGCAGACCAGCCTCCTTTAATAACCTGTGTGCTTTCTCACCGACACCTCTGATTCATTAGGCTTTATATGGGGGGGGGGTTGGGTCATATTAACACAGTGTGAGTGTTGCTCATGTCCTAGAACAGGGGAATGTTGATTCTTGAAAAAGCTGCAAGAGAAAGACATATTTGTGCAGCACCATGCACGGTATATTCCACAGCAGGAGGCAAACAGCAAATATAACACAGAGGGAGGGGTTCTTCTTTAGTGACAGGCTGTGAAGTCAGCAAGAGCCAGTGTGACAGAGGTTAAGGCCACTGTATTATTATTCTGTACCTACTACAGCTCAGATTGGACCAATGGTCGGCTTCTCTCCCGGCACAGACACTATGGCCAGATTGGATCACTGGTTATGTTGTGGGAAGGTCTTCATGTATGAGTTGATCTGAGACCCTCCTGAGGTTTTCCTTCATCCCCTTCTCCCCTAACATCAGCTTAAACTTCAAAGATCCCCTTGCCTGACATCTAGACATTCCCTTTTTATGTATTGTCCCTCTCCTTGTCTTTCTGGCAGAGCCTCTCTCCTCTATTGGTGTGTGAAGAGGGGCTTCACGGCCTCTCTCTGTCACTCTCTATGTCTCTCTCACCCTTTCTCTCTCTCTGGGGCGAGGCTGTTAATAATGCAGGAGGATTAGCTGATTTATGTGAGCCGGAGGCAAGGTGGAGTTCCTTGGGGCGACATGCAGAAAGAGAGGGCCGAGGAGTGTGCAATGTGGAGGACGGTGCCATACAGGAGCCCTGGGTGTCTGGATGATAGGGGCTGGATGTGTGCCTAGCGAGCACGCTAGCCACAAATCCACCCCCCACTGCCCCCAACCTCACCCAGCACTCCACAGAGCTCTGCCAGGAGTGCTCGTCAGGGTCAGGGGTGATAGGAGATGGCAGCGGAAAAGAAAGGAGGCTAAGGCGAATGAAAAACATGGATACTACCTCCCACCGTACAATGTACAATGTTGCTATAGCACCCATTCTTTATAGCCCCCTAAAGATGGTTTAAGTCTTCCTTGTCATTTCTGGGTGCTTTATGCTGCAAATGTTTGTAATAGTAGTGGACGTTATCCCATTTATTTTGTTTAAATTGATTTAGCTGACCTTGACTCAAAAACTTGACTTATTTTATAGAATAATAAATATGATGCTGTATCAGACAATCCATAAAATAATAATAAAACAAATGACAAAAAAGAAAGACAGCATCAATAATTACCAATACTAAAACAAGGAACATAAAATACTTGCTTTTTAGATTTTCTCTGCCAAAATTGTATAGGCTTTGTGTTGCAGTGATAAATGTGCTAGTTAAACACTAAGGAGACTGTTATTGTTTTTCCCTGAGTTTGTGATGGACTGACATGTGAACACACTCACACATACAGGTTGGGTTTTAAGGTAGTTTTCGAGGTAGAGCTCTGTAAGGTTGGGGATTGTGGGGGATTTCCACCTGTCTGGGGTTGTGGTGCAAAGTGTCACAGAGGTGTGTCTATGTGCCTCTGCATGCTCCTGTGCTCTGGCCTGTGAGCCGTAGGCTATTCGGTGCAGGAGTGACTGGAGAGACTTATCCCTGCTGTCTGCCCAGAGGATGTGCTCACTCACTGCCTGGCTGATTAAGACTTCCACACAATTGTTCTCACACTCCCAGAAAAGGATCGATTTATGTTTGGACTGATTCATGCTTAAAGAAAATCAAATCAAACAGTGTTCCTCGTTAGATCAGCTCGTCACGAGGGGCTGATAATGAATTTTTGCCATGTTCCTCTCCCCTTCGTTTTCACAGCTAGCCCTGTGCGCACATTGTATATTACACCAATGTGTGTGTTTGTGCAAGTATGTGCATGTGTGCTCTCATCCAGGCATCATCATACATATGCATGAGTCTTCATGGCAGTGTGACTTGGGGGAAATGAATGTGCAAAGAGCCGGGCACCCGGGCCCCTCGCTCAAGTGCACTGGCGGGCGCGTAATGGGAATGTAATTTAAGCAGTGGTTAATCAGTGTGTTTTCTCCGACTTGCCCAGCAATGCATAATAGACAATCAGCCCCCAGTCACACGGGCGTAGCTACGAATGGTCAATTACTCATCATAGTCTTGTTAAACACACAGTTCAGCCAGCCAGGGACAGATTGCTCTGCTGGTGCCATCATTATGGTAAAGAACAAAGCAAAGCAATGCTATGTGTCAGAAAGAAAGAGGGACAGAGGAAGAAAATAGAGACAATGAGTGAAGAGGCATTCACATAGTGTATCTCTGCTCATCGCGATGGGACAGAGGAGTGAAAGAGAGGAAAGGGCCACTGTGACAAGAGAGAGGAAAGAAAAGTAGTAAAATGCCAAAATGGAACCAAAGGAGATAGTAAGAGTACAGGATTGTCAGAATCATGCAGAGAGAAAGGAAGAATGGAAGAAAGAGAGACAGAGAGGAGGTGAAATGGAGCAGAGCCATAAGAGAGATTGAGGGCATGAAAGTGAGAGATGGAGAGCATAAGATAATGGAGGGAGGGAGAGAAATTGAGAAAGGGACACTGGGGAGCAGGAGCAAAAGTGTGTGAGAGCGAGAGGGAGAGAGCCTGAGAAAGTGTGTACTCAGCTGTGAGATGAGACCTCTGTCTGCCCATAGGGAGAGGCGGCGTGAGGGGAGAGAAGGCGAGGGGAGAGGACTCTGCTGTCAGTGAGGGGGAGGAGAGTCTCACACTCTTTCACTCACACACACATGCACACTCTCACTCATTCACCCTCTCCCCAGGGCAGTGATCAAATGTGCCTGGCTTAATGATTCCACCTAGAGGGGCCAGTGGGCTCCATCCTTTTACATCCACATCTGATGCAGTTTTCTCTCTTTATGGTCAAACTCATGGTCACAGTGTACACCCCTCTAATTCTAACCATGTTTTCTCTGCTTACCTTTGTCCCTGTGGGAATGCAGGCAGTGGATTGATGGGCAATTCCTCCGCCTCCTTCATGGGGACCTTTCTGGCCAGTAGTCTGGGTACCCCCCCTTCCCACCCGTCTCACCCTTCCCGGCCGCCCTCCTCGCCTTCCTCACCCTCCTTCCGGGGCGGACCCCACTCCAGCGCCTCGCAAATCTGGTTTCCCCATTCGCATGAAGGTACCTTAAATCACACATGTACACAAACACACGCCCACAGCCTCACCCCCTCATCTGACCACATTGTCTGGATGAGGAGATATTTATGTCTTGGCTGTATTGGGGACAGAGCTTTGTATTGTTGCTGTGATATTGTGTATTTTTAAGTCGTGTTAGGTTTCCACCAAAGCACGGCTTGTAATCATCGAGGAAGAGCCAGGCTCCTGCCCTTTTATTTGTGCACCAAAATAGGCCCAAGCCCAGAATGTTTGGGATGGAGCACTATGCCACGGCTTCTGGATTGGGGACACAGGGTCAAAAGTTCAGCCAAGGAATCTTGCGGTATTCGATTCACGTCAGCAGGAATGTCACTCAAGACTCTCTGAAGCAGCACGCACAAATGTGGGCCTGTAAAAAGTTGCAGTGATTGCAGAGCTTTCAGCTGGTGTCTCCATCACAGTTTAATAGGGTGGTTCCCACCCAACGCTCAGCATTACAAAACCCTGGCTACACACACACATATGTGCACAGTCAGGAAAATAAAAACACATACACTCACACACACACAGACACTCAGTTCAACACCTCACATTTCTGCTTAAAAATACAGCCAGGAAGTCAGACAAGGATAGAGTAGAGAGATTAATCTGCTAGGGTATTTCGAGAATTCAAAAGCTAAGGATGACGGATAAATGTGAGACCTATCTAATGCCACCCACTGTTATATTAATGCAAGGTCTGCTTTCCTGTGACTTCACTTCTGTCACTTTTAGATTTACATGTTCATAATCTTTTGCTAATTACACGGTGTGATGGCTGCCCAACGGCGTCTAGTGAACCACAGTCTTTGAAGTTGATGGACTCTTGTTATTTCAGCCTTCCTGTATTTATTTATTTATTTTCTAAGAATAGCCCAGCTGTTAGTCCATGGGGGAACGCCAGTGGGGAGTGTTTGTTATTTGTGGTCACTGATCAGCGGCGCCCCAGTTGCGCGATGTGTGGCTGGGGCTGATTGGGTGCAGTGCAGCTGAGATGCTGTCTATTTTGTGTGTTTAGCCATTGGATGCCTCCCAGCCACTTTCTCCCTTCCCCCCACCTCGCTTGCACATCCTGGCCACCAGGGGTTGAGTCAGTGGACAGCTGCTACAGTGGTGAGAATAGATGAAACTCCAGACTTCAGGAAGAATACATTTGAATGAGATATCAACTCTAGCATCAGCCCTGTCTGAAACATTTTCCCTCAAACTCATTTTGTAATCATCCGTGTTTCTTTTACCTTATAGTTTCAGGGTTTCATTGTCAAAGATTTTCTTCTTGTGGAAAAGTAGAATAATATTAATAAGAGTGATGATGATAATGCCAAGCCTAATAAAAGTAATGGAGGTGATTATGACTGGGATTATTACTCAGTTGGCAATGGAGGCCATTATCTCTATTGCAGTTTAATTGCATATAACGCACTAAGAGCATGATTGAATCCAGACTGTTCATCAACCACATTCAGCTGTTCCCTCCTCAAGATAATTGCATATTGTCTTTTTCCTGTTTTGCATAAAAAGCAAGTCATCAAAATGAGCGGCACAATTACCCAGACTCTCGCCTCCTCTCTCCGGGTGTCAGCAGAACCCCACCAGCAGCAGAGCAGGCAATGACTTGTGTGTGTATGTGTCGGCGCATTAGTGTGTCACTTGTAACCTTAAAGATATTCTCCAGATTTTTTTTTTTTTCTTTTGCGAGTGTGTTTTTAAAGTGGCTGTTTGCATGCAAATCCAAGCATAGCAGCTCAAATTTGTATTCAAAGATTACTGTATGATCCTCATGTAGCTGGCATATATACCTGTCATGGTGCAGAATGTCTTTGTCTCTGCTATTCTTCTGACACATTTTCTACAGATTAAAGAGCTAAAATCGACCACGTATCGAGCAATAGATAACAATGATCTCATTAGTCACTTGCTAACCAGTCATTTAGTGTGAATAAACACTTTTTTTAACCTTTATTAGGTTAGTCAATTAAGGCAATTTCTCCTTTTCTATACGATAATTGACACAGGCTTTTGAAATGGAATTATGGTGGAGATGAAAGATGCCAAATAAATATATTATTTAAAAACTAATAGGGAGGGCCTTCACACATACCTCTCTGAATGTTTTATTTTAAGAATAATCTTCATTTGGATCTAGATCTGCAACAAAATTCACACAGCGATAAGACAATCAAAAGATACATGTGGCCAATATGTTTTTATTCCAGTAAGTGCATGAGAAAAAAACCTGCAATTGTGTTCCTGGATTATGAAACTGAATCTGGATTTGCAGCAAAACCTGATCACCTATTACTCCAATTAGCCAAAGCTTAGTTTCTGGGGTTGGAAGGCCAAATCAGAGAGAAAAAGATGTGTTTTCAACTTAATCTGCATTAGCGCAGGCGTTAGTGTGGACATGTTTTGAGTATGTTATGAGGGCCAGTAAGTCATGCATACAAACCACATTTCTACAGGGAGCATGAGTGACAAACCATTAGCTGAGTGACACGTTAAGCAAACCTATAAATAACATCACCACATAACAGTGGTGGTAAGGTCCTTTGGGTCAAGATAACTTTGGCAGAGGGAGTCGGTAAATCTGGTACTGAAAACTAACTTTTTTCTTAAAAGATTTATTGTGTTGGGAAAAGGAAAGTGTACAGTATACTGTCTTACAAATGCTGAGATATTTGTGTTAGGTGACAGTGCCAAGCACCATTAGTGGCTTTCATGATGTCAGAGGGTAGCAAAGATTAAAAGAGGCTTTTTGTTTCAGATTCTGTCTTCTAAATTGATTGCCAAATAGAGTAACAGCCATTGCGTGCACCACACATGGGATTGTCTGTTGTTCATTTTCTGAGGAGAGATGTGGACTCACTGACACAGAGAGAGAGAGAGAGAGAGAGAGAGAGAAAGAGGGGCGGCAGTATGTGACAGAGACAGATGCAGTGTACTGACCGTTTTAATAAATGTAATGTAAAATGTTTTTCATAACACCTGGTGAAATGGATTAGGCCCTCCGAGCTTTTAAAATATTTATTTTCATGTTTAAATAAACCCTGCTGAATCAACTGAGTGGAAAAAATTAAAAAAGAAAAATGGACGTGAAACCCCCCCCCAAAAAAAACCTGCGGGCTCCTTGCAGGCCTGAGGCCAGCTGGCTGCAATCCAAATGACTTCTTACGTTATGCCAAAAACAATCACACTCTCATATCTCTGTCAACACGTATAGACACACATGCATGCACACACACAATTGCCTGCACACACCTGTCTAATCCACTTCTGTTTGATACGCCTTTCCAAGCCTATCTTCAGTTGTCCATCTTTCCTTCTGTTAGCAGTTGCTAGCTTTTCCTTTTGTGGGATTTAAGCTGCACCCCCCACCCACCTCTCCTCTCCTCTCCTCCATACTCCTGCCTCTTTCATTCTCTCTCTCTCTCTCTCTCTCTCTCCCTCCCTCTCTCGTGTCAGCCTGCATCCCTTCCTTTCAATTAGTCAAACCTGAAGAGATCCACCACAGTGCTGCCCCTCCTCCGCCAAACCCCTCCTCCTCCCTTTCTATGTCTTGATGGTTCTGTCACTTTTTCTCAATTAGCGGACCTGACAGGCAGCTAAGCCTGCTCCTCCTCTCCTCTTGGTCTTCTTCTGCCATGCTATCTCTGTCTCTCTGTCCTTCTATCTCTCTATCTCTGAAATGTTACAGCCATTTCCCTGTGCATTTTTTGTTATTTTGCCTCGTGTGGGCTCGTGTTTTCAGAGCAGGTATAGGAGGAGTGGATAGGAATGCAGAGAGGATGGTTATCTGAGAAACGAAACACTCTGTCGTCCGCCTCTAATTCAGTAGGCTTAATTCTCCTCTGCCTCTACTAGGTGCTGTTCTATATCCAGCCCCCTTCTTTGTCCTCCCTGTCGGCCTGCTTCTCTCAACCCACCATGCTGTGAGAAATACCTTCAGAACTTCTGGAAATCCCTCCCTGGGATGCAGCTCTGTTTGTTCTGCCTCTTGCCCCTGCTCCGCCCGTGGAAAGGAGGGCATGCGCTGCGAACTCCCCTCTGTCGTTCACTTGCCGATGCGGACTTGTTTATGTGTGTGAGTGTGTGGAGGGAGCAAAAGAGAGCGAGGCTGCTGTGCAGTCAGCAGACTGCACTAAGACCCTGCTCACGTCGCCTGCAGCAGCGGCAGCAGCAGCAGCAGCTTCCCTTGTCCTGGCCAGATTAATGGCTGAATGGGCTCTGCCGTGCCCAGCAGTCCCCCTCTTGCCGCCCCAATGGAGGGCATGCTGAAACTGAGCGGGCTGGCATTATCGGGCACAGCCAGACCACGCTGTGAAAAGGGATTACGCCGTCAATCGTCACGCTCACAAACAACATGCTGCCGCAGAAAAAAAGCCCTTCTCCCAGCTTGGATAAAGACTGCCAAACAGCTCTCTGCTTTTCTCCCTCCCAAAATCAGAGAAAAACGTCTTGCTTAAACAAAGGATCCCCCCTCCTCACACTGTAGATGAATTGGCATAAATGTGTGTGCTTATTAATCATGACAGCAAAGAAAGACAGAGACAAAAGGCGAGAGAGCGAATAGAGTAAGAGGTAGAAAAATAGGTGAAACAAAGAAAAAGAGAGAAAAGGTGAGGGTATGTAATTATCACCCCATTGCCCTCCTCGGAAAGCACCTCCTGTGTTATTGCAGGGCTGTTTGCCCTCTCTGTGCATTTCATTAATTAAGATGGGAGCATGCGGAGGCCGCTCTGAGACGGGGGTCATTAAGCCCACCACAACACTCCTCCCTCCCCAGAGCCGGCTCACAGCACCGGCCCCATTGTTTCACCAGCAGAAAGTGAGACATTCAACACTCAGAGCTCCTGTTAAAATTACGGTGCTGCACACACACACACACATGCACACACACACACACAGCCAAATGAACTGCATCTGCGCTTTCCGGGATCAGGTCGCACGCTTGCCAACACAAATACGTCTGTCTTTCATTTAGCTTGTAGAGCCATGTTTTCCTCTCTTTATCCCCCTCCTCCTTCCTTCGCTCCGTCTGTGAGTTGTGTTTGAAAGTGAGGCTGGAGGGTGAGACAGGTGCAAAAGCAGGGAAAAGAAGACGTGAAACACCTGGACTTCTCTATATGACTCAGGGGTCACTGAGATGCTTGTATGTGGTGCTGGACAGTAGACGTCCTGTCTGTCTTTATCACAGTCAGATGGATTGGAAAAGAAGCACTAACAGAAAATAACTCTACATGTCTCTCTTCACTTTTCTTCCTCTCTCTTCTTCCCGCCCTGACATTGGTTCACCCTTGGTAATAGTGCATAGTCTGTGGGTTAGTTTTCTTTTTCGTATTTCTTTCATGTGCGTAGCATGGAGAAGATGGGGAGGGCACAGGTTTAATCATGGCTGTTTTTTTTAGTATCACATTACATAATATGCTCAGTAGAGAATATTAACTGTACCTATGTTGCACTGTTGTCAGCAAAGAATTTCATCATACGCCCATACTGCCCTATTTTTGTAATTTACAGTACTTTCATTTTATTATTAAATCAAGCGCAATAATTAATTATACAGTGCATCAATTCACATTGATTTGTTTAGATGTTATGGTTACCCAATTGCAGTGGAAGTGGGTTGTCATAGTGATGCTTTTTCTTTGTCCTAATATTGTGATAGGCTTTCATCTCAATCCATGTTTTCTCTCTCCTCCACCTTCAAAGTCCTTTGTGTTTTTGAATGTCCCATTGCAAAATGTGTTTTGTGTTTGGTTTTGGTGTAAATGTCCTCCAGATGGGCTTGGTGTAATAAGCCCAGGTGTACTGGCTTACAAGCCCGACATCCATATGACCTTTTACCCCCCTTATAGGTCAGTAAAGGTCAGCCACTCAGCTCGCTCTTTATTGTAAAAACAAGCTTAAAATCCGTCCTTATCACTCCGTTCAGATGGATAGAGGTGCCACTGCCAGTTCGGAGAGAGAGATAAAGAAAGAGCCATATGTTTCAAAGACAAATTTCATACATTACAGCAATCCCCAAGCTTGTCTCGTATTGTTTGCATTCTAAACTCAGGCAGGAAAGGCAAACATGACAGGCAGAGCCAGTACTTATTTGCGTATGAACACCACCAGCTGCATTGGACCTGAAGGATTATGCTGGGTTAGTCTGGATAACTGCATCTTGGTGGTTATTGTGCTGTCTTATCAATTCTCTCCCTCTCTCTGCTATCCATCTCAGCAGCTCCAGGGTATCCTCGATTCTCAGGGAGTCTGGCCCACACTTTCCTTCCCATGAGCCACTTGGATCACCATGCCAACAGTGGAGTTCTCTACGGGCAGCACCGTTTCTATGACACCCAAAAAGGTGAGGCATGAGATGATTAAAATTTAATCAGACAGAAATAAGACATTTAAATCCAATTTATACAACATAGTATGGTGTAATTTGATGTGGGATATTGATATAAGGATGCCTAGGGACACTATCATGAGAGCTGAATAATCTAATTCTGTCATTGCCTTTTCCTTTCTTGACTAATGCATTTGTCTTTACTGGCCTTCCTTCCTCTGTTAGAGAATTTCTATCTTCGAGGTCTCCCGTCCCAGCCCCCTCTCATCTCCGCCAATCACAGTCTGCCACCAATGTCCAGGGCAGGTTCAGGACACTCTCAGGGGTCCTGCAGCAGAGACAGAGATCCGGGGGTAGGGACAGGTCTACATAAGGGTCTTAAAGAAGGTTCTGTAGAGAGAGGAGTGGTATCTGTCAAGGACAAGGAGAGGTCCAGTAGCAAACAGGAAGCAAAAGAGAGACAGCAGCAGCACCAACAGCACCACAGCCACCAGCCACCCCAGCCTACACACCACCACCATTCCCACCCCCATCAGCAGCACCCACACTATCCACAGCACCCACTACCTTTGGAGGAGGTCAACAGTCGGGCCCTGGAGAGACACAAGGCATCACTCACGATGGAGTACAGCAAGGAGCACCCTCAGAGTATGGGCAAGCCCCTCAGTGCCTGCCTGCACAATGGAAAGATGCAAAACGGAGATGCAGGAACTGGAACAGGGGCTAAGGCCTCCATGTCCAGCTGTGGGGGGGAGGGCACAGCCCTTGGGGCTATGGGGGGTGGGGGGAGCAGCCAGGGCAGACATATGGGGTCCAGTGGCACTAGTCGCTGCACCAAAGAGGGGGTAAGTGGGGAGATGAGGATCAGTGAACAACCTTCAGACTGTTTAGAAAGGGGTCAGGCACCACTCCACCACTCTCTGTCCTACTCTGTACCCCCACCCTTACACATGGGTTCTGCTACTGGAGGGGCACACCCCCATCCACATCCTCATGCTCACCCGCATACACATCCTCACCCAGGGGGGTTCCACTGCCTTCAGCTCCACCCTAGCCACCCACACCACCCACATCATTCCCACCATACACACCACCACCCGGACTTTTTCTGCCCGCCCCCTCCTGCTCCTCTAGCTAACCCTGCCTCACATGAGAGGGGGCCAGCCAATGTGGGGCGAGAACCTAAAGTCACAGGGCCTACATTTGTGCCATCTGTGGCAGACCTGGGGGACAAATCTAGTGGACCATTCCAGCTTGGTAACCCTGACTGCCAGGGTGTTGGTGGTGGAGGGGGAGGTGGCAATACCAAGGATAAGGTAATAGAAAAGAATGGAGGCGGTGGGCACCATGGTAGTTGGCACAGAAAACAACAACAGCAGCAGCAGCAGCAAGCAGCAGCAGCAACAGCAACAACAACAGCAACAGCAGCAGCAGCAGCAGCAGCAACAACAACAGCAGCAACAGCAGCACCCGTACAGAAAAACAGAAAAGGCTCCAGATTGGATGCAGTCACACCACCAACACCTTCAGCCCTCACAGCTTCCTCCACCTCCCCAACTACAACAGCCTCCACATCCTCAACAGCAGCACCAGGTTGTAAGATCACGCAGTGCTGAGTGTATCAACAGCGGTGTGGACATGGACGTGTTCAGACCCTCACTGCCCCAGGGGCCCAAAGCTGGACACCCTGTCCCTCATTCTGTCAACACTTCTCCTTACAGAGACTGTTCCCATCCAGGACCTCCACCTAATTCCTCCCCGCTTGGAAGTAAAAGCATGGGTCAACATAGTGGGGCTGCAGCAACCCATGGCCCTGGTCCAGGAGGTAGCTGCTCCTTACAGAGAGATGGACAAAAGGTAGCCAGGATACGCCACCAGCAGCATGGCCGACCTGGCCCAGATGCTCCTTCTCCTGCTGAGTTGAACCAAGCGACTAGTCAGGAGCTGAAAAGAAAGATGGACATGTCTCCTTATGGTTACAGCAACAGCAGTGGGCAGCACCACCACCAGCAGCCCCCGGTGCCACCCTGGGCCATGAGGCCTCCCCACCACATGTCACAACCTGAGGAGGAGCAGAGGAAGTCCTACATGGAGTTAGGAAGCACTGGTGGGCAACACTCCCAGCAGCAACAGCAGCCGGGAATGAGCCTGCCTCCTCCCCAGCCTCCTCCTGCACCTTCCCTTAGTCAGCAACAGCAGCAGTCACAGCAGCAACCCGAGCCCCAGGGCCCAACTCAGGGGGAGAGCAGTGCCATGAAAAGCTTACTAAAGTACAGCAACCAGCAACAGCCACTCCTCCTCTCCCAAAAGAGCCCCTTTGGGGGGCTGGGTAGCCTCAAATCAGGTCCTGCTGGGGGGAGCTGTGCCCTGCAGGGCAACAAACAGACTCTACCTTCCAGAAAGGGCCCAACCAATGACAACGAGCGCCCTGATTACAGTGGGCGGAGTCGGGAAATGGGGGAAACAGGTCACGGGGAAAGTGAGGTGCGGCAGCCGCCGGTGGGAATTGCAGTGGCTGTGGCCAGACAAAGGGAGCCACCTTGTCGTTCAGGAGACGGTCATCCCAACAGCCGACAGGGCAGGGTACATCCCTCAGTGAAAGGTAAGCAGTCTAGGTCACTGCCTCATAAATAGAGGTGAAGGGAACAGAAACCTTTTTTTTTCTTACCTGTGACCTTTTAATGACCTAGCTGTGAAAACAACACAAAAGAAAAGAGAAAAAACAAGGTCTAAAGCTGAAAAAGGATGAAAAATGTGGCACTAAGCATTTCTTGCAGTAATTAGTTACTATATTATAGTATACTATACTATAATAACCTTAATTTTTGCTAAATGAATGTAATTTACTACCCATAGGTTCCCAAACCACACCTATTTAACTTTATCTTAGTTCTATATTATTTAACTTTCCCTTAAAGGAAGTGTGTCAAATTCAGTGGCATCCAGCAGTGTAGTTTGATTACAACCCCCTTGCTTCTCCCCCTTGTCCTAAGTAGGAGAAACTACGGTAGCCAAATGTAAAAGGCCCTATCTACAGCCAGTGTTTGGTTTGTCCATTCTGGTTTTGACAACACAGTCTTATTTTTTTTTAATTAAATTTAGCAGCATATTAAAATCAATTCTGTAGCATTATTTTAAATATAGCCACAGTCCACAGTCAGTACCAAATATGTCTTTGTTTGGATCTGTACTCACTGCCCACCCATTCGTGGTGTCATTTTGAAAACAGTACACAGTAGTGATGAGATTCAGCTCTAGATTAATCCAAATCCTATTTATGATATCAGAAATATAATGCTTTGTCCAAGCAAACATATCAGCAGAAGACAAATTTTATTTTGGGGGACATATGCATGTATGATGAAAGGAATAGGCCAGAAAACAGTAAAGTATATAAGAATGCTTAAAATTATGTTTAAAAAGTATGATACAAAATCTGTATAATGGGGCACACTAATATGCACGGTCAGTCCCTTGTAAGTCATGGTGTTTTAAGAAATAGTGAGAGACTTGGGAATATGTCCTTACCAGGAGACACAATGATGAAAGCTATTGGTTAAGCTAATGTTTGTCTCACAGGACCGCCCCGCTCCATGTATCCCTCAGATCTTACAGCTGAAGAGGAGAGGAAGAGGATGAGTGGTGAACAAATAGGTCTGACTTGCTTGGACAGAGACAGAGATGCATATATCAGGTAAGCAACTGTAAAGCCACTGATGTATACCCAATTACAATCTGTTGCTTCTAGAAACCTTCAGTACACTGGTCTTTATTTGTTTTTCCTTATCTTTATTCCATCCTGATGCCAGGGATAATAAGGAAAGGGTGGAGTTTGCAAGAATCCACCCCTCCAACAGCTGTCACGGAGACCTCACCTCTCATCTCATGGTCCCAGGCGGGACTTCCCTCCAGTCTGGCCAGTTAGGAGATCCTGCTGCACATTCTGCTCACCATCATTGGATGCCAAGAACTGGAAGCCCGTCCCTCTGGATGACAGGACACTCTTATGGTAACAGAATGTTAACAGATTTGGAAATTAAGATACTAAAATTGTACACCTTTCAACTGTGCGACTTTATTGATTTCAGTCATTTTCAGTATTTTTTACAGATCATGTAAAGAAGGTAGTGAAGTGTGTTTGTCTGCCGACTAGCAGATCATTTACGCTTTTATATGATCTCGCTCAGCAGCAAATATTGAGTTGTCTTTTATGCTTACAGAACTCTGTATCATCTCATATTTGTGCAGACTTCAGCAGCCAGGATTTGACGTTATGCTGAAGAGAACACACCATTTCAACTTTAGCATCTTGTCATTTGTTCTCAGTCAAGTTTAGAATTGATTTCATGATTTAGTGATCATGATTTGTAGTCGTAGTATATTTGTAACCCTTTTTTACATGTAATGGAAAGCTAAATCTAAAACTGAAATCCTTTCTCTAAAGCAGGTATAGGTCATACAGCCCTGCACCAGAATCTGCCCCCAGGCTTCTCTGCAGCCATGCCAGGCTCCCTGCAGCCAGTCCTGCCTCTGCCTCAGGACCCCTCTGCCCAGTTGGTGGTCCTGCCCACAGAGCCTCCCGCCCATCCTGCCACTCATCACCTGGGTATGCCATAACCTTGCTTTCTCCTCTGTAAAGCCAATTGTATTTATAAAGCACTCTGAAAAAATGAGTCTGCCAAGTACACACAAACTATGCATGTACAGCCTCACACATACACATTATGTAAACGTAAATCCCCATAAATTAGAAATCCACTAAATGTAGCCTATATTCCACAGCTTCACCTCCCACTGAATAGTTATTAACACAATGTTATTTCAGTGTTCATATAATCCAGGGAAAAAAATAAAAGAACTGTTGGTAATCATAGTGATCCTGTGAAGACTGCTGATGAACTTCCCTTTAATGGGCTCATTCACACACACACACACAC
>NW_023339696.1:13213745-13245927 GCF_004916995.1 Morone saxatilis | reverse complement strand
ACACACACACACACACTCTCCACAATTCAAACATTTCCTGCACACCACCTGCTTGGCCCAGCAGGAATTGGGCTCTCAATGGGTCAGGGTACTCCCCACCTCCCCCCCAACATTCAGACACACATACACAGCACACACTGCAAGGCACACCAGAGGAAGAGGAAGCGTGAGAGTGAGGGAACGATCATTTCTCAAAACTCATTGTAGACACATATTCAGTGAACAGGCTGTGACATTTAATTAGCTCACAATTTTCGACGGTTCATTTCCTTCTGTGCTCCACAGGAGTTTCAGCCGAGAGAGGAAGTGCATCCACAAAAGCTTTCCCAGAGGAAACATTTGCGTATCTATGTTTATGTCCCGAACAAGGATTTTGTTGTGTCAAGGAAAAAGGTGGAAGGGAGAGTCAAGGTCAAAGGGCGAGAGAACAGAAAAATACCAGTTTTAAGGTTCTTACAGTGTAGGCCCACTACTTCCACCGTGGGAGGTTGTACTGCTTCTTAAAGCCACATGAGAAAGGTTATCCACAGACATGGGAACTAAAATTCCTGCTGGGCCCTATTGCATACCCTTTTCTGTGGTTTGGCTGGGCAGGTGGGACTTTTCGGCGGAAAGTCCTTGCTAAATGCTCCGGCGAGACAAACATGCATTTCCAGCCCAGTGTTTTGACCTCTAATCAACCTGCAACCATCATCATCTGTTCACATTTCATCATTGTCATGACATTTTTCCAGCATTCCAGCAAATTCTCAAGGCAGTTCTTAAGAGACAGCTTTTTGTTCAGAGCGGGGGAGAGTGTGGGATTGCTGCTGCCTGGGGAGATGTTGTTCTGTGAAGTCAGAAATCTTTTTTTTTTAAGAGATTTGTCTATGTCGTTGCTATAAAATGTGAATACAATGATTTTTAAATGATCCATAATGGTTCACTGTTTTGAAATGGTTGTGTGCGAGGTAGATAATGAGAGATATGGATAACAGAATGTTGTATTCTAGTGTGTTTTTAGTGTTGATGTGTATAAATCCAAAGGAAACTGTTTCTAAAGTGTGTATGTGCATTTTTGTTCTAAGGTAGTCCCTTTGTCACATTCCTCCTCCCTTTTCTCATTAGATGTGATGGAGCAGCCAGGGCTGTGGCCCCCTGTGTATGGCGCCCGGGGCCCACCCTCCCACATGCAGCATCCTGCTGTGTACTCGCGATCCCAGTTTCTACGGCAACAGGAGCTGTACGCTCTCCAGCAGCACCAACAGCTTCAGCATCAGCATCAACATCAGCACCAGAGCCACCAGTCACAGCAAGCACAACCACAGTCTCAAGCCCAGCAGCAGCAGCAGCACAGAGCTACGCATGGCATGGACATGCAACATCATGCCAGTCACAATTCACAGGTGATTATAAAGTCAAACTACGCAAGAAACCGTAACACTTAACACTAGTGTGGAAACAGTTTGATTAATATCTATCTATCTATCTAGAATAAGAGTCAAGCAGAGTAAGTGAGTCATGAGTCAGCTAAAATTCTCACATGATTTAGTCTATTTTTAACTCCCCTAATATTTTTCTGGGATATGCTGATTTTTTCACAGGGATGGAGCAGATCACTGAATATAGGCTGTGGAGCAAGTAGCTTTTTCAGTCAATGATTAGATTGCATGGATTTGGTTATTACATTTGCTCATTCACTTTCTTGCTAAATTAAATGAAAATAACTGTATTTTAATGCCACAGATGCAGAAGAGGCCCGATGAGACCTCTGTTGAACTAGAGGAACTCATTTCGGAACCCAGAACGTCTAAACCGGCCAAGCCCTACTCTTATAACCCACCTCAGAGGAACACCTCTCCCGCTGGGTCCTGCGCCGCTCATCTGTCCCCTTGTTGCCAGTCCCCCTCACTACGACCACATCCCAAAAGCACTCCCTCTACACCCTGCCCTGCTCCCAGCCCTGCTGCTGTAGCCCCTCACTCACCTGCCATCAGCCCTGCCCCACCACAGATGCCCAAGGGGGCCGAATCCCAGGACAAGAGAGGAGAGGGACAGCCCCCACAGGATTACCCAGAGTCTTTGGAGCCTGGTAAGCATGAGCAAAATGGTGTATATATGCAAACAGAAATGTTTTCCAGCTGCCTTTGATGCACTGTGTGCAATGGCTTAAGTATGAGCTATATTGATAACATCAGATAAAAGCCTTTCAGAGAACAGGCAATCCGTTTAAGATGTTTCTAGTGACAAATGTTATGCCAAATAACTCACACAGCAACAGCAAGATGACAGTGAATAGCAGCACCTACTACATTACACACAACTGTAATTGGAATAGCCACTGTTGTTAATGATGCTTTCTGCTGGTGTTGTGGTGAAATGTGTGGGTGGCTCTGTTGGCAAGCCCCTGATTGACTGAACAGCTCAAAGCTGCAGAAAATGGCTGCCGGCTGAGCTGGGGCTTTCCAGTACTGTTACCTTTGTAATGACTGAGAAACACCTCAATAGCAGCCCTCACCTCTCCTCCACCCCCACAGGCCCCGCACTCTCTTCATCATCATTAATGTCTGGCTAACGGGCGCCACACGCCAGAAGAATTGTGTCAGGTGCTCTGATAAAAACCAAAGGCCTGGCCCACTTCAAATAACACACTTACACAAGGTTGCATGTGGTCCTCTACCCCTCCTACTGCTGGGAGATCAAGGCAGTGTGCTTTTCATTTTCCTGGTTTTCACCCCTTGTGACCTCGTAGGTAGCAAGGGAGTTAAGTTTAAAGTGGGCCTGATGTGTAAGGATTTTAGATTTGCAAAGCACCTCTAAATGTAAGGCTGTCTTGGGGATCCTTTTTGTTGTATTTCAACTTAAATATAATTTAATTTAATTTAATAATGGCATTATGAGATATCTTTGTGGGAGGTTTTTATCAGAATCGTTTAGCCAATATTGACAATTGTTGATTTTATTTTCTATTTCTTATTTATTTCTCTCTATAGACTTGCCTCCTGGATACACCTACCCTGCTATTGCCATGGGCTACAGGAGTGGGCCCTCCCCCCAGGATGTTCGACTGGCTGAGCCAGCCGACCTGGAAGCAGTCCAAGTGGAGCCTGCTGAGCATGCTCCCCAGTCCCTCTCCACTCTGGGGGAGGGGTTGGACTGCCAAGCGGTGGTCAGGCCCCTCCCAGAGCCCCTCCCACCTAAGGAAGTGGAACAGGAAGAGGAGGAAAGAGTGGTTGAGAGAGTTCTTGAGCAAAGAGAGGAGGTGGAGGTGGCAGCAGCCAAATATGTGCCTGGAGAGATGGAGGTGGAGGAGCAGGGGCCCGCTGAGGAAGAGGTCCTGGTTTGCCCCCCTGCTGAGAGCCCAGTGTGCGAGGCTGCTTCCTGTCCCGTCCCCCTTTCAACAGAGGAGCCTGAAAGGCCAGGGGCTGTCATCACCTTGGAAGAGGAAGAGGATGATGAGGCGGTGGGTGAGGAGAGCCAGGTGGAGCATGCTCAAAAGGTCATCATGCCTGGAGAGCAGGATCCAGAGCTACCCACCATCATCGAGCTTGATTCCGTTTCCCCCGCAGCCCCTGAGCCGCAGTCCCCATCCCTTGAGGGTGCAAAGGACAGCAAGCAGCAGCACAAGAATGAGATGACCCCTGATGACGCCTCAGTGGATTTTGTCTGTCTTTCCCCTGCCTCGGCTTCTGCCCGTAGCCCGAGCCAGACAACTGTTGCTGTGCCCCACAAACCTCTTGTGCCCTGCTACTGGAGTCTGGAGCTGCTGATTGCTGCTGCCTTCTGCACAGACGTACCTCCATTTCCCTTGTTCCCTCTTAGCACCCCATCGGTTGCCCCGTCACAGCCAAACCCCCACCAGGGTATGGAGCTTCTGAGTGAGCTGGCAGATCTGGAGCTGCAACAGCAAAAGCGCACCTGTGGGAAAAGTCAGGGTGAGGGACTGTGCGTCTTCCATTACTCACACACATTAACATGCACACAGAAACACACTCCTATCAGCAGAATGCACTTCTCTCTCGTAGTTTACCCTCCTTTTCCTCTGTGTCCACCGAGACAAACTCCCACTCCCCCCTCAGGCCTTGCCTGTGTCGCTCTGTGTTCCCTCCCAGATACTCCTCTCTTCCTGCTGGTCTCAAGGGCCTCTGGTGGATTCTAACATGTCCCCAGAGAAGCTGTCTGCATGCCTGCTTGCCGTTCCTCTTCTTTGGTGTGTTAAAGGCACTTTTATTTTCTAAAAGGCTGTTCTAACGACGCAGAGGCCTCAGGAGAGGGAGAAGAATCAGGAGGACAGGGCTGAACTACTAGTGAGGGGTGTACACTCCCTCTCTTTCCCTTCCAGCTTTCCTTAGGGAGCTGTCTCTCTGTCTCTCCATCCTGCCGCTGTTTGATCCACACGTGTGCAGAAATGCACACACACCCAAGCACACATAAAAACACACATGCAATTGCAAATACACACACTTTAACAAAAAAGAAAAAAAGAGACACACCAATTGGTATCCCTCTCTCCCACACACAACACGTTACTGAAAGTTAGTGTGTAATCACAAAAGCAGTCGATGTTTTCAGCACCCTGGAGCATTGCCTGGCTAATTAGACCCCATTGTTTTAAAGTGCTTTTAAAAGCTTCCTTGTTTTTCAAAGTGCCATGTGTTTTTTTTATTCATGCAAAAGGATGTTTTGTGTTTACCACAGCATCCTAATGCATTTAACTGCTCCCAAAAGAGGGTTCTATAAAAAGGGTATCATCAACTGATTCTTGTGTCAGTGATGTTGTCTTTGTGATGCGATACTGTTGACAGCTCAGGGAAGTGGCACATGTCGAGTCACAACAATAGTCTTTACCAAAACAAGTACTAAAACAAGTGAGAAGCATAAGCAAATTTTTTATTTATATATGTAAAGGCGTAAGGCGTTATGTTTTTCCGACTCTGAGACTGTTGCAATGCCTGATATTCAACCTTTAGCTCAGTCCATTGATGGCAGATAGTCCAGTCAGTGCCATAGGCAGGTAGCAGGGGCTATATAGGAAGAGCTTGGCCCAGATGGCCACAGACATAGCAGCATCTGGTGAGTCCACATTGATATGACCTCTGAAATGAGATGCTGCTGCTTCCTCATACTGGATAAATATACCCAATTCCTTCAATGTCTTTCCTCCTCATTATTTATTCACTATATCACACGATTGTGTCATGGACACAATGTGAACTAAATCATTGTTTTTTTCTTTTGTTCCATAACAGGAGAGGAGTTGCTGATGTTTGACCTCCAGAGCCTTGCTACGCTGGCCACAGCCCGTGCACTGGAGATGGGCTCCCAGGAGGGCAGCAGCACAGGTTCAGGGCGACACTTCCCAGCCCGCAGGATCCTCAATTTACGCAGGAAATGCAGCTGGACACCTCGCAATGAACCAGTAAGACTGCAACTGTGGTGCCTCCAAAACACAAAGATCCTATATGGTTTTAATGTCTTTCATTTAAATAAATTAAACAGACTACCAAGTGAAGAATGTGTTTTACTTGATTTTTTTAAAGGTTGTGTTTAATGTTAAAAACAACCATCAATGATGTGTATTTCAGGTGTGCCCAGCCAAAGGTACCATGGAAACAATGGATGGTCCTGAGCTTGCCATGCGTATGAAGTTGGCTGAGCTACAGCGTCGCTACAAAGAGAAGCAAAAGGAGCTAGCCAAACTTCAGAGGAAGCACGATCATCAGTGAGTGCGGCCTTATCCACCTTTCCCTTAAGCCCATATCCACCTTTTGCATTTGATATTTCAAAAGTAACACACTTGCTTCTAATTTTCAGAGGTTTCTTTTCTGTATTATTTGCTACTACAAACTTTTGAGTTTAGATGTTATCTCAAGAGTTCCTCTCTGTCTGCTTGTGTGTTTACATCTGTGTGTGCAAGCAGGAAGGAGGAAACACCTCGCAGCCCAGCGCGACGAGGACCCGGGCGGCCAAGGAAGCGGAAACCCACCCTCACCACAGGTCCAGTGTCCTCATCTGAGGGCCAAAGAAAAGTCAAGTGAGTATCACTCAGCCCATCTACGCTGGCTGGCTATAGTCCAATCTTGCCTGATAAATCCCTCCATATCACTGGCATACAGGGACTGCCTCTCATTGGCATAAACAGGAAATGGGAGAACACAGCTGAACCATTCAAGGAAGTCCACTTAAGTCCTTTCTGGCGTTAATTGTATAACAGCATAATCAGTGTCAGCTGAGTGTATGTCTGCTAGTACAGAATATTTATGTATGCTTAATATTTGGACTACACATACCTAGAAAACCAATCATTGGCCTCATTAGGCTTCAACCTGGCTTAAACCTCCGTGGCATTACTGTAGTGCATGTAGAGCTTAGCTGCGATGGTTTAGGGGGGGGGGCTGGCTGCTGGCTGGGGGGATGACAGGCAGAGGATGTAATTAGAGTACTGTGAATTCTCCTGTAATCTGTCCCAGCAGCAGGAATGTGACACACCACAGCCCAACAGGGTCACCAGGGGTCCAAAGGATAACATGATGGTCAGACAGTCCAGGCACTTAGAGATAAGCTGACATTTAGAACTCTCATACAATGTCCATGTGTGTATGAGGGGAAAAAAAACAATTAGACGAATACAGTGAGCCGAACAGCGAAAAAAATATAAAGTGGGAGACAGAGATGAAGAGATTGGAAGATATTCAAGAAACAAGGACGCTACGCTATCTCAAAATGTTGATGACATTTTAAAAAGTGCAAGCGTCAGCTTTTGTCAAAACAACATTGCCATTGCTGTTTGGTCGTGGTGGAGGAACTGATAAACCAAAAGGGTCTAGGGGATAAAGGTTTGCTGTCAGGCTTCAATTAGCCTTGTCATCAGGGTTTGGAAAGGCATAGAACACTAAATGTCACCTCGCAGCGCTCTCTCTCTCTCTCTCGCGTCTCTCTCTCGTCTCTTCTCTCCGTCTCTCTTGTCTTTCTCTGTCTCTCTGTCTCTCTCTGTCTCTCTCTCACTCACTCTCTCTGTCTCTCTCTCTCTCTGTCTCTCTCCCTCTCCTCTTCTCCCTTCTTTTCTCACTGTGGTTTCTGGGCAGTGGTCCACAGTGTTCCCAGCTGCCCCTCTGCGATGTCACCTCCACTCTGCTTCCACCCATGTACCCCTGCCCCCTTGCCAGGCCAGCACTGATCGGAGTGGGGACACTGATGCTGGTTGACAATGACACCCAAATGAAAGGGTAAGGGGCCAGGACCCTGCAGCGAAGTGGAGGAAGGGTGGAGGCCGACATGGGGGTGGTAGGGTGCAGTCTGCGTTTCTATTGTGTTTCTAATCTGAGCTACAGCTCTGGTACTTTTATTTTTATTCAAGACAGCTAGGGTGCACACCCTTGTGTTTCTACAGATGTGTGTGTGCAGCAGAGAATGACATGACGCTTCTGAACAAGTAACAGGCAGACTGGAGACTGATTAGCCCCATATTGCGCTACATGGCAGGGTTATGTAAAAGTATGTACTGCACCTGCCACTCATGCCACTACAAGAGGCTGACGCTTGGGTGCTATGATGGAGGGCAGTGGGTCAGTGGGTAACGGTCCAGTTTTTTTGTATCTCCTTCATAACCTTATTTGCTTGAACTCCCTGTGGTTCGAGGAAAATAATGTGTGTGGCAGCGGTTGAGTGAGCGATAAATTCAAGCCTCCCTGCCTGTGTATTCTATGCATATGCGCAATTAGTTATGGATGTAGCTGTGTGCTTATGAGCATTTAGGCAGGCATTGTTTGTTTTTGTGCGTGCCTCTGTTATTCCTGTGGGTAGAGCACTGCGGTCCTTTGTGGTGCTGCTTTGATTGGGGGGAAGACTGGAGAGAACTAACTGCTCGCCAGCAAACCCTGCTAATCAATTCTGTTTAATTAGTCACTGTACACTCAGCTCCACCAGCCCCCCACAGAGGGGAGGGACTCTTGTCATATTGTGTTTGTCAGCAGCGGAAGGCAAGCAGTGGCGGGATGTCCCTCACAGGGACAAATCACACTTCACTGCCACCTCTGTCACTCTCCTGTCAGTCAATGGGCAGACAGTCCTGCTGCCCGACAATCGCCTTCATTCTTTTCACGTTATGTTACAGATGCACACTTACATGCTCTGATTATGAGATTTACACACAATCAAAGCCTACATTCAAAGTATGTACACACACATTTCATTTTTAAACAATGTGTAGTTACAGAATTGTATGTGGTACAATATGCAAACAAAGAACTAACATGCAATGTTCAATGTGCTTATTTATCTACTTCACATTTAAACCCTGCTTACTCTGTAAATGTGACTGATTTTGTAGGCTCTATGCACACTAGGAGAGGGGAAGTTAATCTTTTGTTTGAGCATGGCCTGGCTCACGTTGGTGTGGTCTATGGGCAGGCTTCCAGAGGGAAATTCAAGGGCATTTGGAGTGGTTGGCCTGTGATTCTGCTCAGTGTAGGGGAAATAGTGTGCCACGGTGATATGAAAATGCAACTGGAGTGCTACAATATTCACTGAGAACAATAGAGCTGCATACAAATTCAGTGCCTTCCAACCATTTACTGTATCTTTCAAAGCTATGCAGTGCTTCACAGGCTGCAAAGACACTCCCTAGATAAAGCGTTAAGGCTTCTTATGCCACACTGCCCTCAAACAATCCCAGGTTCCTTGTTAGATCCCAATTTTTCAAGTGTGTGGTTCAGACATTGGTCTCTCCGTGTCCTTTTTTGTCATTCAGTTCATCAGACAGAGAACCGAGTTATTAGATCCCACAGAGAGGTGACTCAACTCTGTTTTCCCCTGTGATGTCCTACCCCCTCTTTTTCTTTCAAACCACCGCCATTCTCCTCTAATGAATGCCTCTCCCTTGTTTTGACTGGCAGGTCGATGGGGGCGGGGCTTGCCCTGTTGCCTGAGGATCTAGGAGGGGGCGGAGACAGCCAGAGAAGGAAGAAGAGGCTGTCCAGTCGAGGCTTTGAGCGACTCAGCAGCACACAGGTCAGGGTCCCCTTTTCCTCCTCCCTTTTGTCCTCTATGCAACTAGAAATGAAAGAGGCCACTCTTTGTTTCTTTGCGTTTGATATATTCCTTTGTTGCACACTATTTCTAATTAGGTGCTACCCTCAGGAGTCAAATCCTCTGCTCTCCATATTAATATCTTTTTCATTGGGGCTTTTACTATCCCTTTTTCTTCTCTGTGTGTGAGCAAATGAGAGCCCCCTTCCTCTGACGTTCTGATGCTTTTGCGGCTGCTGTGACCGGGATTGTAACTGGCTCTCTCTGGCTCTCTCATCTCTCTCTGTTGCAGCAGATAAAAGCACAGGGCTGCAAAAAAAGCAGTCTTCACAGCATGCTCAGCTCCAAGCTGGCCGGTGATGTGACTCAGCTCAAACAAAAAGCCCAGGGTAAAAAGAATCTCTCAGGGACAGGCTCCAGGGACAAGGAGGTTTCGCCCTGCAACTCCAACCCCAAGCATAGACACAGGAGCCAGGGCACAAGCAAAGCCGAGTCCAGGCGAGAGTCTGGGGGACAAAGTGACACAGGTATATACCAGCAATCACAGTATTGATTGTGCTTCATGCTGTTTTGTTTTAAAAAGCACAGTGCTTTGTTTTCAAATTCACACTGTTGAATCCTTTAAGTTCTTAACCTACATTTGAACTGTGATCGGTTTCGCAAACTTTCTCAGCAGCCAGTGTCGACAGTGGCCCCCAGGAGAGCTGGACTGGACTGGTGCGCCGTGGAAGTAAAAAGGCATCCACCACCCTTAAGCAGGGTTCTTCCCATCTGAGCCAGCCCAGAGCCAGGGTTCTCCGTGGCCACCGACAGGAAGCAATGGAGGAGGGAGATAGCTCCCCTGCAGAGAGTGACTACTCTGATCAAGGTGAGGCAGTGAGTACTGATAGCTGGCTATGAGTGATAGGTAATGAATGGCCACAGCAACCCAATATGGCTCAGAAAGACCTGGCCGTGATTCCTAGTACCTGTCTGTATGAAGTTTGCATGTATTCCTGTTTTTACTCTGTAGACTTGTGGATGAACTGGGGATTTTTAATTGGCTAGCTATTAAAGTGTTGCCTGTATGATGACAGCCACGTGCAAGGGCGGTTGATCGCTATGAATAACTACACATTTACTCCATGTACACAGAAATAAAGTGTAAGGGCTGCAGTGCATAAAGCACATTGGACCTGTTTTTGAGTAAAAAAAGAAACAACCTCCAGACATATTTATGTCTGACCAGACATGCTATGCCAGTGTCCAGTGTGCATTTTGTTAATTTGTCAATCACTTTAAAAGTAATCAGAGGTGAGCAAAAACGTGTTGATGAATGTCTTGTAACAGACAGGGGTGTGCTTGGACACTCGACACCTTAGTGATCGGCCTTGTTGGCTGATCTGGGCTAGATGTGCAGCCACAGCTGTGGACACTTGCCTGTGAGAGGCTTTGACAGCCCTGGAAACTAGCAGACTGGGTCAAAGAGCTGCTTGAGAAAGTGCAGTGACAAACACACACACACATACACACACACACACACACACTCACTCCTACACTCCCTTGCACACTAGCTCTGCAGCATGTGGGTTCACACCAGGAAATACCGACGAGGCAAAGCACTTCATACATAATTTCTATGAACAGTTAAACTATTTACTTAAATGCTAATGAAGTGCTTGTTAAATGATGGAGAGTAAGTTAAATAACTTGGTGGATAATGACTTTAAAAGATGGATTTGATAAGCCACATTAAGTTCATAAAACCTACCCAACAATAGCATATCTATGCTGTTTTGTTTGCTATCTCTATTAGAAGATGAAGAAGAGGAAGGCAGTTATGATACTGACGAAGGTCAAGACTACAGAGCACAGCCCCCCAGAGACGTCACTTCTAGCTCCTCTGTGACAGATCCGAGTCCCTCGTCTGTTGTAAAACTGGAGGCCAATCAGAAAGCCAGGAACAAAAAACAGAGACAGGAGCTTTATGGTAAGACTGTCCTTTGAAACGCATTCATAAGTCAACAAAGCTGCCCCACATCTTCACGGGAAGCATCTGTTTTGTGTTTCTTCTCCTGGCTTGTTAGCTTGGTCTAAATCTGTTTCTCTAATTGAACCGCACAGGCTCCCAGAGTCTGTCTGGAGCAGAAGGGGACGTCAAAGTAAGGAAGAAGACCCCCTGTAGGTTGGGCCTGGCCACTGCAATCAAAAACCACCATGAAGATCACCGGCCTGAAGGAGTAAGAAGGCCATGTGTATCGAGGTCTAAAGAGCCTCGGTGGGGCAACCTTGGGGCCAGAGGCAACCGCTACCGGAGGAGCATGGGACTGGCCACCTTCCCGACCACCAGTGAGAGGCTAAAGAGGGCGACTCGCAAGAGCACCATGTTGAGAGGAGCAATCAATAAGGTTAGTAGAAAATATTTCTATAGAATTTTTGACAAACAGGAATGCTTGTACATTTCAAAATGAATTTTTCCTCGCCAAGCTTAAAAGGAGCTGCACATAATAGGCACTCCATAATACACAGTTAGGTATGCTTTGTGTCATTACAGAAATACACATGGTAGTGAAAAGATGGGTGATACAGAAGTATTAGCTGATGGAAATGAGTATTTAGTTCTACAGTAGCAGAGCCTGGCAGGTATCAGGGATAGATTCTGCTAATTCGTACACCCAAATTTTAATTAATACCCTTGGTTTAATTAGTGCATGTGAATTGAAAACTTGAATTAATAATGTTCACAAATTAGAAATACTTTCCCTCAAATTAATAATTTGTACCCTCAGAGGACCTAAAATAATTTTCCACATAAACTATTATTTTTGATCATTTATGTGCACATAATTCCTGCTTCCCCCGCTAACTTGCTGGGTTCATAACCAGAGATATGTATCTCACAATTTATCTCAATAATCCTCATGTCATTTTAACAGAGGAGGAGTTGCTGGTCAGTTGGGGCACCATCTTTGCAGAGTGAGGAGGCTAGCAGGGAACGAAGGAGCAAGGACCAACAGGTACCAGTCACAGAGAACTCAAAAAGCACCTAACTCAGGAAACAAGGCACATGCAAACATCAAACAGAATCCAATTCTTACAAAAATACCAGACTTCATACATTCTTTAACAAATGTGGTGATGTCTTACTGTCCTAGATTTCTCACCCTGAGGACCGTTACTGTAGGACTATTAAAAGTACTTAGCACATCGCACATAGCCTAACCTCCTGCTGAGTAATCTTAGAGAAGGAGATGATGGGAGACGAGATGTGGGAAGGGGGGTGGCTCACACCTTCTGCTGTGACAGAGTGAAAAAATGTTGGAGTAAAATAGCCACTGATAGGAGATGGTACAGGCACTGTGAAGTCCCCTGGGGTTAATTGCTACTTTGAGTAGCATGCTAAACAATTTCTTCTTTCTTCTATCACACTTTTTATCTCCAAGTTTATTTTTTTATCTATTCCTGCATCCATTTATTCTTCTGGCCGTCCCTTCTGTTATATTCTACAGCCAAAGGGACGGGCGGTGAGTCGGCTGCTGGAGAGCTTTGCAGCTGATGAGGGCTTTCAGATGGATGGCAGCAGCTTCTCAGAAGAAGAGGAAGACAGCCGCCATTCATACAACAACAAAAGCCCTGAAGGTAACAGATAACACTAGGTATCTTGCAAATGTGTTTCAAGCAGCAGGTAGTTGCAATGATGGTGACGTAATAATTGTGACGTTTGCTTTTGCAGTTCCTAACTGTGTCCTGACCAAAGAGCTCTTGACTGATGGACTGAAGGTGCTGATCTCCAAGGAGGATGAACTCCTATACGCTGCCAGGGTCCACACTCTGGAGATCCCAGACATGTAAGCACACATGCAGTGGTTCAAGTGTTTAATCAATAAGTTTTTCAATACACTCATACAGTGGATAAGGCAATACAGCAGTTTTGAAAATGTCACCATGATAAGATTATTTTATGTATTAAAGGAGGAGGAGGTTATTACGGTTGACATCAAAGTAACACTACAATTTACAAAGATTACTTCAGTCCTTCAAATTACAGTGACATGTGTACACTTTTTTGTCATTCTTCACTCGGCACATGTGCTGAAATGGAGTAAACCTTGTGCAAAGTGCCATTTCTATGTAGAGACACGGAAATAAATCAATGATTTATCCTAGAGGCTAGCACATCCTTCCAGACATCAACTCATCACAAAAGAAATCATCCAAACAATATTTATCAGGGTAGGCATCTTTACGATCACAAAAAAAGGAATTTTGCATGAGAGAGCCAGAATCCATTTTTTTCCTTATTTTTATCTCTTCGTGTCTTTCTTCCTTACATTACAATCCCCACATCATCCCATAGCTAGCTCAATATCGATACGGCTCCTCTGGCTCAGGCAGCAAAAATATGCTATAACAACAGCAGAGTGGGAGTAACACATGACATGGGAGCCAGGCTAGCATAATACAAGCATCTGAAAATAGCCTCATCTTTCTCTCTCTGCTGTGCTTTTTTTCTCCAGCTTTAGCATTGTTATTGATGGTGAAAGAGGAAACCGCCCAAGAATCTATTCATTGGAGCAACTGCTACAGGAAGCTGTAAGTTCACCCCGCTGCACTAAAACATTCCTTGTTACGAGAAAAAACATAATTTGTTTGGTCTTCTGGGTCTCTCAACACTTCTATTTCTCTTTCACATCCATCTCACTGGCTTTGCACTTCCCAATAGCCTTCTAGCCTTTCTGCAGCCCTGCCAGTCCCTTCGCTTTCTCTCTTTTGACCTCCCTTGTCTGTGTCTCAGGGTCACTGAGAGCCATCTAAACCTCTTAAATGAATATGAACATATGGGAGGGCAGGATCTTTGGGTTTATGTGTGTGAGTGTCTGTGAAAGTCTGTTAAACCCAGCTCCGTGTGTGGGTGGTATAATCCCACAAACACCTGGATACTTAGTAAATTTAGAGTTTAAGTGGGAGATGATGTCGACTTTACAGCCCTACTGCTAAAGTTGACCTGTAGGCATCCAAAAGTTCAGGGGCTATCCAGCTATTATAAGACATATCAATTTCAGAGTGTTTCTCTCTCTTTTTTTTTTTACCTAGACCACAAGATTTGTAATTCTCACTCAGTTTCATGTTAAGATACAATTACATTTCCTAAGTCATCCATGTAATGAGACACAATTATACATTGTAGAAACCGCAGCACATTCTTGGCTGGTATTCATTTGTATTTAGGTAACATGTGCTTCCTGGTGTGTTTTGCATCCAGAATGTAGTTTTAGTGTTAACTGCAACAGGTGACCTACGTCCCATTTTGTTTTGGGTTTTTTTACCGAAAGGATGCTGGTCTGTGAACTAATAACAGCTGGGTCACCTAAGGCAATGCCGTCAAACCCACATCTTCTCCAACTGTGGAAATAAGTCTTCACTCTTGCCAAACAGGGCACAGGACATTGTGTTTGCACACAATGGAAACTCAAGAGATGATGACCCTGGAAGAGTAGAGCAGAGTTTAACTGGCATGATTGTGCTTTGCATTAATGACTTTTGTTGTCATTCTAATGGGGAGAAAACAGGAGAAGCTGCCAAGAGGGCATGATAACAGTGCTAGGACCTAATTTTAAATAGTTTTGTGATCATATTTCATCTAAAATTATGAATAATAAAGTAGTGATGTATAAAGATGTACACAAATTTTAGACTAGACATAATTAATTAATTAAAGCAGAGTAAAATAATTAGTAAATATTGTGACGAAATTCAACGTCAGGAAACGTGTTTAAAGTTAACTGAGATGAATAAATCGCACGTGCACGTGTCAATTACATTTCCTAAAACTTTTTTTGTTCAGTGTTAGGTATTGTATTTGTTTGCTTAAGTATAACTCCAAGATCATTAATCAAAGAGATTCCACGTGTTATTGTTTGTTTCTCCCTACTGGCCAAGGGTTACTGTAGCATTCATCTGTCCATAACACCAGCGCTCATCACGTGCCTCATAACGTGTTGTTCAGCAGTGTGAGATCTTTCCCCTCACACATACATTAGTCCATTTAATATCTGAGTGATTGTCTCCTCCCTCTATCATCCATGTAAGCTCAGTGTTTCCCCACAAAGCCTTCTCACAGTGCCATTTTCTAGTTCTCCCGGCAGTTCTACACACAGCACTTCTGGCAACTTATGTCTTGTCTAAACACTCATTGGATTGCAGCTGGTTCTAATTATTCCATACTTCCACTTTCTTGTCTTTAAATTAGTCCAAAAGCCATTTATTTAACTCTGACACCAATACCACGATTTCACCGTGCTCCCTCTCCCTTCCCCATACATACATACACACACGCCACACACGCGCGCGCGCGCGCCTGCGCGGCACACACTATCACACACACACACACACACATCCACACATCCACACCTCATCAGTCAAAGGGTCCCTCGCCATGGCAACAGTAAATGAAAGCAACCTGAAAGAGCCCCCAGTGAGTGGCGGATGCTGGGGCTGCCTGCATTGTTGGAGGGAGGATCTGGCAACCTGCAATCACAAGCCCTCTATTCAGACCCTCTTTAGTATTACTCAGCAAGTCAGGATTTACTGCATCATGGCTTCCGTTCTTTTCAGCCCTGACTGGCACATTGGCATGAGATAAGTGCCGCTTGGAAACGTGGCACAGTGGCTGCCCATGCACAATGCTCCATGGCTCTCACACTGTTTGTATGTGTGTATGTGAGTGTGTATACATGTATGTCTGTCTGTGTGTGTGTGTGTGTGTGTGTGTGTGTGTGTGTGTGCAGCCTGTAATGAATCTTAATTATGTTTTGGTCTGGCCTACAGGTCCTGGATATACGTCCAGAGTCAGAGACTATGCTCAGGGAAGGAACCAGGGTTTGTGCTTACTGGAGTGAACGCTCACGCTGCTTATACCCAGGCTATGTTCGCAGAGGTGAGACATCAGCTTTTTTTATCTCTGTTTTCCTATATATCCACTGTATCTTTAATTTTTTTGATTGTATGTATATACATTCACTTAATTTGCATTTGCCCATTTTCCTGCACGCCTAAGGAAGTACATGTATGTCTCTTGCAGTTGGTTCATCTGATGAAGGGAAGCAAGGAGGAGTGATGGTAGAGTTTGATGATGGAGACCGAGGGAAGATTTCTCTCCCAAACATCCGTCTCCTGCCTCCAGGATACCAGATTCACTGTGGGTGTCTCCTCTCTGTGTAACTGGGAATTTTCCATTTCATGTTGCAGTGTATTATCTACCTGTAAGTAAATGCTAATAATCTTCTACTTTTCCTTTAGGCGGGGAGTCATCTCCTGCCCTGCTGGTACCCGGCGGGACAACAGCCAAGAGAAGTTGTAGTCTGGAGCAGGCCCCAATCAGTGACAGACCATCTGACAGACTCAACACTATCAACAGTGTAATAAACAGCCAAACTCTAACTGTTCACAAAAGAAGACCAGGTAAGAATTAACCTCAGAAACTGTTGTGTTGGACAAGTGTACCTAATAAACTGGTCAGTGTACAGTATGTGCAAAAGAGACATAGTCACATTTCAGTCACATTGTATTACTTAAGCATGATTTTTCTTTATTCTAGGGAGACCAAAGGGTTCTGGGAAAAAACAAAAGCAGCAGCAGCAAGCTGAGAATGCCAATAAAAATCCCTCACCGTTCCTGGGTTGGCCTTTGTTGGCCAACACCAGGAAGAGGATGTCCGACAACTTATTTCAGCTGAACGGGGCACCCAGGAAGGCCATGAGAGGGAAAGAGGATGACCTGTTCCCCTTACCTCAGACCCAGCCACTGGCGTCCACCCCAGCCAAAGGCCTTTTCAGCAGCAGCTCCTTTGAGGTGGACTCCTTTAGCAGCATTGCAAATGGCTACTCATCTTTCTGTACTCAGTCTACAGGGCCAAGTCCAGGTTTATCTATGGGCCCCAGAAGTGGGCTGTATGGCCAGAGGCGCAGGCAAGATGAGCTTGTTATGCCAAGGGGCAGGAAGTCTGGACAAGAGTTCCTGGTTAAGTTAGACCATGAAGGAGTGACCTCTCCCAAGACAAAGAACAGCAAGGCTCTGCTGTTGCGAGGTGGATCTTCCAGTGTCAGTGGTATGCCCAGAACAGAGGCTTACTCTCACCCAGTCCTTCTGGTTAAAGACAACAAAAAGGGTGGTGCCTCCAGGGTAGAACTTCTTGTGAAAGGAACAACACCTCAAAGAAAGCCCTCCCTTCCTATGCGTCTGGGTGAATATAGCGACTTGGGTTTCAGCTATCACAGAGAGTGTCACAGCTCCTACTCTGATCTGGATGATGAAGAAGAAGAGAGGAGGAGAGCTGCACTGGCTGCTGCCTCAGGAGGATTAAGGACGGCTGGCCGCTTCCTGTCTCGTCTTTCTGTCTCCTCCTCTTCTTCTGGTTCTTCAAGCTCCTCCTCTTCAGGCTCTCTCTCTAGTTCTAGCCTGTGTTCCTCTGACAATGATTCTTCCTACAGCTCAGAGGATGAGGACAGTTCTACACTGATGCTTCAGAGTTGTATGTCTTCCCACCGGGGGCTCCTGCAACCCTCTGAACCCTCCACTTCTTCAAGGCCGCACCAGCACTCCTTTGTGGCCAAAGCTGTGGCTGTTTCTAATGCCAAAGGAGGTCCCCCTGACCAGGTCTCCAACAGCAAGTCCCTGAAGAGGAAAGAATGCAGCAGTTCCTCCTCTAAACCATGTAAGGATTTCTTGAAGAAACCTAGGATGCTCCCAGATGACACCTCATTTATTCCAAGGCCCAAAATGTCTGCATTCCTTGCAGGACGACAAATGTGGAGGTGGTCAGGAAACCCTACGCAGGTGAGAATAGTAGTAATGTTTCTGCTGCATACCATCAATGCAGCAAAGATTTGTACTTTTCTTTCATAGCATCAGTTCAGCTTTAAATACTAAATCACTAGAGGTCAAAAGAGGTAGTAGTAATAATAATAATAATAATAATAATAAAAATAATAAAAATAATAATAATAATAATAATCAAAGAGATTAATCCAAATGTCTGGTTTTCCACAGCGACGAGGTCTAAAGGGCAAGGCCAGGAAGCTTTACTATAAGGCCATTGTGCGAGGCAGAGACACAGTGAGAGTGGGAGATTGTGCTGTATTCCTCTCAGCTGGACGCCCTAACCTACCATACGTAGGTCGAATTGAAAACTTCTGGGAATCCTGGACCTCCAGCATGGTGGTCAAAGTAAAGTGGTTCTATCACCCTGAAGAGACCAAGCTTGGCAAGAGGCATAGAGATGGCAAGGTGAGTCATGATATATGTTACAATTTTATGTAGTTTATTCATTTAAAGCATATGAAACTTTCACATGACATTATTCTTTCTTTGCTTTTTACATACAGTATAATGATGCAACTAACCCTGTCTTTTCCCTATCCAGCATGCCCTGTACCAGTCATGTCATGAGGATGAGAATGACGTCCAGACAATCTCTCATAAGTGCCAGGTGGTGAGCAGGGAGGAGTATGAGTGTCTGACTCGCAATCAGAAGCCGAACAGTACCTCCCCAGACCTCTACTACCTGGCTGGGACGTATGACCCCACCACTGGTCAGTTGGTCACTGCTGATGGGGTTTCCATCCTGTGCTGAACCTCCATGAGGACACTACTGAAGGACCCCTTTGGAGGAAGAATAGAAGTCCATGACTTTTCCTACAAGACCCTCCAGCCTTGGAAGACAACAAGTGTTCCTTGGGTATGCCTCAAGGACCCATGGACTAAATGTCAGCACCAAAGCAGGGCTGTCTGAGGTTACACACTGGAGTCTACTGGCGTCTAACCTTCCTCAAAGTGACGGGGATGTCGATAACTGGTTAATCCTTTCAAAAATCATAGTAGTAAGTCTGGGTCTTCCTGGGCAAATTCAATAAGTGGAGTTTAAGTTGTCTAACTAATCTCTTTTTAATGGATCCATGTGATTGACAGCTTCATAACTGGTTTTAAGACTCATATTTCCAGCTCCTATCATATGTCACCAAAAGAGAGCTGCGATTACATTTGACTGTGCAAAGTACGATGAGGCTGAAAAGTCTCTGCGGACCAATTCTTAAAAGGTAGCCTTACCTAAGGGAAGAATGGAAATGAAAGTGAGGCATGGGCCTCTCCCTAGACTTCTTCATTCCAGGGAAGTTACAAACATGTAAAGGATGTAAAGTTGATGTCTGTAAATATTTTGAATTTTTCCCAATCAAGCCATACACTTCAGTACCTCTCGCCTGTCTTAACTGTTCAGGTGTACATTGTACAGTTCAATTATTGTATTGTTGTCTGTTGTCTATATGTACATAAAAGCTATTTTATATAGGAGTTTATTGTATATATGAGATGTATCTTTCCATGTTTGCGATTGATTTATTTTTATATGGGTGTAGAAAACATTACGTTGTTTTTCTTTTGCTTTGGGAAGTCAAGATTGGAGTTGTTAGTGTTGCACTGCATATGCCCTGCTGAGACAGAGAGACAGACAGAGCACAAACAAAGACAGAAGGATTTAGTCTATAACAGGACAAGACTCACTTTCTGAGAGAGAGGGGTCATCCTGTTTAAAAAATAGGTCAACTGGCTTTTTGTAAAAGTGTTCTGTTACTTCGCATTTTGTTATCCTACACACCTTTTTATTTATGTACCTCTCAGTTGGTCATCATCACAAGGCAGATCCCACTGGACTGCAATCACGGGTCAAAAATGATTTAAGATTAATGATATGAGTATACCATTTTGACACAATATTTGTGTGCGATGAGGGTCCTGGCATCACTATAATCATGTCCACACAAATCAATTTAGAACAAGACTGGGTCTTTTAATGAAAATGTGTTAAATGTGCATTGTACTCATGACTGCATACTTTAGCACATTATGACCTACAAAATACCAAAGTGTCTTTAATATCTTTATTTTCCTTTATTTAAATTTAACATTATGTCAAGCACCTGTACTGAACTCAAATCAGAAATCACTGGTAACTTATAGAATACTTGTCCTCCACTATGTGCATATATATTGGCTTTGCATTGTGACAATGGTTTCTTGCACATTTACCTGCAGTTTTGTTTAGTGCAAACATATGCAGCAAAAGGCCACCTAGGAGTGTGACTATGAAGGTCAAGGTACTGACAAAGTAAGATGTTGAGTACTGACAATTTGTTGGAATTAGTCTATTTCAGTTTCATCAGCCATCTGTGTCTATTTTGTACAGTACACGCACATACTCAATGCTAACTGTGAAGGACAATCAGATTCACAAAGCAATGGACATAGAGTAGGTTCACTCAATCTGAAAATTACTTAAGTTTATTTAATTTGTGCCAAGTACATTTTGTCTATTTTTGTCTTGTTTGATATGCAATCCTTTGTTCACAAAGTTTTATTTTGTTCGCCAACATTTTATTTATTGTCATTGTTGCTGTTTGTTCATGCCAAGAGCGCTTTATGAGAATGTGACATTGTTTTTCTTGGTGTGATGTCGCATTTGCATTTCTTAAATAAAACTGGTCTTGTAGGGGCCATCTAGTGAAAAGAAATAAAGCAACACTGGATTCTTCTCATCCAAAACCCTCTGTGAATTAATTCTATTATTCTGGCTGTGTCCCCTTCATCTTATTGCACCTGCCATTTCCCATCAACACATTTATGTTAAACCCAGAATTTTTGCACCTACTACTGTTTTCAAAGCTTTTTCTTTTTTTTTAATCAGACTTTTAGAAACAATTATTTTGCTGCTTTAAAAACAGAAATAGCGACGGTGGGTGTCAGAAACGAACAGGGTAAGACATTTCCGACGGTCCACTTGAATTCTGGAATAGGTGATTTGAGCAAGGTTTTGATATTGCCTTTGAAAGAGAATAAATTGAATTTTGTCATTGAAATGGGTCAAAGAGACGCAAGATTGATACCAAAGAGACACTGTTTTAAGAACAAACTAGCCCAGTTCACATGCATTAGACAGAATTTTATGGTGTTTTTAAAAGAAAGAAAAAAAGTGCAAAAGCTTACCCTTTAACACAAATGGAGTAACTGGTTCAGACAGAGTTCTTACATTGTGCATGTCATCAGCTAAACAGTAACAACAATCACCAGGCGAATCAACAAGTCCACAAGGAGTCTTTCTGACAAACTTGGACTCGTTTTTTTTTTTTATTTGTGCTGGCTTTGCTGCAACTGGTTATATTGTTTTTTCCTACCTATATTACACGGGTGAATTCCCCCCTAACCATCCCCCAGCCTCCACCTGTTCTAGTTTCTTATTACTAGACGTGGTGATGGCAGCTCTTGCCTTGTTGTGCATTATGTATATCACATATCTCATTAATATATGTGTGCTGGGTTCTGTTTTTTATACCCCATTGGGAGTTTTAATGTGCTCCCCTTAGAATTTTGAGGCTACTTGAATTCATTTGTAAAGCACCATCGAGCACAAGGCCCTTTTTCTGCCAAATTCTTTTATTTGTTGCAATAAATCCTTTGATGTAAGTGTCTCTGGCTGAACTAAGTTTATGTGAGCTTTGAGTTCCTTAGTAAATAGAGACAGATCTGTCACAGCATCAAATAAAGCCTACTGGGTTTAGCTGCCAAGCTCTGTAAATATGATGTTGACTGACTGAATTTCGTGATTCATGATAAAGTACATTTGCCTATTTTCTTTTTTAAATTAACTGGTTCTTTGTTGGTGTATCTTTGGGGTTAGGGAAAGCCAGGAGATCGGCCCAAAAGCTAACTAAAACTATTATTTTGTCCCAAGCCCTTGAAAGAAGTCTGTCAGCATTCAGTGTGTTAATGTTTTCAAGATTTGTAAATGTGTAATTTCTGTATTTGTGCTGCAATTTTTACTAATACATCTGTGGTATAGGATCAAGATTTTTATAAATGAATAAATACCATAACAAAAAATGTAAGATTTTATTCAAATTGAATGTTTGTTTCTGATCAAAATAAAGGGATTTATATATATACATTTTTCACATCTCTTAAATGAAGCACAAATGTAAAGAAGGCCGCTCTCTAGTGGAGCAAAAAGCACACTACATCACACACAATAATCTTATTAATTTTCTGAAACAAAGACACTGTATTAGGATTTTTTAATATACAGTGGTGCACAAAATTCCAGCAGTAATATGAACCCTTCTCCATTCAGTGCCTGGAGCAGCAGGTATATTCCTCTATCCCACCACACTAACTATAACCTACAGCATCTGTCCATTTGGATACATGTTCATCAGCTTTAACAAAGCCAATCTCTGTAACCTGAATCAGTGAAACAACCACTAGCTAGGCCTAAAGGAGACACAATATGGGTCAGTGACCTTTCTCTGCAAGCCCAGGGGTCTTTTTGTCCTGCATGGAGCCCCAGCGCTACTACCCCTCCCCCTAATGCCCAGACAGGGGCTAATGGGCACATCAGTCATCTCCAACAGCGGCCCAGTGAACACAAACAGCTCTGTTTACCACCACAACCTTTAGTGTTGACTATAGCCACTGCTCCGTGTCTGAGCCATGGCCCTTCCTGCATCCACAGCATGGGATGGACTCTCTTCACCACTGGAGCTGAAGATGGGGTTAAGAATGAGTGTGTGGGGGTGTTCAGGTTATTATCATGTTTTGAGAGGGTTTTGCTTCATTACTTCTCTGTGCTTAGACACAGTCAAGATAAGATTAATCAGGGATCCAATAAGGACAATTTAAGTTGTGCTTAAGATATTTTTGCCAAATTATGCACTCTAACTCCAGCTAAACAGGCTATATCTGTGAGAAAGTCACTAAAACAGGTCAATGCACCAAAGTTGCAAAATTTCTTTCCTCATTTTAAAGTCTGCAACCTGGATTCTGTTACCTCTCACTCGACAGACTGATCTGCCTGCCTTATTTTTCAGTGCCTGTCTGGTTCAACTCGCTCAGCATCTAGACTGTGTTGCTCAGTGTCAACAGGAGGAATGCTTTCCTGCACAAATATCTACACCTCATAAATGTCTCGCCCTCTGCTTGACCCTGTCTGGCCTCTGACTGCGAGGGGGTTGAACAGGGGACAGACAGCTCGGCGAGTGTGTGTGTGTGTGCGTGTAGCAGTGGGGTTGAGGTGAGGTCTTGGGTCTTAACAAGGTGCTGGGAGAAGAGAGTAGGACAAACAAATCACTCAGACGCTGACTGCTTCTTCTTAAAGGGCACTAAAGCCTGTTTTTTAGTGTATCAATTATGGAACAGTAACAGCAACTGTGGAATAACCTCAACTATACTGTATGCAGAAGTAACACAGGCGCTTTCAAGCAATTTCTCTATGTAGTGGAGCAAAAGTGCAGCCTCAGCGTGAAAAACATAGAAGGTCTTTGATGTCCACATTTGGATTTATACAAGTATTAAAGGGTGAGACTTGCAGATGAGAGAAATATGGTAGTGTAGTGTATATAAAAAGTGTAAATGCAAGAAGGAAAATTACAGCCAGGTTTGAGAGCCTTTCAGCTCAATCTGATGGTAAACAACATAATTTTGTTCAGCAATGGATTCAAGACTGAGTCTTGAAATAACTTGAAGTGCATGAAACCTTCACAAGCTGAATGTGTGTGCGTGTTTACAGCAGGCATTATGGAAGGCTTCCAGGGGTGAATTGAATGCTGAACCACATGCTGTTTGCAAATACCTGCACTTCCTTATAGGAATACACTGGACTAATGCATACTCCTGTGTTGCACAGACACATATGCCAACACACAGTCAAATCACTAACTGTGCTGTGTGTTGCTTGCCGTGGCCCAGATCCAGCCATGCCACCCCTAATCCATTTCTCTGTTACTCATTATTAGTGGCTTGTAAAGATTCTGTATCAGCTATGCTACAAGAGCTTTTCACAGTATTACATGGGATTACTGTTGCTCCTCGCTACATATGTTGCTCACAAACTCTGATGTAACATTGCCACCCTGTTTACATGGCGCCGAAAAAATAACAAATCCGTGACTCATTATCAGGGTCTTCCCTCTTTTTGTTTGTGGGGTTAAGATTGTGTCACATCCTCTTTTATCCAAAAATCATCACTCTAACACTTTTCCATGTCTTTCCTTCTGTTGTGTGATACAGCAGTAGTGTGTTCATGAATGAATGAAAGAGGAAAATGAAAACAGAGGAGAAATCAGCATTTTCATATGAGTATACAATTTGGGGAGGATAGTCCACACAAGTTCAGGTTAAGAGAAAAGGGGGATTTCATAGCCACATGGCCCCAAACTATCTCAGATATGTATCTGACCTAAACTGCTTACCCCTAATGTATTCATCTGGTTTGGCAGGAATCACAGTCATGCGTAATCAGGGGATGGATGGTGTTTGTAAATGGGTCTAAATCCAAAAGATCAAATATTTCCCAGCCTCAATTTTGTGCACATGACCTAGCTGTGGAAAAAAGAAGGAAGGCTGCGCAGTCGGTCAGAGGGGATGGTTGTCACTTGTAGCTCCTAAATTGACTGCAACACCTACATGAATCTGGGTTTGGTCTAACACATATGGATGTCTTCCTGTGTCCCTCTTGTCAAGTTACAAAACGACACGGTGCCAACAGCCGCAGTTGTTCTCTCACTGTCCACAGTACTCCACTGACCCAACAAAAGCAGGAAAAGTTACAGCCTGTCATAAAAGGGGTCAGGCGCCTTCTCGCACTATCCCATTTGTAAGTGCAGGACAGCTGGAAATGCTCTATATCTCATAAATAATAAAGACCATTGGCCCTCTTAGGAGGGAGATCAGCTTCAAGCTCAATTAATCAGTTCCATTCAAAATCTAATAAAATTACACCATTTGGTTGATGATTTACCCATAAGCTAGTATTAAGATTTCAAATGTGAGAAACTGGGATATGGGGTAGCAGGTATGATTCTTGTTTCAACTCTGGTAATCATCCGTCTTATAAAAAATAAAAATATAGAGGTCAGGTATTGTATAGGAAACTGAGGCTGGGGTAGAGCATTTCGTTCTTTCACAATACACCCACACCTTCCTGTGTAGTGGTGTTTGTGCATTCCTGTGTCGACAACCCCTGCGTCTAGTTCTCTGGGGTGTTTACCCCCTCTCACGGTAGCAGGGAAGCAGCTCCCGCCATCCCATCTCTGTTTACATTGCTCTTCTCCTCTATTTACTCTGTGCTCCAGCGCCCTGGCGCACCGCGCTCCAAACAGCTGTTCCATTATGGAGGGAGCAGGCGCTTCAACCGCACAGTGCTGCCACACAGCTCTCTCTGACAGCCCACCATGATGACTGCCTGGCTCCGCTGGCACGCCTGCCATTGTTGCCATAAAGCTCAGTCTCCTTCAATGCCAGAGTGGCTTCTGGGCATAGAGTCAGCCAGGGCAACTGTCAGAGATTGTCTTCAAACCGCAAGACAAATTTGCCAAGTTCAGCTTTTGATTAAGTGTCTCCATATGGGATGCAGTTTTGTGGTGATTTAAACAAGCAGCAATCATATCCAGATTATCTAGAATAAACTGGCAAAACTATATTTACAATGAAACAGGGCTATTACAGTATGTCATTACAAAGCATACTGCATTTTCATCATATTGGCAGTACCCTATATAGCCTGCTCTTACATGACATCATCCATAGGGGCCATTATCCTGCAGAGCATGAGGAGCCCTTCTCTGAAATGTTTTGCCTGGCTTGCTGTCAGGTAAAAGAAAGACTATTGTCTAACTGACTGCCTTAGGGTCATACCATACCATGAATCTCCAGTGAATTATTTTTTACCATTGCATGTTCTTTTTCCTGCTAGTGTGCACAGCTGGTGCTGAGTCAGGAGACAGGAAACCAGGGAGAAAGGCCACCAAGCATCCCCAGGCTCCCTGCGGACTGCTGCAGGGCCTTGTGGCTACACGGACAGGAGACACTCCATTTATCACAATACAATAGATACGGCTTGGAGCCAGTGGAACATGGGCCTGTCTGGGTTCTTCATGTCTATACAAGTGCTAATATGTGAACTGGCATCAGCGTGCATGTGCATGTCTTCCTCTCTAGTTGTGTTTGTGTATGCATGATTAGAGGTGTTTCATAAAGCATGATACACAGTGCCTTCTCAAATATCAAATGATTAACGTCAGACTAAGTTACACATTTAAAAAACTGGTTCAAATTTCATCCTTTGAGTGTACAGTAATTCTGACTTGAGTGATATGAATGACAAAACAACCACTTAATGCTGCTATGGCAACAGTATATGGTGCAAAATCCACAAACATCAACCATGCTTCACACAGGCCACTACACCACTCACCAAAGGGCTATAGATACCCCTCCTTCTCAACTACATGGACTTCTGGTTCAATTTGTATGGGCAAAATACTGCTAAAATTATCGCCTCACTCCCTCTTCCCTGCATCTGTTCTATTCCCTTTTAGCTAATTGCATTTTTATGGTGCAACAAATTAGTTTGAACTTACACTAACATGGAGGTTTATGCAGAAAAGTCACCAGGATGGCAGTAAAACACCCTGTTCTTTGAACGTCAGACAGAAGAATGAACTCATGGTACATTTGATTAACAGGTAAGGCTGATCATATTGCTCTCTCGTGAAAGCTGCCTGATAAAAGTGAAAATAAGAGAAGAAAATAGAAAGAAAAAAAAATACAAAGAGGAAAATCCTAGGATGCAGACGGTTGTAACAACTGATGCACTGTTGCACATTCACCTCAGGGTGATGAAGACACATGCATAAGTTGCTGCACAGACACACACACGCGCAGAACCTCTTCCTCCTATCTGGCCTAGCCTTGTAGTAGCCTGACCCATGATGAAAAAGGATATCAGCGTGTATAATGGCACGAGTGGTGAGTGAGCGTATTAAGGAGAGAGACATACAGAGACAGCCTGTGTGTGTATAAAAGTGCCAGTCATAGCAGGATATAAAAGAATTCTGCCCAGCTGCCAGGCCCCCAGCGCTGGTTGCCAGAGCCCTTAAACACATCCATGTCCTTCACTGGATGGCTCTGCTCTCCTCTCCTCCTCGAATATATCTAGCACTTTAAAAATATACAATCTGCTTAGATACTAGGCAGTCATAAGCTCCATGACTGGCACTTGGACATCTTATCAACACGAGTTGAAGCCCCTGGGCAACTAAGCCAGGCTTTGATCAGACATTTTGGAGACATCTCTCATTTTCTTCAAACAAATCCATTGGGGTTGGTGTGCTAAATTTGAAACAAACTAAAAGCACTAAATGTACCTTGTGATACAGGAAACAGAGGCACAGCCATATACGGGCTGTTTAATAAAGAGGTGAGAGGCTGAAAAACAATCTGCATGTGTGAGTGAGGAAGAGAAAAATTTGACAAAATTTAAAAAGAGAGGCGAGGACAAGAAAAAAAAAGGTGAAGAGAAATTCTGTCAGAGAGAGGAGAGGGAAGAGCACAGCATGCATGGGCTGCGCTATGAGATCAACTGACAAACATCTCTGCAACCTTGGCAGAGGTAAATCAGCATCCATCCCCTGAATGGCCTGTGACAGTTGTTATGTACAGAGACCCAATTTCACCTTATATCTTCTCTTGAATTTTAGCCCTGCTACCTGTCAGTGGGAGAGAAAAAGAAAGTGAGTGAATGAAAGAAAGAGATAGAAAAGTCGGGCACGGGGCCTGCTGCTGAACAGTAGGGGAGAAAGTGAAAGAAAAAGAGAAAGAGAAAGATGTAGACAAGAAAGAAAATGAAACCTAAATGGACCAATTCAGCTGGCGGAGCCACACAGAGAATTCACCTGAGGGCAGCCTCATGCCCTGTTTGTGTCTCCATGGAAACGGGCCTCCTGAGTGTGGCTTCTGTACAGACTGACAGTAGTCCAGCTAGCTAGTCCTGCTATTGATTTCCACACAATTTCGCTGACTAGATCAGTGGAAAAAGCTAGCCTCTGGTCAAGTCCTCTGCTGCACACAAAACTGGTGTGGACGACGGCAGAAAGCCGCTTTGTATTCTTGTCAATGTTTAGATTAATTTCTAAACTGTAGTATTTTTTGTATTTCAAGAAACATTTCACATGTGCACTATGCATTCCTTTACTCCTTTCTAATGTATAGGTCCCAGCACATCAGATAAAATATCTTTCAGCCGCTACCAGGCATTTGCCCAGGAAATCTCCAGCTTTGAATATATTTAGTTTTAAAGACTTCAACCAACTGGGTTAAAGGCTTGATAACATCTTATAGTCTGTGCCTTGAGATATAAATACATCTACAGTACAGGGCATATCTGTTTTGTATCCTGCATGGTTTCAAGCCCTGAGGCAAGGCTTCTCTGTCATCTCTCCCCACTCAGCTCCACTTCCCTTGCTATCCTGACCATAGGAACCAGATCAGAGGCTCAAGATGGCCTTTATCTGGGGTGTATTGGCCAGTGTCAGCTTACAGGCCCCACTCTGTACACACGGCACATTATGGAAGTTTTAATAGGTGATCAGAGCAGCTGTTGCCAGCACAGCGTTGATTTACTGTGGCTAAGAGAGGGCTTAATGACTATAGAGGCAGACAGCTCTTAACCCTTTGATGTGCATTGGATAATGTAATAGGATCAGGTAGCCCCCTGGGAAAGTTGCATATGCTCATGCACTAACATAAGCACACACTAGCACAACCGCTTTTGGAATACAATTACACTGTCTGAAAGCTCCTTAATAAGAGAGTGCCAACCTCTTAGTGTTAAGCTAGGTTTATGCTTGACGCAGGGTTCCCGGTGCAAGGGTGTGTACGCCAAAAATTACATCATCACGCCTCTTGCGTTGGGTGCGAAGGCCTCTTTTGGTCATGCACCTACGAAGCTTTGCACCTAGACGCACGCTGCGCTTTTCATTTCAAGATGGTAGTGTTCGAAGTAGACTAGCCGAACAGGTTGGCTTCTACAGACATCTTTATGACCCTTCATTGAGAGACAACCGGGACAGCTGCTCTTTTCTATATTCTTTTTATTTTAGGTTTACAACACATTTTAATAATATTAAGTTGTTGTATTCACAATGATTGTGTCTGAGGCTTATCTATTCTTTTTACTGCAAACATTTGCACAAACACTGTACTTTTGTCTATTTAATATAAATAAACCGATCAATGCATCCTCAGCATTGAGGAGCTGTAGGTCAGCGTTCGCCATGTTCTTTTGTTAAACACTTGTTGACTTCTTGCTTTCTCACAGAATGTTTTTTTTGTTTACACCCTGCCGTGTTGAAGAATTGATGCAGCGAACAACGCGTTGAGCATAAAGGCTGCTGAGCATGCTCTGAGGAGGCCGCACCATGGTGACTTACGTGAACATAAACAAAGCTTTATACAGTAGAAAAACAACATATGGGTTTGACTAGTCATGGCTTGTGACACGCTTGTAATGTCCAAGCATGAACATATAAACACACACACAAACACACATCCACACATAGTTGTGTTACTTGCTGACAGGTGGTGCATGCTCAAGGAAATACAAGCTTACCCAGCACAAACAGCCCCAGTAGGCTTAGCACTTCAGCAGAGAGCAATTGGAGTACTTATGCAGAAGCTAGCACTATTCAGACCATGCAACATCCATCTCAAGGGTCAAAGGGCACAAATTCTGTTTGCACCTTGAAGATACCAATATCCTCTCTTTTACAGTGTATCTGTAACACAGCTGGTCCTGGTCAAACAGTCATGAGATGGATTAAACATCTGATGATTTATAGCTTTGTCAAAGCAAGACTACAAGTCTATATAGCCATGCTAGCAGCCCTGTAAGGTTGATTACAATGGCAATGCTAAAATGCTGATGCTATGCAGGTATAATGGGGGGGTCTTGAATGTATATTTAAAATCCAAATTTCATGGCAATCTATCCAGTTGTTGAGACATTTCACACAAAACCACAAATGTCAATTTGTAGAGCTTGTGTGTGCGCACACATACATGGAGTAATACCACACAAATACAGTAATCATTGCTCTAACAACAAAAAATCTCAGCCAACCTACTGCTTTGAACCCCAACATAAACCTCTAGCCTGGGCCCCATTAACCCATCTAGGAATGATAGCTAAATTGTCTGCTTGCTCTCCCAAGCTAGCCAGGATGTAATCAAAAACAGACGGAATAATCAACAAAAATGCTCTCTATTCCGGTAAGGATGTCTCCCAAAAGCACATGAATTACATTGAAGCAGGCACTGGGACTGTGAATGATGTTGGGCTACTAGCACCAGCCAAGTCACTGTCTCCCAGTGCCAAGTGAGAGGATGCCAGGCACTTCCTGCTGTAAACAATCTACTCACAGACGGAGAAAGAGGGGAGGAAACCTCTGAATGAGAAACAACAGGAGACGTAGAGAAGACCCAGTTGCTCAATGAAAATTTCTCCAGTGAACAAATGTGCTCAATTTGTCAGACAAGCTATCGTAGTCTGTTTTGGGGGAATGTGTGTGAGAGTGTGTGTGTGTTTGTGTGTGTGTGCTAGGACAAATGGCATCTCTCTGTGAAGATGAACACATAGCAAGTGCTCAGGGCTTATGGAGACAGACGTTGGATATACAGCTTGGCTCAGTTCACACTGCATAATAAGGGCTCCCTCTCCTTTCCTCATCATTATCTCTCCTCCCACACATTGTCCCCTCTTTTCCAAATGCTGGTCTAAACTGTTGTCTTCAAGACAGTTTCATATATGCCAATATCGACCTCACATGTTGCCATGAGTAGCCGTCATAGTAGTGATTTTGATCCTCATTTGCCCTACAGGTTAAAATCTTGTCTTAATTTAGTGAGGTTTTGCACTGTTTTCGCCCCCTAGCTACTGTACTAACAATCCCTCTAACAGATTTTGCTGGGACGCTAAACAAATTCTCCTCTGACCCTCTCAAAGGGGCCTGGGACTAACTGTAGCTTTTTTGAATAAGCACAGGATGGGTATAGTGCATAGACTGTATCGCCAGCTCACAGTATTTATGCACTTGTGTGTAAATCACTCTCTTTTACAGTCTCTGCGTGTGGGAATGCAGTAAAAAGTGAGGGAGGAGAAATGCAGTGGGACGTATGTCTGGCTCTTGCAGAAAGGCAGAGATTGTATATAAACCACTGAGTGAACAGACCAACATGTGGAGACGCTGAAACACATGTGTTTGCACATAAATTACCATGTATGCATACACATGCACGCACAGTCACAAACAAAAAACACACTAGGAAAGTGAGTATTTGCTACGCATGCAAGCTCACATCCATGTAGACATTAGCTCACACACAAACAAGCACATTTTTACAGACAGACGCACATACCTGTCATTGTAATTCACATGATCATTCTCTTTATATGAAAGAGACAGGGAATTGTCAGAATGGCAGAAGCTGAGGCCTCATATTAGCCCTGCTGTCAGAGCCAGTGAGCAAAGGATGACATTAACATGAGCACTCCTGTCCCTTAAAGCTCACCCTGTCTGCATCGAAACAAGAGCCCAGTCTGTGCACGGCTGTACGCAGTGTCCACCAGTCTGCAGTTTAATCAATGAGAAACTGCTTTTATTGCTTACCTATTTACAGGCTGCTTTCCTTGAGAGTTGAAGTATCTTTGTCAATAATGTATTGCACTGACAGCGATGTAACCTCCAATTAAGTTATACCACCTTCTCTCTCTGCATCACTAGTTCCCTGTCTTGACTCATGGAAAATTAGGAAGGGGGAGGGGGAGTGGTTTAACAAGTTTGGCTCACTCTAAAAACAAATGACAGCCTACAAAACAAATGTGGCATTACAACTGAGTATTAAAAGGCTTGACATTTACCAAGGCTCATTTATATGGCTGCCCATACTTAGCTCATTGGCAGCCCCCATAATACTGGGTAGAGCAGGAGTGAGAAGGCCGGGGCTGGGATGGGTTGGGGCTGGGCAAACACAGTGGGGTGAGCCGTTAACGGCCTGTGGGAGGATCGTCCTGTAGATGAATGAACACCTGGATCAATGGGGTCAGTGAGCACCAAGCTGCTGAGGAAGGAGAATCCCAGCCAAGGCAGCCATTTTACATTTTACTTTTATTGCATGTCTCATGGACTGTTTTCCTCTGCTGGTTTTAGAGGGGGCAGCAGGAGGGTCCCACGGGGGCACAAGAGAGCAAAGAAAGGACATTTTTTGGACCTATGTACTGTATATAGGACATGAGCAGTGGGGCTGCTGGTTATACAGT
>NW_023339696.1:13196817-13213726 GCF_004916995.1 Morone saxatilis | reverse complement strand
ATTTTATTAACCCTCAGCCATCTCAAGGACACAACTCCATAAGAGAAACTGCAATAGGTTTATGATGATGTACAATAATTTCTACAAATTGTAAACAAAATGTAAAAGTATTGAATTAACTGAGCTCACTTGAAGTGGTAAATGCATCTTTTTAAGAATAGTTAAGAGATGTACTGTCTTCACATCCCATAGTGCATTTGTCTGTGCAACCACCAAAGTGTCACTGACTACTTAAAACATTTGCACCTTGGTCCTCTGGGAGTAAGTTTGGTTCAATTTGCCATTAGACAACCTTGACTCTTCTCTGAAAGTGCTTTACAATACAAGCTAAACAGGGAGAGTACTGGCCCTTTAAATGGTGCTCTGAGTGCTTGGCAGGCTAATAGATGCAGTCTAAAGGTGCTAGTGGATGGCAACCTGAAAAATGGCCTTATCTGAAAAGGTCCAGGACAGTTATAAATGAAATAATCACGCTTGGCACATTAATCCGTGTTCACACCCTAGGGGGAGACCTCAGCTCACCATCTGATCTGTGTGTGAGTGCATGTATACAGTATGCGAACATGCGTGCACATGCATGTCTCTGTATTTTTGTATTTGCAAGTAACCTTTTCACTCATTCTTTCCTTTTTCCCTCCTTCAATCATTGTCTTTTAGAGCTAACAGCAAAGCTTTTATTATTCTTTCTGACATGCTTCTAACCAGGAACTCCAGCAAGGGATATAGCACAGGGAAAGAGAGGGAGGAGTGAGAAACAGTGCAAAAAGAGAGAGAAATGTACAAAGACAACCAAGAAAGAAAGAAAGAGGGAGAGAAATTAAAGACATTTAAGCCACAATATGCAATTTGGCATAGCCACTGGACCACCACTGTTTAAATGATGTACAGTTATTGCTCATAAGGTTCCTGGAGTGCAAGGGAGTAGGGGCATCTGAAGGACAGGAGAAAGACTGTCCTCCTTTGTTAAATACTTTATTGTCTTTTTCAGTTTTCTGTTTGCATAAAGAAGGAATGAACAGCTGATTAATGATTTAATTTAATTTAATTGCTTTACACCTGCAAAATACAAATCCTTTTATATTTTTCATTTGATTCTTATTACACTTTACATACTATTTGGGACACAAAAGGCTGACACAGTGCCATTAATTATTGCTTGGTTTTCTTAATTTGAAACACAAAACGTTACTATTGAAACTGAATACTGCTGATTATTTATTTGCCAGTAGTCCATTCTCTCTTATACACCCTCAGAAATCTGGTTGCTGCACTGTGTCATGAGTTAATTCAGCTTTTGCTTTGTGTTCAATCAGTCAAACAACTTCTTTCTATTATGAACCTTGAGAAAATGAGTGACATTCTTCTCATGAAATGTTTCTCATTTCACAGCCTAACCCAGTGAACACATGAATCCAAATTTGTGAGAGCGAAAACAAAGTAGTTACAATTTATAGACAACACTGCCATCTAGTGGACATGAATTAATCATGTCAACCATAGAAGCGCTGATGCACATATGCACAGAATTGCAAATTTAATTGAAAGCCTGGCCTTGTCCCAAAATAGATACTTGCGTGTTATATTTGGCATCCAAAAACACGTTCACATAGGGACCTAAAATGTCTCTGTACTAATTCTTAACAGTACTGATTGTGATCTAGTGAATTCTTTTTTTTAGTCTTCTCTGGTAAACAAAATTCTAATGATTGATCATTAGTATTGCACTCCCACGAAGGTAGGAGACTTGTAAGAGACAGATTTTAAAAAGAATAGTCAGAATCAGTGCAATCAAATGCTTAAATGACTTTAATTTCCTAGTATGTGTCAAACTTCACAAACACTGGATCCTAAACTTTCGGTTGTGCAACTCAATAGCGTCCTTTGTTAGACTTTCCCTGTCATGGTCATGTCTTTCAAATACCATGTGATTTCTGTTGTATGTCTCCAAGCCTTCCACAAAGATTACTCAAGTGATGACACTGGAGTGGTTTCTACAGGTAGTATAACATTCCTAGTGTAGTGTAACTAGTAAATTGACTTTTCCATGTACAATTGGTGTAGTGTCCCTTAAGACAGTCTTCTATTGCATTTCATCAGATTCATCTAATAACTCAGTTAGTATTTGCTAAAAATTTAATAAGCATGGACTGTCACACGTTTCAAATTTACACAATACTGTTTTCAAAATGATCAATACCTCAATGCTCACTATCTCACTATCAGGGTGGATAAATGGATGAATTTAGTGTCTTGGAAACTGCAATACAAATAAACACCAGCAATATGACACTGTATTACATGAATCTAGTCCTCTGTTAATTGTAGCCCTTCAGCTACCTGCAATAGTAAGTCACTATTGTGTACTGTAAAAAGGCAATGCTGCCACCCAGTGAGCATCGAGTGGAAAACACATGAAAAATAATATGTGCTTCAATAAGTGTTTTTGTTTGACTTTTTAAATAACACAATTTAAGGCAAGTAAGAGCAGACCAACCAATCGAGTTTGAGGAATGAGATTCTGATTACAGACAATTGAGAGTTTGTTTTTAGTGTACATTACAGTTCAGGTTTTTATAGATTAGACGTTGCTCAAACAATGACAATATTAGAAACTGGCTAATTACTTTTGACAGATTAAATATAAAAACATAAATATATGTTTTAGTTCAGGCAAAAATAAACCTGTTGCTTCAAATGACAATTAAGAGTCAGAATCTCATCTAAAGAGCTGAATAAAAGTCCTCTCAGACAAATTAGAAATGCAATGTGAACACCTTTTTTGTATTGCAATGCAACACTATGAATGTCACCGAGGACAGATTGTCCAGATGTGTAACTAACCCTAACCCTAATCCCCATGAACGACCATCATACCTCGCCTCTATGACGGCAGGCTTTCACCAGGCCTTCGAGTATGGCCTTTTGGAACCTCTAAAGACAGAGCAGTCAAACAACACAGACTAGTTTGTTTTGAAGCATAACTCAACCTCTATCCTTCCAGTGAATTCTGGGTTCCCAAGTTAGGCTCCACAGGGAGGGGTCTGAGAGGCATGCTGATTTGGAGGCCTTATGGTCTGGTTTGGCTCAAAAATAAGTAGTTTATCCAACCAAGTCTTCAAATCGAATGTGTTTATAGTTGTTCGGCCACGCTGGACGGCAGGGTGAAATGCTGTCATCACAGAGAATGGGGAGACGTGATATTGTGGATAAATACGGAAACAGTGCACATTTTCTCTCCTGTAAGGCAATGATGTGTTGCACTCCCTTTTTAACATAAAAGTTCAGTGCATGTGAGAATATGGCCCTGTATGACAGTGAGTACATGCTGAGAATCTAATCATAACAAAAACATACTGTACTTTACACACACACACATCAACATCCTACAAATGTTTGCAATCAGCTTTTTTTTTAGCTTTGGGCTATTACCAACCTTTGTCCTTAGATTACCATTAGAGCGTTAACCCCCTACGGTGGTCTGGGATCACTATGCTAATCACTCTTAACTGTCAAGCCTAATAGATGAGAGCCATTTGATTATCAACCAGAAATAATATCCTTTGGATTTTGCTTTGTGCTATAGTTTGAATCACACACTTTTGTGGTTTTAGTATTTGCAATATGTTCTCCTTTGCATTACCCTCAACTTCCCCAGGAACCTTAGTGAAAGAGGGTGGTAATGCTCTTACAAAGGTTGATCTTAGCGTGCACTGTGACATACGTCATGTGACATGGAGTCGTGTCCTCTATTATCAATTGACCGATGGAACAAAAAATGTGTTCAAGAAAGAAAAGGTTAAAAATCAACACAGGTGAAGGTAGAGGAAAACCAAATTGACAATGCTTGCACATTCAAATGTTTTATTCAAATTTCTCTTGGTTAAGCTCACAGACTTCACAAATGTAAATATCTCTTAAGACCTGGTGCAAACATAATGGTATATGCCTCCTCTGGACCTACAAACTTTCATAAATAAATCTGTACTACTTTGGGAGTTAAGACTATGCTTCTAAATCAGTCAACCATGTACATTAACCGTGTTCAAATGCGATGTGAAAGAGGCTCTTTGTTAATGCAATTTTAATCTTTACGTCAAGACTTTAACAAGCAGAATGCTTATTCATGGGTAAGAAATGTTATTCAAAGTGTATTTATATTTACACAAACTGAATCATGAAAAACTCAATTAATCTGTTTGAAAAGGGACTCAAAAGAGAAGAAGCAGCAGCGGGGAGCAACCAAAAGCACCTTTACTCTTTGGAAATGTTCCAATTAGGCTGTGGCTTGCCAGCAGATCAAAGCTAGGATAATCCTAGGGCTAGGTGGCGTGGCTACTAGTATATGGACCTAAATTTGATACTAACAACCAATAGGGAGTCAGGTTGACAAATGAGTGTGTCAGTGTGAGTTACAGGGAAGGAAAACAAGGGTGGAGGAGAAAAGAGAGGGATGAGAGAAAGGGAAAGATATGGAAGAGACAGAGAATGAATCTGTGCTACCGGAGAAGGATAGGGAGGAGGGGAAGTTTGTGGTTGGTGCACTGGTATGTGACGTCAGCGGCTTGTTGGATTGAGGTGCTGTGTCCTGCTGATTTTAATCCTTACTCATTAACGAACAGAGAGCAAGTGCCTGTGCAAACCCTCTGGGGAAAGAGAGAAAGTGACAGGAGAAGGAAGGAACACTACACAATCTATCAAGGGAGATCAGTGGAGCTAATTTACAGCTTGAGAGGCAGAAGAGAGGAGAAATCAAGCATTTTATTTTTGCTTTTCAGTCTCATGCCTACTTTCCCTCATTACCCTTTCCCTTGTTTGTTCTAAACCTCTTTACTTGTGATCTCTACGTGTGGCCTGTTCAAGCATGCCCCCGAACGGAGGTAACAGGGCCCTGAAGCTGCAGTTTGGCCTCATCAACTATGAGAACCGTTACCTGACGGCTGAAGCATTCGGCTTCAAGGTGAACGCCTCGGGCATCAGCATGAAGAAGAAACAGATCTGGACCTTAGAGCAGGACGAGCAAGATGGCCAAGTAGTGTTCCTCCGCAGCCACCTGGGACGCTATCTGGCCTCTGACAAAGATGGGAAGATCATATGTGGGGCAGAGAAGCCTGACCCTGAATGCCGTTTCCTTATCGTGCCCCAGTCTGATGGTCGCTGGGCACTGCAATCAGAGCCTTACCTGCGTTACTTTGGAGGCTCGGCTGACTACCTGTCCTGCTTTGCCCAAGCCATTGGGGAACAAGAGCTGTGGGCTGTCCATTTGGCTTTACACCCACAGGCCAGTCTGCTCAGTGTGGCACGCAAGCGCTATGCCCACCTGTCTGCTTCGGATGGAGAGATTTCAGTGGACAGCAACATTCCCTGGGGAGTGGACTCCCTGGTTACCTTGGTATACCTGGATGGCAAGTACAGCCTGAAGACCTGTGACAGCCGTTTCCTCAGCAATGATGGCAAACTGGTGAAGGAGAACAGCAATACTACTAGCTTCACACTGGAGCTGAAATCTGGCAAGCTGGCCTTTAAGGACTGTGATGGGAAATATCTGACCCCAGTGGGTCCCACAGGAACGCTGCGATCTGGCCGATGCTCCAAGCCTGGAAAAGATGAGCTGTTTGATCTTGAGGAGAGTCATCCACAAGTAGTTTTTCAAGCCGCCAATAAAAGATTTGTCTCAGTCAAGCAAGGTAATCAGCCTGTGATGCAGTCTTGTGTAATCACATCTCTTTCTTATCTAATGGTAAGCAAGCAAGATTTTAATAGTTACAAAATTAATTTTCATACAGAAAATGGGTTGGAGTGCTGCACTTGCAGTATGAGGTTCACAATCCAGTATTAAGCACTGAATGAATTTAAAGTTCATCGTTGAAAACCATTGAGGTAAAAGATTTAGATTTGATTGTTTGCAAATACATTTTCAAGAAACTTGACTATTCAAAATGAGGCAAGGTAAAGTGCTGTTGTAGTAACAAATGGGCACAATGGCGAACATGCAAGCTAAATGTAGCTAGAAGCTAGAACTTTCAGAGGCTCCATTAAGTTCACACTTAAAGAAAGAAGCGATTAATAATATAACACCATGGTTAAATCATCACTTTTGACAAAATGCCACAGCATTTCTCCACTACGATTTTGCAATCACCAAGCAGCTGCTATGAGTCTTTGTGCACTTAACCACAGCATGATAGGCTAGGTGAGACCATTTGCAAATCCTTTAGAGACCCTTTTTCAGACGATTTTTTAGGTTAGTTTAGGTACTGAGGTTTGCAAAGTGTCAAGCATTAGCCTATGCAAAAATATCTAAGCAACATAGCACTGTAGAGAACATGGCATTCTTTGAATGGAGCAGTACCACTGCTGGGTGGACATAACAAAAAACTAATCGGTTACATTTATCAGTTAATGAGAGAAAGCGCTGTCTTTCCTGTCTACATGCTGGATCTAGAATGGTTGACAGCCATACTGTGGGGGTAATTGTGGTAATGGGCTTTGTCATTTCCACTGTGTGTCCATTGAAGATTAAGCAGCGTGCAAATTTCTCTAGGGCAGATCTTGGCCTCATGGGTGTCAATTACCATCAATGGACTTTAAGCCTTGCAGCTACTCGCTCTTTACCGTCATCCATCGAGTGAAGTTTTCCAAATTATGTGGGTCTATATTCGCCCAGTGTGGCAATGAGATGGCACCAAAAAAGAGCTATAGCCAGGCCTTACCCGACAGATCAGTTACAAGGTCTCTTGTCAGCCTGCATGATGTGATTTGCTCTGCCCTGTACAATTATTCAAACAAACAATGTGAAAGGACAGGAGAGAAAGCTGTGTTCTGTTGCAGCTTTTTAAAGCTTTAAAGTTCAATTAAAACAATAGTTATTATAAGCCTTATCTTTATTGTTAAGTAGTTACAATGGACATGCAGGACTATAGCATATCTGAGGAATGAGGTTCTCAAACTATCTTTACATTATTCTTATGCATGAATAAAATTCTGCATTAAAAAGATCCCTATGTGGGCAATAGTCCAACAACCTGCCACTCTAGCCTCATAATGTAGGGCAAATACTAACATTTTTAACTGTAGTGTTTGGCCTTGTGGCAGTTCCACGTTTTTTAAGGAACAAGGCACTGAAAGCTGCTTAGAGGGCCCTGCAGTGCAGATTTGCATTTCACCACTCAGGGAATTACAGCAAGCGAATGAACGGGAAGGGTGGAGGGGTGACTGTAGGGGATTAGGGTTGTAACAGGCTTAAGAGAAAGGTTGAAGGATATTTCTGTGGCATCTAATTTGAACTACAGCAGACACAGTTATGTCTGTGTATTCTCCACCACCTGACACGCCCCACCAGACACCCATGCTAATACATGTGAATTAACACCAGATTGGCTGAAAGTAAGGCAGTCGGCTTTGGAGAACGGAACATTAACTGACTAACTGGAAAGAAAAGCAGATTTCTAATGTTATTCTGTGGTGTTTTTACCTTTACTTACACACAAGATGATTACATGAAATTTGCCTAAGAGCAAAGGTTCATAAAGCATGTCTTAGGAACATCCACAGCTTGTAGATGACAAAAAGCAGATTGTTTAAAGCCATCCTCTGCCCAAAATCTATTTATAACATTCTATACACTCTATAAACTTAAAAAGTTAAATAGATAAGGCAGTGTTTTTGTGCTTCCAATAGATTAAAAGCTACCAAACACTGCAATCTCAATCTGTCTGAAATTGCAGGCAGCAATGAGTATGATTTAATGCCATAAATCCATGAAGGTGAACACTGACAACTGCAACGGCAAAGAGTTAGCATTTGCTTTTGCACTTTTGCACTATTGAAGATCACAAATTAGAGGCTCATTTGCACAGCAGGAGCCCTGAAGCAACATAGATTTGTATGTGGCACCTCCACTTGAGTGGATAACAATTTTAACACGTATGTCGCTAGAACCTAGAACCAATTGCACAAAATCAAGCAACCAAAATAATTTGCTGAAAAAAATAATGGAATCGAAGATGTGATGTGTTTTTTTGTATTTGTGATTAATATGAATATATGATATTGATAGCATTGAGACATTACTCTGCCCAATAAAATGTGGTGTGACCTAACAACACCTGGGGCCAGATGTCTATATGATACATGTGCAAAAAAACAACAACATGTATGCGTGCCATTTCCCTCACATAAACTGGTATGAAGAAGAATGTGAGGTGAGAATTTGCGCACCTCAGGCATACTTCATACTAGGTGTCCACACTTTTCTATACATAGCTGCGGGTAGTATGATAAGGTGGTGACTAAATACAAGCGGAGAAATGTAATCTTACAGTTTTAATAATCAAGTTGTTTGCTAATTTCACAGATTGTATTATTATTTTTCTACACAGCGTTCTGTAAAATGTCAAATCAAAGCCACATTTATACACTTGATTTTAAATTAACTATTAGTGATGATTTTTATCATTCTTTTCCCATTTTACATTTCATGTTAATAATAATCTTTTAAATATGTCCATAATTTTGAAGCACTTTCTAAAGTCTCTTTTAATATGAGCGCTATAAATGAATCATTGATCATCCAATTAGTGGCACAGACACTATAAATAGGCACAGATTGTGCTTAATGACAGCTGTTCTGGTGTTTGGAAGAACCTTGAACCGTGCACATATTTTCAGTTGGGAATCTGCAGAGATTTATGCATCTGACCCCTGTGCCTATATTAGGAGAAAGAAGCATTGGATGAGTCATTGTACGTAGCACAATGTATTATGTGGTGCAACAACAGACAAGGCATGATGGATGTAATTAAATGTTGGATTACTACTGTATTATGCGTACAAGTCTCCTTGGCAATGCCTAAGAGAGTAAATGACATTCAGGAGGAGGCAAATGGCATTCAAGAGGATGCAACATTGTAATCTGTAATTTCTACTGAATAAAGGCAATTATCAAGGCTGTCTTTTCTTTCCTTGTTACCAGGAGTGAGTATTTCAGCCAATCAGGATGTGGAGACAGACATGGAGACCTTTCAGATGGAGATTGATAAGGAGAGCAAAAAGTCTATGTTCAGGACCAATGGCGGATCCTACTGGACTCTAGTGACTCACGGAGAGATCCAGTCTACTGCCACAGAAGTGTAAGTAGCTCTTAGAGCTTTAAAAGAGGAGCTTTCTTCCATATTCTCGCATACTTCTTACCTGAACCTCTCCACCTGCTCATCCATGTCTTTTTTCTCAGAGAGGTCAACACAATGTTTGACATTGAGTGGCGAGGACAGAGGGTGGCACTCAAAGCAAGTAATGGAAAGTATGTGTGTACAAAGAAGAATGGGCAGCTCTCAGCAGTCAGTGATTCAGTGGGTAAGCACTCTCAGGCAAGACACAGATTCAGTGTTTGTTTGAAAATGACACCACAGGTACAGCTTTGTTGCCCCATAATAGATGAACAGCATTTGTCCTTCATTGCAGGTGATGATGAATTATTCCTGATGAAACTCATCAACCGCCCTATTCTGATCCTTAGTGGAGAGAATGGTTATGTGTGTCACCACAAGAACTCCAACACTCTGAATGCAAATCGATCTGTCTATGATATTTTCTCATTGATCTTCAATGACGGCGCCTACAATATAAAAAGTCAGTGTTTTATATATGCAAAACATATACAATTTCTGCATAATATTATATCTGTATCCTGTTTTAATAGCAATGGCTGTTAATTTAAACAAATGACTAAAGTATACTCCACTGATATCCTTCTGCAGGCCTGAATGGAAAGTTCTGGTACGTCTCTAGCAGTGGTCTAGTGTGCTCAGATGGAGAAAAGCCAGAGGACTTTTTCCTTGAGTTCCTGGAACATGGACGGGTCGCCATCAAGGGGTCCAATGGCAAATACCTTCGTGGAGACCAGGGAGGTACGCTTATGGGCGATGGCACAAGCGTTGATGGATCTTCTCTTTGGGAGTACTGATCCCTTTCAATCGTGGTCCTCAAAGAGGAAGCAAGAAGGCAGGGTGGAGGACCTGCTTATATCAGGGTTAAATGAAGCGGACTGACGGGGTAACATTTTCCTGCCTGTTTTTATACTAGCTGCCAGGTGCCCAATACTATGTTTTGTCTTTTGTTTTTTTTAATTGGGAAGAAGTGAACACTAGGAAGGTGTGTTTTTTCTTGTAAATGTTACTTATTTTGTCTTTCAAATGAGAATGCCAACATCAAACAACACATACTGTAAGAAAATGTTAAAATTCACAAATACGGATTAAGAGAGTGGCTGTCCCTATTCCTTCAGACACGCTTAGTTCAATATAGGTACAGTGACAACCAAACATCTTTGAGGGCAGCCACAGTGATCAGTCAATGAACAGAGAAAAATTGAATAGAGTCCCACCCGTTTTCTGTTTTGCCTATTTAGAAAGCATGACCATGAATAGCAAGACAAGGCTTCTGTTGCTGCCAAATTCCACTGGCTAAATAGACTAAATAGCTCCAAAAGCTGAAAAGATCTCTGCCAATTTGTCTCTCTGTCAAAACACATACAAATCTGGCAGTGAAGGATACATAAGTCCTCAACAACGTTCATACACTCTCACTGCAAATCAATGAAAAACAGACAATGACAATGATGGATCAGTGCGGCTGCATCCTTTGGTTTATTTAAAAAAACAAACAAAAAAACAACTTAATTGGGTTTAGATGACTAGAATGTAGTCGACTATGTTTATCTGGATCTTAGTTCTGAAACAATCCCACAATGTTTGTTTGCGATACTTGATTTCAATACTTTGAAATGTTCTGTAGTCACTGATGTCATGCTAAGCATCGAGGTAATGCACCATTGTCTTTCATAAGACATGAATGGCTGGTGCCAACTGCGTTTTCATTTATCGTAATGGACCATGCACAGCTTCCATAAAAGCACAATATGAAGCAAATTAAGTGGACCAGAGCATATAGACTGTACTGTCTCAGGCACCTCTGCAATGCTGAGCAATGTATATCCAAAGAGGACTTAGTTCAGCAATACTGCAAACAATGAAACATTTTTGACATAGACGTGTAACACATATAGAAATACAGAGATCAGACATGTTCAGGAACAAAGAATATCAATAGAAATGTCATATTCATATCAGGGACACGCTAGACACCAAAGGGGGAGCACACTGAGAGCATTTGATCGGACTATACATCATTTTTAATGTACCAGGTGTTAACTCAGAAAGTGCTTCTCTGGTGTTCTGCCTAGGGGCCTTAAACCATACTGCACTCTATATCCCTTTATACCCTGTTCTCTTGCTCAGAGTTAGGTGGTAAGATTAGAAAATATAATGGATTTAGATATATATATATAGATATATTTTAACAGATTACTCACTGGAATACTTGTAAGTAAAATAAGAAAACTGTGATGTTCTGTAAAAGATCATGAACATGCAAATGCATTTGAATATAAATCTTAATATAATGCTTGTTTTCCAACTATTTGCCCACAGTGAGATGAGAGGATGCCATGAATTTCATTTGTGAAATGCATGTTATGTGCACTTCCTTTGCCCAGTTGTTGTTGGTCGAACCCAGCTCCATTGTATCAGCAAACTGCTCCTTCAGACAGCTTTGGAGTTGTTAAAAAACACACGCTACAGAGCTGGGCTATCTGCCTTCCCTCTGCCTCCAGCCATCGCTAGGCCAAGAATGTCCCACTGAAACTGATATAAATCTTCTCATCTAACTCTGGCTGTGACAGGAAACAACTGCATTTCAGTGAGTGTGAGCTGTGAGTGTTTCTCTAAGTAACCTGCAGTGACAGTGCTTTTGTAAAATGTGATCAGTAGCCTCTAGTATACCCGTAGGCAGCACAGCCCCTTTAATGGGGAACATTGTAATGATTACAGACTCCTGACACCCATCAAATTCCTAAGGACACAAGCTGCCCAGAATTTATTGGCCCAGATGTTGGTGTGCAGCACAGAGGAGAACCTGTACCTGAACCTGTATAGAATTTATCCTGTATTTTTGCCAGTAATTTCCTAGGAAGAAATAAAATCTGCAGTAGTTCAAGTGTAATGTCTAAACAAATGGTTTTGTGATGTGTGCATTTTGCAGTTAACAGAGAATCATTTTAGAAAGCAAGGTCTAAAAGGCTTGTTAACCTATGCATCCTGTATCAGCTCTATAGAGAGCCTCCAGCCATATTTTAGAATGTATTTAATATATATAGATGTTTTACTATCTTTGTTTTCTGATATGATTTTTGAAAATGTTGATGACAATAAAAACTATGAAAATATGAAATATGATTTAGTAGTTCAAATTGACAATAGGGTTGGTGGTTGTAACCCTGGCTCCTACTTCCGAGTCTCCGTTCATGTCAAGTCTCCTTGAGAGAAACACTAAACCCCAAATTATAATGCAAATGGAGCAGAGAAAGAAAAAAGGATTGCTGCCACTAATGGCACTATTGTGCATCACTAGAAACCACTATCTGTCCTGTTTTAATGTCCAATTCACAAGTTTTGCAGCTGAGTGCAATTTGCAGATGATTTGTTAATGTTCATTTGCAATTTTCTGCTGTGTTTTCAGTAATATTTGGTCAAGTGGACTGAAGTTGCATATCACATGACATTATTAAGCTATGTTTAAGTCAACAGCAACAAACAGAACTTTCCACCTGTATCTTAGGGTGTTTGATCAAAAGAGAACTTACTTAAATCATAAAATAACTATTCTGATTTAACTTCCCCTGCGCTTTTATTGTTTCTATTGGCGGGATGTCTTACAAATAGAGTGATTGTTATTTTGGGAGCTTTACCTGTGTGCTTTCCCTCATGTCCTGGATGCTCTCAACTCTGTTTCTCCGCGCATATAATGTACTCTGGTGTGCTATTTTTCCCGCCTGGCTCCAATCAGTGTTGCTACATCACTCGAAAGTCTGAGCGTGACATTTGCGAATCCGACTTTTTTTGCGATAAGGCACATTTGCATAGAGAGGGGGCAATTTCGAGCCCAATGTATGCATATTAACTTATTTAAATACATGCAAAAAGCATCAGCGTAGCGGAGGGTACATTTCATCCTTTGCGGGTGCTTTGTGAATTTCACAGTTTCTTATTTGTGCAGGCCTGGTGGTTTAAAAGCTGTGCAATGCTTTTGTGATTATTTGCTGATGTTTTCAGCTTAGTTACTTAATAGACAGAAAACTAGAAAGGCGCTACATAAATGCAACCCATTTATCATTAGGTCTGTACAACATGACCCTACACAAATTGCAGCAGAAACTCTTTCAGCTCTTCTAGTCATTTGGCATCCAAAGAAATTCAAGTGGTGAAAAATACTGAAATTGGTGATGCCACAATTTCTCATTGTCACCCATGTTAAAAACATTTATCCATGCATGTCTTCGTCTGTCCACACAAAGACAACCAGAAACTGTGTTTTTACATGAGACATGGAGTTGGATGCAGTAAAATGCAAATTATTATCCTTTAGATGCATAAGTGCTGTTAAAATTGGCCAAAAATGACATTTGATTGTTCTTTTTAAACAACAACTTCTGTGTTGCTGGCAAGGTTTTCATAATATCAGAATGTGAAACTTTGATAAAATACTAGTGTAAATAATACTCGATACCATGGCAAAAAGAAACGCACACAAAATAGGATAACTTTAATTAACCAGCGCACACTGAAATTACTTTGCTATGACTTCATTATCGATCAATGGGTTTCGCCTGTCGCTTCTTCAGGTTTGCTCAGTAAAATTACATTAGCTCTCTCCAGATAATCAATATACCAATATATCTTGGTCACATGACTAAGCATCACAATGTTTTACCATTTTCACAAAGGTGAGTGCTTAGTGATGTTTATTATGTTTATTTAATATTAAACCTGGTTAGCAACCTACGCATAGTGCTGGTTCACAAAAAGTCACTGAACACATACCAACACGTCTGTAATAAAGTTAATAGCAATTTCCGGACAGCCTCAGGACCACATCACCGACCCAATCAGACCGAACCAAATTATCAACTTACAAAAATAAAATTATATCACATATTAGAAGGAAACAACTAAAACACAGAGCAAATTAAAATGCTATCTAACCCTAAAAAGAACATTTGAAAATTATCTGACCACAGTGAAAAATTAAGAAAAGCTTTGACCATGTATATGAGTCAGAAAGCACAGCTGTGGAGAAGGTTCGCCATAAACAGAGCTGGCTAACAGGAGGAGAGACTCTGCTCCGAATGTGACAGAGGACAGGGAGAGACAGAGCTACACTTTCTTACCTCATGCTCCAAATACCAGGCTCAGAGAAATGAATGAATGAATTTTCCTAATATTGGAAAAATGTGAGAAAAAAAAAATCCTCATCTACCACATCAATCTCAGGACACATGACCTTTTCTTCAAACCTGTACCGAAGAAAAGTAGGAAGAACACCACGTGTCTGGAACATCAAGGCCACCAAGCAGCAGCTGGGTCCCAGCATGTGCACTTGCATCCTCTTCATCCTCTTCATTCAGTAGCCGGGTGTGACATTACCTCCCATCTTAATGGCAAAAACCTCACAACCAGCAGTGACTTCCATGAGCTACAGTGTGTGATCCGTCCGCCTTCACAACAGATGTTTTGTCAGCAGGAGAGAATACTTTGCTGTGCCTGTACAATGGGAAGCCTATTGCAATTTGCGCAACGTTTTTCCCACAAATGGCTTTACTGTAAGATATAAAGAAGAGATGACTCAGCAGCCCTCTTTTATAGCAGACATTTTGACTTGTCATGGTAGGAAAAGGATAGGTGTACTAAAATTAACAATGATTTTCACTTTTTCGTAAAAAAAAAAAAGAACTAAAAAAAACTCCATCACATTTTCAACATTGTTTGGGCTTCAACTGGCACTCTTTTAATGTCACCTCATTGTGCCCTTGTGCCACTTGACCAGAGAATTAGTGCCACCAGCTATATGTTTCATATATACGTTTCAAATGCTGGGGAATTTGGTTAAAAGTTGTGCTACATTTGGCCTCATGACAGTGTGTTAGTAAGGCAGCATGTACAATACCAGGACCCTGAAAATGAATTCAGCCATAATTCATAATAATATTATCACCTGAGTTTTTCCTACTATGTGCGTAAAAGGTCTATTATAGGTAGGGCTCAGTAATATGATAGGAAATGTCATATTGAAAATATAAGCCCTTTCATGCAGTAATAAAATTAATAACAAGTGTAACTGCTGCTATGAGTCACAATGTCTGTTGAAAAGGGCCAATAAGCCCAGTTACTGGTTTAAAAAAGCTTTCAGTATATGGCCTAATTCTAAAACGCCTGTAACCAAAATGCTCAAATGCACACTTGGCAGCAATCTGGCTGGTGAATTTTAATTTCCTAACCAAAGCACAGTCCAACCTTATCAGCATTCACCCATAAATAAAAAGGCAGACAGGACTCTGATCAGTGTGGTATTTCTTAGATGATTTTCCCTATTTACTACACAGGGTGGCAGTGTGTACCTCTCTTAGCCCATTCTTTATCACAGTAATATTCACTGACAAGTGCTGTAAAAGTAGTATATCCTGCAATCACATCAAGAACAAACACCTGTTAGCAATCCACCACCACACTGCAACTGACCTCCTGACATCTGTTAACACTCTCAACAACTTGTTTTAAAGTTTTAAACTAGAACTGGCATGAGATGTCACTTCCAGAACACTGTGCTTATCTGTCATTAAGAAAACAACATGATGTCACATGATGTAAAGGAAGTGTTTCAGGTTCAGCCATCATAGAAATTTTCCATCACCATCTCTAACGGTTTCATAGTGTTTCAAACTATTTATCCCATAAACTTCCAGTTTTCTTTCTTTAAAACACACACACACAAAAAACTTTTTGCCTCCTCTTGTTTAATTCTGTAATTACATAGGCAAACGTTTTCTTTGAGAATCACAGCGCATAAATGCCTGCTCACTAGCCCGGATAATTACACACTACTCACTGAACTGAAGATGTTTTAATGGATTAACTTGCCTTTAACGTGACACAGACTGTGCTTTCGGTGAAGCTGTGCAATGTCTGCAATGACAACGAGAGAGCCAACGATTTTTACATTTGCAAACAAAGTCTAAAAGAACTCTGAAACTAAATTGAGAGTTTTCATTTTAGGTAGCCAACTAACTAACCTTTCTGACCTGTGGTTCTTCTTCAGTCTGTCTGTGTTTGAACCGTAGCACTACAGACCTCTGTTGAGAATTGATGGCTAGATGTCAATATGCATTACTGGCGCTGTTTTCCTCCTCTGTGTGCTCTACTGCAACACTGGCTAGGTTTGCCTGCAGCCAGTGTTGTTCTAGACAAAAAAACCTCCAAAAGATTAAGTTATTTTTGCTAGGCTGTTAGATTTCAGATCCTCCAAGGAAATTATCTCAAAATACAAACCTTAGACAGAGATTCAATTCTGCTATATTCTGGATTAAAGGCAAGTGCTTGTTTTAAACAGATGAGCTGGACACTAAACTCTTATGCAAATCTTGTTTAAATGAAGATCAGCCATCTCCTTGGGTCAGCCACGACATCCCAGTAAAACACATGCGATAAACAAATACACACGAGTCTATCCACAAGCAAATGTGTTTCAAATGTGATTGTGGAACTAAACAGTTTTTTGCTTTTTGTGTCTTTGAATAAGATATCCTCTCAGAAGGAGTGGGGCATAATAATAATAATAATAATAATAATAATATATTTATTTTATATATAGCTGTAGCAAGACTCGGTACTACCAAGGGTTCACTCAGCACACAGATCACACAGAGATTAACAAGAAAGACAACTGTATTACTATTGTCAGCCGCACACACTATTGAGACAGCTTAGCTCACTTCCAAAATCCATAAAGGTTTCCTGTGTCT
>NW_023339696.1:13184961-13196686 GCF_004916995.1 Morone saxatilis | reverse complement strand
AAACCACACCCACCTCCACAATAGCGCTTCACAAACATACTCAAAGACACTTCCTATGGCGATAAAAGAATAACAGAAAAAGCCAAGACAATATCAGTATAAAAACACTACTATAACAACTGTAAGCAACTATAAACAAAAGACAAAACAGCATAAAACAAAACGAAAAAGAAAACAGGTGGAGCAATAAAAAGGAGGGGGGGATCTTTTAATAGGCGGGTTTTGAGTGCATAGGCCATGGTGGCGTATGATGTGACCAAGGGGAAGCATGTAGAGGACAAAGAGGAAGAGTCCAAACACAGAACATTGGGGGACTCCCTGGCTGTATTGGACTTGGATTTGTTTATGCTGATGAACTGTTGATGATTGGAGAGTTATGATTTGAACCAGGAGACTGCAGTGGTAGTGATGCTGAGGGAGGACCCGAGGAGAGGATGATGGAATGGTTGATTGTGTCGAAGTAGAATCAGAAATTTGAGGGAGAGGACATTGAGGAGAGGACGTAATTTGTGACTTTGATCAAAGCTGTTTCTGTGCTGTGTTGGGTTGGGAGTCCAGGTGGGTTTTGAGTTGGGAAGCAATGGTGTGTTTCAGTATTTAAGATTGAAAGGGGAAATTGGAGATGGCTCTGTAATTCTTGGGAAATCAATGTCAAGGCCAGGCTTTCTGAGGATTGGTGTAACTGTGGCCAGTAGACAGGGAGGAGTTGATGACAGAGAGGATGAGCGGGCAGATAGCAGGGAGCTTTGACTAATGATCCAGGGCACAGGTGGCAGTCTTTATGCCAGACAGTGCTTTGTTGAGATCGGAGGAAGAGATCAGGGAAAACTGGAAGAATGACCGATCTGTTAGAGGGGGAGTGACAAATTCAGGGGTGGGGAGGGTGGTGCTTGCAAGGAGTGGGAGGAGTTATCCATGGGTTTGAGAATGATCATTTCACTGATAACTTCAGTTAATAGTTAATATAATTAACAAATAAATAATGATGTGTTATTATAGTTGAAAAACAAAATTGATCACATGGCATAACTATATATATTAAGGAACACAAATTACATCAATGGGCATTTCACTTGGAAAGACAGGAGGACTTTCTATGCCAAAAAACAATCTCAACACCTATACCAACCTGAAACTGAACAAATATTCAAATCCACTGAATTAATTGTATTATATTGTAGTGATGTGTCCTGACAAAACAAGGCTATTGAAAATGCAATTACCATAGAACTGAAACCTTGCAAACTGAAATTGGTAAGAAAACAGTAACACAACACACAATCCATTCGGCACAGAAATAGACCAATTTCGCCTTTTAATTAGGATCCAAAAAAGACAATATAATTCGACAAACACCTCAAAGCCAATGAGCCAGGCTCCTGCCATTACACAGCTACACACAGAGGAAAATGGAGACAAGTCCTTTTTAGTAAGCTGGTCACAAGGCTCAGCTCATCAACAGCGCACAGCCTCAGCACAGGCCTCACACAAACATGACCATCCAGATTAAAGCCAACGAGAAGGAATGTACATCCAAGGCAGATTATGAAAGACATAAATGACCACAACCTGGGCACTGAGACTGGTGGACACAAATAAACCTGGCAACCCAGAATAAGTTCTGCCAAGTTTCAGTTCTGTTATCAGAACCAAAGAGAGGTTAACTTCTGACTTCTCCTTTTCCTAATTTCTGACACTCAGTTGGTTCATCACGCTGCTAACACACCTTCGTACTGTCTTTCACAGTTTGGATATAATGTGGCTGAGTCAATCACTACATTCTTCTAATAAATCTGCAAAAACAGAATAGATTTAGTGATCTACAAAATGCTTTAGAACATCATTTGTTCAGGAATCTATTGCATCATGTCAGCAATGCTTCACTGATCCAGTATCAGCAAGAACTAGCCCCTGCGACAGAGCACAGGTAAGCCTCTAATTGACTTGTGTTACTTTCCTCAAAGCAAAAGCGACTGTAATGGTCCCTCTGCGCAAATTTTGTGAAGAAAATGTATGCTGCAACAGAGAGACCATTAAGAGGCAACGTGGCAATTCTAGTGAGGCATAGTGCTGCATAGACCATCATGAAGCATTTCAGCAATAATATTCTATCCTAAATGGCTGAACATTTATGGTTGATACATTAAAGCTTGCAAAATAAGGCACAAACCTGTGTGTTTGCATCAACTAATGTTCAAGGTAAAAATACTCAGGAGCAGTTAAAAAGATTAAGCCACAGCAACTCTGACACTTAATGGCATTTCATTGCTGCTTTCCATCTAAGATGGCATTTCAGTAATTTTAATGAAAGAATTTGCAATGTAACACAGGTGCAGGCTACATTTCTAAAACTGTTTGATTTAATTATTCTTGCATCGTCGATGAAAGACATCTGTGCTGTATAGTTTATCTTGTTTAGACAGTTTGTGTCATATCTAACAGGTGCTAAGGATCAGATATGTTTGATGATTAATTGCTCTAAAAACTGTTTTTCTTGAAATTGTGCAAAAGGCTGATTTTCAATAAAAATGTTCTATCTTTTTTGCAAAAAAAATAATAATATAAAACCATTAGTTTTAGCAGACATTTTGTTTGAAATACAAAATAAAGTGGTTTATTATTTATTTATGTTAGACAAAATACCTAATTGAAAAGAACTTAGAAATATCCATCCTATAACATAACTGACAACATACTCTGATGAAAGAATATCCACTCAATAATCATGTTGGATGCTCTGCAAACGTCACAGAGATGTCACCTTAATAAAGAAATGATCAGTTTGCCTATGTGCTCTGAACTAAACTAGGGCTGCACAATATGGTAAAAACACCATATTGCGATTATTTTGACAGACATTGCGATTGCAATACGATTCACGATTATAGTCGGAATTATCATTTTTACATCACAAATTGAATTTTCACTAAAACAAATATATTTTTAAAAAATCATTTCTATGCGAAATTTTTGGGGGTCTCTATCATGTTCTCTGGAGAACAATATCAGTAGGCAAGGGCATCTCTGCAGCACAGCAGTATTTATTATAATGCTGTTTGTCACACATTTTACCTTTATCAGAACATTGCTCTTGCATTTTTGATAATATTTCGATTAATTGTGCAGCCCTAAACTAACTAAATGAATTCTATTTCAGTGCATGGTTTATTTATTGCACTGGTTCTCAAACTATAGTACACGTACCACCGGTGGTATGCAAGCTCCCACTAGTGGTATGCGGAATAATCTCAGAAATATATATATCATTTTAAATGAAATAAAGGAATAAAGTTGACTCCTTTGTGAACAGACCATAGATGAACAGGGTAGGCCTACACTATATGAAAAAAAAAAAAGTTTGAGAAACATTATTTCAATGTACCCCTCTGACTCACCTACACATCACAGCGGATGCATTTGAATCGAAAGGCAGTTCAACTACAAATAGGGTGTACAGTACAAGTTTTGATGGCACGTAAAATTGCAGAGACCAAGAGGAACTTAATTTCCCATCCTACACTCGACAAATCAATCTTTCCTTCCCTTGGATGTCTTTTGTGAACGTTTGAGGCTTTTTATAAAAAAGGGCTACAATCAGGTACAAAATATGTCATGCCATAAGTAATTCTACCTTTGTCAACCTATTGGTTATATAGGAACTTCTAGGTTGGCTGTCAAGGCTTTATCGTTGTGTTTTTATTTGTGAGCTGTCTGGACAGTTTACATTATTTATGATGGTTATGGATTTTAACAAGACACCCACTACATCTTCCAATTGCATCACTGTGCCATACTCAAACTGTTTTATGATGCCATGTCCATTGTTCTTAGAAGATCTGAAATAAATAGATACTTGGTTATTTCTGACATGGAAAAATAACCAAGTATACTGTTCAGAAGGCATTGGAATTTTAAAATCTGTTTGCTTTCTTCAATCTTAGTCAATATGAAAAAGAATTATGCCCATGACACTGAACTTTCACTGATCATTAAAAGGATATATGTTGAAATCCTCCTCCGCCTCTTTTCTGTGTGTTCATCTGCTTTTACACCACTCTTTTAAATCAAAAGAGGTGGAAAATACAAGTAACAGCCAGATTTTCTGGTGAATTCTGAGAATCAGGAAAGCCTGCTGCAGTGTGCAAGATATCTTTGAAGATTTATTCGCAGCAAAACAACAACAGCCAACATACTGTAACTATAGCCATAAAGATACACAGGAATGGCTTCAAAATATCCTGGAGTAGTGGCCAAGTCAGGGTCACACGGCCTCAGTCCAATCGACAAATGTAGCAGGATTTGAAAATTGCCTTTCACTCATGGCCCCCATGGCACTTGACAGAGCTCAGGCAGTTTTATAAGGAATAATGGGGGTGAAAACGTATTGTCCAAATGTGCGAGGCTGGCAGACCCACACAGACTCGCAGGCTGTAATTGTCGTCAACGGTGCTTCTATTACACATTGACTTGAAAGAAAAAGACTTCAGAGACAGATGCTAGTGCCAAAGTGCCAAACAGTACACTGTTTTTTCTTTTCCCATTTGGACTCAGAGAGGCACAACGTCAATTCTCTGAGCTGCCCAACCTGTAGGACCCTTCTCATAAGACAGGTGAGTAGGTTAAGTGCCTGGTCATAAAGTATAGGTAAGTATTATAAAAAATGTTTGATGTAACCATTCAAACTGAGCTTCTTGAGTGTAATTAACATATGACCAGGGGGACTTTTATGTGTCTGTTATTTACTGTAGCTGCAGGCAATGTGCTTAGCCTTAAATATTGCTTCGTATTGATTAAGTCTGGGAATTTTACCTCATCTTAGGAAGCCTTTGTATTTATTGACGGGCAGTGACACAAAGGCGGAGTCGGATCTATATCTGGTCACAGTAGCAGCGACTGTTGCAGTTGAGTTACTGTAACTCTCAAACAACATCAGATAACTTAACTGTGGCCGGATGTGGGCTATTTTGCATGAAAATAAATAAATGAAGCACCTTCATGTGCCCCTGTCGGAGTTTTATTTTGGAAATCCGCAGCGGAAGTGTGGCGTTTTATTACCTTAACTTGTCTCCTCTGTCAGCCCCAATTACATGACGGTGTGTTATAAACTGGTGCCGAGAAAGACGCATCTCTCTTCTCTTCCCTTTCGTGTTTTTCCCCTGTAAAAGTAAACTGGAAACAGTTAAAGGATTACGTTGTTTTTCTCAGTTTCCACCCGAAACTACATTTTAGGACCGCGATAGCTGTGGAGAACCAGCACTTTACAGGGATGGATCCAGCTGGAAAGCTTTTACGCGTCGCACATCTTGGAGCGTCGACGCAGATGACAGAGTAGAAAAATATTTAAAAAACTTCACAGAATATTAGAGTAACTGCGCTCTGCGTGCGGACTGTATCATGAGGTACGGACTGGTGGTCCTCACTGCTGGCTTTACAGGTCTGCTCAGTTTTAGCCTCCTCGCTGTGGCTATTGGGACTGATTACTGGTACATCATCGATGTGAATAAACCCAACCATACAGGTCCAGACGACCTGAGTTCACATTCTGGACTGTGGAGAATTAATGAAGGTATGTTAATTAAAGCCCACACATTATAGTCTGTAGTTTGTATGTTATCTCTTTCAGGGGGGTTTAATACTTAATCAAGTATGGTTTGTGTGCGTGTGCGTGTGCGTGTGTGTATGAGAGCGAGAGAGATAGCTGTAATAAAATCGGACGCAGCCTTCATTTTTAACTTTTGCACTTATTCTCACGACACTATTGAGTGTAAAAGAAGGCTTTTGATTTTCTATCGATCTGTTTGAAGTCAGGAATCAGGCATGTTCTGACTTGTGAAAAAAGCATTGATCACAATATTGACTAAAAAATGAAAAATCATGGAGTGTATTACATGTGATGCTGTTGCGATCGAACATTATTATATAGCTTTTTATTTATGATCATATGTCTGATGTTGCTGCCTTACCGTGTGTATTGTCAGCAGGAGTCCACTGCAGAAGCTGTGTGTTTATTTCTCATTACTCCATTGGAAAACTCATGATTGCAAAAAGCTGAATTTCTGTTTTGTGACACTGGTGCACAGAAGAAGTGACATACCAGTGATTTTAGCTTGCAGGGATAAATTACTAACACTATGTATATGCTATGGGCTATGTACCTAATTATTAACTCCCCAATAAGATTCTTACATTTTAACTTTTCATTCAGGGAGGGGTGAATCCCACAGGATTAACAGATATATTAAATTATATCGCAAATGTTATTTTTTTTCTCCTTTCTAAGTAATAACAACTGTAACCCCTCACATCTGTATCAGCTGCCTGAAGGGAGCTGCAGGCAAACACGCAGGAGGCTGCGGAGAGATGCGAAAAGATTTTTTTCAGCACAGCTGCAATATAATCTGCTTGTTGGCAGCACAGCTTGGGGTCCTAGAGGTGTCCAATTTGTGGCTGGTGGCAGTTCACAGAGTAAATGTCAAGTAATGACACAACATATACCATAGTATGAGGCTCTTCCAGCAGTGCTCACCTGTGACATATTGGCACGAGTGGAAAATGCACTGACACAAAGTCTTGGAGCAAAACTGTCACACATGTAGGGCTGAGGAGATATGTGTCATACGAATGTCTCTAATTGGTTTGGTTAATTTAATGTGTTAATGGGTTATATTTATAAATATCATCATTATACATCACTATGATAAAAAAAAAAAACTGACACTGTTTGGTATCCAGTAACAAATTTGCAGCTCTGTCCACATATCCTGTCATGTGTGACCTTTTCCTTTAACATTTTCAGGAGCAAACAGGAGCTCTGTCATCCCTTCTTTCACAGCAAATATGTCCAGCCTGTCAGAGGCAGAAAGGCACCTTCTTGGTGAGTGGTGGTTTTGTTTATCAACTGACATAGGAGGTGATAAAAATTCAGATTTAAAGTAGTAAGTTGGCTGCTGAAGAAATTACATTTAAGTTTGCTGTCAGAAAACTCTAATCCAGAAGACATACAACATGCAAACATTTTGCAAAGAATAGTGCGTGTTTCCTTGCACTTTTGACACTGAAATGCAGTAATAAATTGTAACCGTGACAGAGGCTATCTTGATTTTAATACCCTACTGACAATGGGAATGAAAACCTACAATGGCTCTCTGGATGGTGGGAAATCAATCTGAAAGTCTTCACTGCATTTGCAAATGGTTGTACTCAGCAACAATTCTTAATTCAGATGACTTGTAGTAAAGTCTGAAGCAATAATCCTTTCTTTAAACACAGGAACTGTGTATTTGCACATGTGTCTTTGCAGGCTTGCACAAGGTGGTGGTCATCATGTTGCCCCTCAGCCTGGTCCTGCTGGTGTTTGGCTGGATCTTTGGGCTTGTCAGTTCGTTGGCCACCAGTCCCAAATTGCTGGCTGGATCAGCATCTTACTTTCTCTTCTGCAGTAAGTCCACACAGAATTTCGATTTTTTTTTTGTTTCTTTCTGAACCTGTAGAAATTACATGTGATTTGTGTGTAGGTGATCTGAAGTGAATGCTTTGTTTGGTTATAGTATGTCAGTGCAAGATGTACAGCGCAAGAAAAAGTGTGTAGGCGGCACATTTCACACATGTAGGTGCCACAAACACTATACTGTAGACAGTAATGATATACTGAGGACATGATTGTCTTACCTCCAGTTACCTCCATCAGTTATCATGATTGCAAACTGGGTCCTCAACATGATCTTAGACACCAAACATTCTCACTATGGATATGGACATAATTAACAGTATTGATCAAAGCATGTGGAGTGATTGCTGATCATGATGGAGTGGCAGAAAATTGCAGAAGAGCTTATCCCTGATTGAAAGCTTCTGTCAGACATCCCCCTGGAATCACCAGTAGGCTCTTTTTTAAAGGCCTTTCAAATAAAAGATCAACAAAATGTTATTTCCTTTTTGTAGAATCTGAGTGGTGAAATGGTTAGTTGGTGGGTCAAGACTGAAATAAATCATCAACTATTAGATGGATGACTGGATGCTGTGACATTTAGTACACACGTTTATGTTCCCCTCAGGATGTCTTTGGTGAACATGTGGCCATCATGCTAGCATTAGCATTTAGCTCAAAGCACCACTGTGACAAAGTACAGTGCTAGCATTGGTGTAGTCTTATTAAAATATAATTGCCTCATATCTGAATGGTGGACTGATAAACATAATATATCTCTTGAAACAATCAACATTCTTTGTATCTGCCCAAGGAAGAGAGCAGTGGTGTAGTGGTATCTGGAGAAATAGGTATACTTTTAATTTATGCCTCTTTGTTTTTTAAAGCATCCAGCAAAGGATAAAAAACCTGTGTTATAAACAGTGAGATGTAAGACTTTCCAAGAGCACTGATGGACTCTCTGATGCCCCTATGGTGGGTGAAACTTGATTAAGCGCCCTCTTGTGTGCCCTTACAGTAGACAGAATGTGATGCAGTACACTAAAAAACACTTAAAATGGATGGCTTAGAGTCACATAATAAACTCATTTTAATCTAAAACAGGGTTTGGAACTGTTTCACCATCCACACACCAAGTCTTGACCTCATGGTGCCCTCTTTATTTTATTCACCCCTATGCTTGAGACATCACTGTCCAACTGAATATGAGCTCAAAGATAAAAATGTCACCCTCTCTGATGAAACAGGAGAGTCCTCTGAGCAGACATGCCATACGTTTGGTCTATACTATAAGGAGACCCTAAACTGCTGGTTCCTTAAATGGCAATAGACACAATTAAAAGGACATGCTTTCATCAGTAGTACGGTAACAGTAAGATTGTTTTTTCTTTCACCAGGGTGGATTCAACCGTTGACCAGTCACAATAAATACAATATCCATCAAAGAATGAATTTAATCAGGTGTGAACTCAAAGGGAATGAGTTTGAATCTCGATTTGGGTGAGCTTGAGGGTGAATGCATGAATCCGTCACATAAGTAGAAGGTATTATTATATACTTCACCATCTCTGCTGACAGGGCCAGCCTCCCATGTCACACAGAAGAGACAGCTAAATTCATGCTTTGCACCGAATGTCCTGTCCACATCTCTACATCAAAAGACCTGCAAGCTCTTCCACTTTCAAAAACCACCTCTGACATTAGGTAAACAGAAAAGGGGTAATGGATTTCAGTGTTTTGTTCTGCCTTTTTTTCCCCCCTTCTTTTATACATCAGCAACCTATTTCTGAGTTTGAAATGTTAGTATGAGACATGGTATATTCAAACACAAACTTTATGTTGAGCTGTGCATCAATATGTCTTTGAAATCCCATTCTGAACACTAACATCACGTATTGCAGTATAAATGAATCTGAATCCTTGGACTGTGGACAGGCCTCTGGGAATGTGAGATCTGACAAAACTGACATTTCCATCTTGGACACTATTTACTTCTTTATCAGCTTCGACTCGCTGCAACTCAGGGTTGTTTTAAAAAACTACTCTTTTCTCTCTATTAAAATAGCTTTGCTTCTAAATGATCTTTAGCACATCCATCATTTCCAGTACAATATTAGTGCAGTAACAGTTCAGACCTCATAAAGTGCATGGGAACTATAAAGGTCATACTGTACACAAAAAACTACACATACAAAATTAATGTAGAATTAAAAGTGAAATCTCACCCATGTGGGAGGCCTAATATTCTGCAATGGACACCTGAGTGCGAGGCAGACCGTGTTCAGGAGTAGTGTACCAATCACTGTAGGTATTTTCTCCAATTAACACTGTAATTTGTAGTCTATGTGAAAATGATTTACCTGCCTTTCATGAAAAAGGAGCCCTACAGAACCCGCTGTGCCTCCTTTAGCACTGTTCATGACATATGTACTTATCTTTCTTTCTTTCTTTGTTTCTTTCTTTCTTTCTTTCTTTCTACTCTGTTGCACACAACTTAATAGACATTGAGAGGGAAGCCCACAGTTGTGATTTGTAATGATCAGTAATTAACAGAGGTTAATTGCAGCACACCATTGTGCAGTGTGTAGTGGTTCTGCCTTCTACCTTGCCACACTAAAGGTCAGTTCTGCATGTAGTAGCCACTACTCGATATTTAAGGGGTTTTGGGATTGACATTCAGTTATTCCTTTCAGCTCAACTCTGCGGTAATTGTGGTAATGCGAGATGTTTCATGTGTCTGTTTGGGAAGAAAAGATCAAAGACAATATGTAAATATATACAAACTTCATACTTACATCATAGGTTTCTCCTGTAGAGTAAATGATCTGATTAAATTGAGAAGAACCTTGCTAGAATAATTTGGACATGACTGGGAGAAAGACTTTTGTCTTGAAACTGCTTTAGATCTTTAATGCTAAATTGTTTCTCATTATTGGGCTCCGTAATGCCGGTGCAAGGGAATTTGGTGACTTGTTTTTTCCAACAGTGCCATTTGTCTGTTTCTGTGCGCCATCAGGTCTTTTTACCCTTACCGGGGTAAGCATCTACATCAAATACTCCAACCAGGCCATGGAGGAATTCCAGCGGATGGTGTCCCCGGAGAACCTGGCCAATGTGGATGTGTCCTTTGGCTGGTCCTTAGCCACAGCTTGGCTCTCCTACAGCCTGGAGGTGGCCACTGGCCTGCTGCTCATGCTAGCTGCCAGAATAACTCAGATGAAGGGTCATTATGACTCTGGTGTGGCCATCGCCATGTTATAGGTTTCCATGACAAAGTGAATCTAAAAACAACCCACAGGTTGGATAGTATATTATTGCTGTTGTTATTTATTTATTTTATTTTTGAAAAAAATAGCTTTGAGGAGTATTATAATACCATCAAGTGTGTCAAGGGCCAAAACAGCAAAATATAGATGCAAGCTGGCTTTACATAACTGCAACCATAGACACAGATTCTGAATAAGTGATGCTGTTGAACATCTGCTTCTTCATAGTTTTCAGTGGCTTGTTGTGATGCCTGCTGCTTTTCATCCTTTCAGTATGAATTTCTGCCCATTGTCCCAGTCTAAAAATGGTGTTTGCATTGTGGCCACACAAACAGAAAAAGAGGCTGCCCATTGAGAGTGTAATTACTACATAAATTAGCAGTATTTTCTTTTTCTTTGTAGTTTGAAGTTTTTTTTAGTCATTTCAGCCTTGTGCTGCCATATTAAAGTCCATATATATGTATAGCTAAACACTGTTGTAGTATGTATACAATTCTGTAAGAGTGTGTGGATCACATTTTATTCAGCAGTAGCTTTGTTGTGAGATATGTCTTTAAACATCTGTAATTTACAGAAAACCGCTTTATGTTTTCAATGCAAAACGACAAGTTAAGTTGAATGAGATCATTTTCTTTTTGACATGCACTATATGACATTTCCCACTTGAGGAGGACTTCTACACCTCCTCTGCACCCATATGTTACACTGCATTTAATGTGGTTCATATCAGTGGTTCAGGGTAATTCATTCAAGTTCTGCAGCAGAAAACCACCAGGCAATGGAGCCACTGAGTCTCTAACATGCAGTCACAACTGCTGTATTGTTGATCCATGTGCAAGAGAATGTTGCATCCCACAGCTTTTGAAAAGCAATTAGCATTTGGTCGATCATGCAGAAGTTAAAACAATTATGGCTGCTGAGTATTGTGACTTTTAGAGAAACATCTAGTTTGTGCCTCCTGCTTACAAACTTTATTCTTTTAGCCATTCTACTGGTGGGTGCATTAATCATCAATCAATCAATCAAGTTTATT
>NW_023339696.1:13181029-13184861 GCF_004916995.1 Morone saxatilis | reverse complement strand
AAACGGACTGGAAGCCAGTGGAGATGGAGATGGAAACAGGGCTGGAGATAAGTGCACTCTGGGGGTCCTGCAAGCTGTTTTCAGCTGTACAGAATATGTGAATGTGTTGCTGCCTGCTTTGCAGTAGTTAATGGCTAGATATTGTAATATTCTGTCTGTCTAAAAAGATCACTGTGAAAACACAACATTTGGCACTTTGCAATGCTATAAAATGTATTGTGTTGTTCCTTTGTCACTACAAACATGGTTAATGTTTTTATAATTAAACGGCTTAAATTTTTTAATTAACTGTGACAACAATGCAACATTAATCCAGCTGTAGTGTGAATACTGTAAGTAGGTAACATAAAAATGGCCACATTGATCAAAGGCTTTCAAATGTAAGTGACACACTCTGCAATGAAATCACATACGATTTTAGTGGCTTATGAGACAATAATATCATCTAAAAAATAATTCTGCATTCATGTAGTCATTCATGTTTTGTTTTACCTATTCTATATGTAATACAATTCTGAGACAACAAGTATTGGAGTTTGTAGAAATACCTAGCACCGCCTTGGGTAAAATTGGGACTGGCTGTCTGAATGTAAATGAAGCACAGCAGGAGTCAGGCCAGACAGAAAAGCAAATGTGTCTCAAAGGAATTCAGAAATGTCTGACCAATATGTTGTAACTCTGCTGTCTATAAAAGTCACATTGATTCAAAAATATATTTGCACATTCATCCCTTTGGGGATGTTGTGACAACAGTGACATTTAACACAAAAGTGGGTTCATAATATCCAGTACATTACTACGTTTTATGTGATGTGCTGTAAAAGGTGAGAATGTGTATTTAAAAGAGGACAATAACAAGGCAATGTGGACAATGCTGGTACCAAAGCATCTAAAAAAAGCAAATGTTTAGTTGTAGTTGTTAGTTGTTAAAAAAAAAAATTGCATTTAAAAGGCAAATGTGTTTAAAATAGTGAGAAATATGGAAAGTATAAAAAAACAGAACTGTTTTAAGGAAAACTCCACAGGGTACTCATTAAACAGCGGCCATCCAATACCTTGAACATCCCTGACATCCAGGCTTTTCCACTGGAAGTTATTAATATGAGACTGCACGCATGTCAATTTTGAAAAGTATGACCCAGGACAATACACCCTATACAATATGTTTTTTCTCATGACTGATTGTAATACTCAAATTACAATTCAGAATATATACAGGGTTGAAGATGTTTGAAGCTAAGTATAAAGGTACGAGGAGGACTTGTTTATCCACTGAGCAATTTTAATCATAGTGGTAGAGGACATTTGACAACCTTGAACTATTAACTACCGCGAAATGATTAAACGGTCTTGCATTGTACCTCAGGACAGTAAATATGGCAGTGCATGAAACTCAATTCAGTAGATGTCTTTTTGGTATAAAACATGTCACATGTGAGGGAGAGCAGATCAACCAGAACTGTACAGAAAAACAATACAACAACAAAAGTTGCAGTGGTGGCCAAATTAATTGACTGGACACATTGATGTTTGTTTTTGTTTTGTCAAAAGCTCATTAAAAAATGCTTTATTTCTGCATGAAAAGGTTTAGGAGTTGCAAATATGCACTTTCGACTAATAGTGTTCTAAGTGGAATTTTCCACCCTAAGATGTGGACCTGCGCTAAACACACTTCTAAATTACACTGCTCAGTGTTGTAATGGGCAGAGGCAGAGATAGACACTCTAGAATTAAAAGGTGTGCTTATGTTTGCCTAAATGTGATTTGCTGCATGATTGAATGTGCCTCCACCAGTGAATCAAAATACAAACCATGAAACATTGTGTCCACTCAGCTGTTTGTTTGGCAGCTTCCTGCCCAGTAATCCTGTCTCAGATGGTACAGGGAGCAGAGAGCTATAAAGGAAGGACCAAAGCACAGCGACTCAGTCTTGCAGGCCTTCTTTTATATATTAGGCGAGCTGAAATCCCATTAAACTTTTATAGAACATAATTCAATCCGCTCTGGCAGAAGCACACCAAAGTTGGTGCTAAGCCATTACTCTTTGGTCCGTGCCCTTGTCTTTGACAGAGTGCAGTAATTTTGACTTTTAGACAACCTAGGCTCTCAGTTTTAACAATTTATTGAAGAAACACAACAGATTTTTATCAGAACTACTTTCCTCACTCTTCTTCTTCTCCTTAGGGTGCACACTCCCAAACATGTAATCAGTTTAGTGGCCTTTGTGAAATTTGCTTTTTGAGGGGTAGTTCACATGTGTGTCCTCCTTTCACTCTTCAGCTGTCACTATCAATCAAAGGCAAAAAAAGCCCAAACATATATATTAAAAAAAGAGCCAAACTGTCTTTGATACCATGCTTAATTAGGCTTTCAGCTTCTCTGTGTGACACATTTTTAATTAGTTTTAGGTAGCTACTACAGCTATTTCTCACTATTTGTTGCTCTCAGGGTGGTCAACGTAATATATTACATATCCTTACTCGCAGTCTGGTGGCTCATAGAGTTAACTGGACCATATCGTGTTCATGTGTCTATAATATGGCCATGCAACATTCACAGTACACAGTACAGAAAATATGTTACAGAAAAATAACATTGCCTCAGGGAAAGACCAGAGCATGTTATCTTGTAAAGCGATTATCTCAATGATGAAAATGCTGGTGTAAGCGGTGGAATATAAATAAAATACCTTCCTGTATTGATTTGCTGTAATCATTTAGGGTGTTGTGCCTCTAGTCATCAGGTTATAGCTTTCTTTCAGTAGGTCTAACATCATAATGAATAAGCCACTCACTGAAATGTTACAGAAAAGTGAATACATCACTGCCTGAAGGGCAACCGTCTTTCCTACTGAATTACGCATTGCTGAGCGGCCTTGTGGTGAGCCATGTTGCCATATTGATGGTCTGTCCTCAAATAAAAGCACATTTAAGCACCACCCATTGAAAAAGACTCAGTTATTTAGTAAAGGAAGATTTGAAATGAGTCTTATGACATGTTCAAGTTTTGGCTGTACATTTTCATCAACAATTTTGACTTCATGTTTCACCAGCTTACCGCCAACGCTCTGAATAGAGTAGATCACACCTGAGATCACACATTATTAAGAACTGCTATCGGCTGGGAAGGCAGCTTATTATGCTGCTGTGACAATGGTTTGGGTTTTTTTTTTCGTTTCACATAAAATACAATAATAGATTGTGAGCTGCTACAATTGATGACCTTTAGGGGTCTGCTGAGATTGCGAGGAAAAGATGCAATTCTTCCATGAAAGGCTAGATGCAGCACACTGTGGAGTATGCTTTGGTGGAAATAATAACCCACCTCTCGCAAACTAAACGAAACTAAAGGAGAGCTACTGTGCAGTCTTCAGATTTTAAAGCACATCCATTTAAGAATCCACTTTATATCCCTCAAATGTATGTTGTATATTTTTCAAGGGCAGCAGGTTTAAGGGACCTGTTGATTTATTCTCCAACACTTTAATCTCTGATTCAGACCATCGTTTCTCTCTGTTGTGGTAGATTTTTAAATATTTAACCCACTTGGACACTTCACCACATCACATTGCTTCATTCTAGCTCCTCAATCGAGAGAAGTGTGGAGCTGATGTCTCAGGATTGAGTGGTCTCATAAACCGTGGAGAGATTCAATCCCTGGAGGAACGTGAATAAGATGTGTTTTCTTTTACCTGGGAACCACTTGAAAAGTTAATTAGACCTGTCCCTTGTTCAGTGAGCACCTATAGTAATGGGATCATTCAAGAAATTGAAGATGCCACGGATCTCATTTTCATTTGCTATTCAGGCAAGGGATGAACTGGGAGGAAACA
>NW_023339696.1:13165166-13180929 GCF_004916995.1 Morone saxatilis | reverse complement strand
AATTGGCTCAGAAATAACAGAACTCTTGTTTACTGTCACTCAGCTTTTCATGTTAATGCGGAGAGTAGGATTGGCAGGCAGTATTTTTCTTGAGATCCAATCAAGTTTTGGCCACAAAGTGATTCATTTAATATTGACAGTATGACATCATTTATGCTGCCGTAGCCACAGAGCATAGTATGAGCTACTCTGGCATGAAGGTGCTTTTTCCTTCTGTTGATCGAGGTCCAACCTTTTCCATCAACCTTTTAAGTTGTATTTGCCTAGTGGTGGATGGACTGGTTGCTGATTGAGTCCATTTTCTTGTCATTCATGGATACACACAGATCTACTGTTGGCCTGTGTAATTCTCACCAGACATTATGGGCGCACCTTGACATCCGCTGTCCAGAAAGACAGTTCAAAAGGCTCCTAAAAAGACGTATGCCGGTGGAAAGGACTAGATTCTTTCTCCATAGTGACAAATGACCATTTAATGGAAAGAGGGCTGTAAGTGTACTTTAGGTTGCCATAACAGTGGCCACATTGGAAAACCCAGGAATTAACCCATATTTTCACTGGCATCTCTACTATCATTTAATGCAGATTGGTGTGTTTCTGATGTTTCCATCTAAAACCAATGCTTAATTTCCTTCAGTGTTTAGTTAACCTTCAAAATAGCACCAGAACTGGCAACCGGCAGTGACAGCAGACTATTCTGACTTAACATATCAGCTTGCACTCCTGTGTTGAAAAGAATTGAAAAGAATGATCAATCATCATCAAGAATAATCGTTTATCATCATGAAACTATTTACCATTGTCCACTGAGTATGTGGGCTGTAGACTCTGCTAGTGTCTCAGGTGAGTCTACCGAGCACCACTGTTTTTTTCAGAAAAGATGACATCTCTATATAGTACCTCTATGGTTTTGCACATGCATCCAGCACAACTACATTATTTTCAAGCCATTTTGTTATTTTTTGTCTAAGTGGTCTACCTTTCCTCAGTAAACATACATACATACATACATACATACAATTCTCTCTCTCTCTCTCTCTCGTAGCCCTTTCACGGAGCTCCCGCGGCTCTTCGTCTGTATATTCCGGCTCGAAAAGATAAGGACGTCCATCAAACTGAAAGGGTTCGTTGTCAATGTCTTCAAATTCGGTTGAATAATCCGCCATCTCTCTCTGCATGTGTGTTCCTGGTGGAACACCTCAGATAGTAGCACAAACGCTGAGTTCACGTACATATGGTGCGTTCAGTCACATCCTCAGAGACGTTGGACTGGTCACGACCTGTTTTCCCAAGATGGCGCCCACCTGTATAACGTGAGTACTGTGTTCTAATAACTATACTTTTAATAGAGCTGTTCTTACACATACAAGTCCTCCAATGCTCGGTTTACATAGTAGAGGACCCTAATATGCTACTTGTGTAGTGTGGTGCTATTTGAACTTGTTTAGTGGTATAAAATAGCTCTTTCACTGATCATGCCCTGTTGACTAGCTTATATGGTAATAGCGTTTTGCTAAAAACTGTCACGTGCGATTAGATGAAAAACACTACCCAGAGAACAGACCAACTCGAAAGTTAAGTTTATTAACCCCAGGTTCAGTTTGCGCGGAATGGCGCCGGAATTGTCCTTTAAATATGAGGACTTGAGACTTGAGAGAAACGATCCATTTGCCCTGTAAAAATCCTGAGGCAATAAAAATTACATAACGTCAGTTGGGACTTATATATGTAGTCATGCCGCAGAGATTCCATATTTCATTATCAGGCCTAAATTAAAATTATGTCCAGAAAGGTTTGAGTAATGTCTCACAGCAGCCACACAGCTTATTACAATACAGCACACATTTATCCTGTACGACATTTGCCTTTAATTATTGGTGTTCATGCAGATGTGAATTGTGTTTATTGCATTGTTGCGATTGGTTTATTTTGTACCAAAGATAAATAGAAATAGTGTTTGCTTATTTTAGACATTTAACTATAATATTGTGTCAGGCATTGTGGCCTATAGCCATTATTAAAGTAATCTGTTAGCTAAGCTTATTTGCCTAATTTTAAACTTTTAAGAAAGGTAATGAGTGTCTGTATATCTAGATATCTGGTGTACCCATAGGTAAATACCTGTTTTTATGGTTGAAAAGGATTAGGTTTAAAGGTCCAGTGTGTCATATTTAGTGGAATCTTTTGGCATAAATGTAAAATAATAAGCATAACTATGTTTTTTAAACAGTGTATAATCACCTGAATCGTTATGCTTCTGTTACCTTAGAATGAGCCTTTGAACCGCCCGGTTTCTACAACAGAACGGACAAACCAAACACTGGCTTCAGAATGTTCCATTTGCATTTCACAGCCACCATAGTTTCTCCTTTGTGATTGGAAGGGGAAGGTGAAGCAAGGGAGTTACAATCTGCAACTACACTGCAGGATGCTCCTATATCTTAAAACCTTGTCCTTTAAATGCTGCATCAGTGTAATGGTCATCATTCAGAGACGTGAAGGACTTGCAATTTGCTGATGAAGGTTTGTGACGTGACTTGAATTGAAAAGCTTTAAAAACAGCCGACAAAAGAAAGAAAAGAAAAAAAGAAGTATCTCAGATCTTTTAGTTTAAAAGGAAGAGAACAGGAAATTCACCGGTGGCTTTGGAAGTTTGTAAACAGAAATGGTAGATCAAAACATAAGTGGAGAGAAAGAACATAATGACGAATCACATATTCCTCTCTGTGAATAGAATGGTCCCACTTCCTTTTGATGAAAGCTGCACATTAATGTCTCCCGTGATCCAAAAGAATGGAGAATGGAGAGAGGTCAGAGAGTGGTACACACAAATGGCTTTATTTTTCTTCCACCTTTGTCACCCTCTCTCTCACACATTCTTTGTCTCACTGGATTTATTTCAGTTGACAATGACAAATTGTTCCCGTTGAAGCTAAATGTGTTCTTATCTCCACTGTGCAGCTTCCTTCATAGTGCAACCGAATATGAGGCCAATAAGGTTAAATGAAGCCAACAAATAATGTAAAAAGGGCATGAAGTAAATTGTCAGTAAGAAAACAGGCTTCATGTCACCCATGTGAAGGGAAAGTGGAAATATCATGCAGGGTGGCTGCAGCAGCTGTAATGGCGTCATGCCTTCCAGAGACATGGTAACCCAATAAAGCACGCTACACATGGCCTCTAATTTGATTCAAGACACCACCTGAATCCCTATGACATTCTCGCAAGCTTATATGAACCTAAGAAGATTGTGTTTTTCTCTAAGTCTGGAGAGCCAGAGGCTTCTCTTGGAAGACCTTGAAATAAACAGTAATAACTGCAGTCGATGTTGCAATTAAACCACCACGTGTTGGAAGAGAGGCTGGGCGAGACAACCCAAGAAAACCTCAAAAGAAAATTCTGCTTTTTGTCCAGATTGTATGGCTGTGAAGATGTTTGCCACAAATAGGAATCTTGTATTATTGATTAAATGACTAAATGTTTCTTTTTGTTAAATTTCCCACCTAGTAAACCATTTTTAACATTTTTAATTTGGATCACAGCAGCTATTGTTTCTGGGGTCCAAATAAAAAAAAAAATCATGTGAATTCATCCTTAAATGAAAATAATATTACATATACATATGCCTGTAGCATTGTTATTATTTTATTGGTAAGTGGATTGTTGTTCTTTGATGTGGCATTATGTGATCGCTATATACATAGAACTACTGGTGAAGACAGACTAATTGAACATTAGTGACCACAATAGAAATAAGTCTTTGTCTTTATTGTGTTATCCCTGACAATGTCTTAGATGCTGATCTTTTTTTTACTACAGTATTTACTAAATTTTACTAAACTTTTGTCTAATAAACTATAACTGAACTAGCAAACATCATAAAGCAAACGGCTGTTTATACATTCAGCAGGCATAGGGAAACATTAACATTCACTTGGAGTCGTGTTTTGGGCAACTCAATGATTTTAAGTGCGATATTCACTTGTCCACCAGCTCCTGAGGGAATTACTCTCTAAGTTCTCCAGTATATTTCCACCAAACTTTTCTCTAACTTTTTCTTCACTTCTATAGAAGTGTACAGAGCATTTACACTAAAACAGCTGCTTGCCTGTCATGTCTTGAAACAATATGGATTAGAGCAATGAGACTGAACGAAAACAGTACACCAAACTGACATAAAATCAAAACAATGAGCTGAATGAGGCTAAAATGGTGAAGATTCTCTGTGGATTTTTGTCACGACACCTAAGCGACACCTTTCACATTATACATAACCATTTGACCTATTAAAAACATAACTATACTATGTAGGGTAATAAAACGTTGGAAAAATAGTAATGGTCAATTTCAAACAGATTACCAATTCACACAGTGGTTAAAGTGCCCCAATGGTTTCTTTGTGTGTACCCGAGCTTTATTACAAGCTCATTATGTATGCAGCGAGGCTGTAGGCGAGTAATTAATCATCCAGATGGAGACACAATGTAAGCCACAGAAACATTGATCCAACACTCTTATGAACTCACTCACTGTGGTCGGTTGGTATCTTATGATCCACTAGGTGTCAGCATTCGTCCATTATCTACACATGTCCCCCTGCACTGAGTGGCCACCAAATGACGTCTTTGTTCACCCAAATATAGCTTTCATCCTGCTGTCACACACTGGCAGTGCAACTGACTAACTTTTGGCTTTATTTCAGCGATAGTGTTCAGGATGTTGCCACTGTTTAAAGTGGAATTACAGTAACACAGTTTAAACTACATTGACAGTAAGTTGGATGTATTCACACTTTGAAGTTTTTCTGCCCCCCAAAAAACTAAAACTTATAATTAGCATACTGAATGTAAGAAGTCACAATAAATGCAGGGTTATGTTGCCGGGAATCCCTAATTAAACGACTGAGAGCTTTACAGGATAAGTGTCCACGTGAGCCCTAGTACACCATGTACAGTGGTGTTCAGGCATCTATTACAAGCTATTGTCTGTTTTTTGTTTGCCTTCCAGTCACTAAATTACTCCTGGCTGGCATAAGGGTGATACACATGTGTCATGTAAGGAAATCCAGAGGGCATTGTGATTCCAGTAAGCCAGTAGGGTGTGTGTTGTTGGTACTATTTCCTCCTATTCTCTTCTGTTACAGTAAGGTCCTGTGTGTCCTGTCCTCTGGTGGCTGCAATTTAGTGACACCGCTTTGAATAAGACTTCTTTGTGTCAATGATGACAAAGTCCTTAAGTTTTGCATGCACAAGACAAAGTCACTGCAGCCAACAGGCCAAACATTTGCAGAGGCTTTTCAGTCCAAACCGTCTGTGTACACTTCCTTACTTCCTCACAATTTTTATTTTCAAGTGTCTTCTGGCTCAAACTCAAATGACCTTGCAGTCATTTTCTGTTCCTGCTCTTCTGCAGAATGATCATAAAAAGTCTCCCTTCTGAACAGGATCATCTGTTGTCTTAAAAGTTCAAGTCTGTTTGAGTCGCTTTCTGCACAAATAATAATAATAAAAAAAATATGTTGACTGATGGTTTTCATGTGGAGGCTGTCGACGCCCATGTCCCATAGGAGGAAAATTCCTTTGTTTAGTGTTTGGAATGCCTCTTTGGCCCGTTTTTGATCTCTTCATGTGGATGCAGAACAAAGGCCCACATTATGGTCTTTTTGTTAGTGGGGGTGAACAACATCTCCCTCTCAAAGCTGCTCTGACTCATATACTGTAAACAAACAAACAATCATGCAGTGTTTCCAAGGATAGAACTCGTTTCCATTTACACAGCTAACATCTGCTGCTGACTGCTATGTCTGCCGAGTCCCAATTCTGGATTCAGCGGCATCAGTTTGAGAGCTGAGATGTGTGTGTGTGTGTGTGTGTGTGTTCCCGTAGACATTGTGTCTGCTGCCAAAACAAACAGCTCTGTGGGATGGTCACTATGCGCCCTTTACCATCTTAATCCACTCTGCCTGTGCCCAAGCTCCCTCCCACTGCGATTTCAACGAAGGGGGCCTAAACACCTCACGGTAAAGCTTACACTGTACTGCTGACCCCTGGGGGTTGAAGCAAAAGTCAAGCCAAGATGGGAAGGGCCAACATGAGCTCATTGTTGCTATTCCTGCCAACCTTCCTGCCCTCCACACACACACACACCCAACCTCTATGTACCCCTCTCCCTCCTTCCCTCAGTCTCCATAATCTTGCAATGAAAACAGACATGAGCTTGGATTTGGGTAAAATGAGGTGGTCACAGGCTTTATTCAAACGCACACCATGCTGCAGCCAGGTGTTAGAGTAAAGAAATATGAATGCCAACTTTTTTTCATAGCCTGTTTCCACACATCTGTCCAGATTTTCTTTTGGGCTCTTATTTCTCTTCTCTCATCCCGTGTCCCTCTCCCTCTTCTAGGAAAAGAGTAAGCCTGACCTGGATTGTACAATGTCATTGTCTGTGGAGCAATATTTCTTGGCACTGAAATATCACAACACCCAGACAGTGGGTCAGAACATAGACAGAAGAATGGAGACATTCTTATTGAGAGCAGTGTAACCTGTGTAACGTTTGAGAGTAAAGTTTATTGGATAAAGGTTACCTCAGGCTATGCACACAAAACTACCAAGCCTTCACTGAGTCACACACTAATCCAGCCAGTGGGCTCAGATACAAATGCATGCTTTCACAGATCCCATATTATGACAGAAGCTAATGATTAATCATGAAACATTCTGCTAAATTCATTGTGATAGGGTGGGAATTTGTCATCTGCTGATACTGCAGGTCAGACACCAGATCTGTCGTTCTGGTTTGGTTACAAGGAAAGAGGAAACAGTTTAACGAATCACTTATATTGTGTCACTGACAAAATTCCACATTAGAGTTTCCTATTAGGCAGGTCACCATTATTCATGCGAATTTGTTAAATGTGATATGTAAACTGTAGCCGCAACTGTACGAGCTATCTGATCTCCAATTAAACAGAAGTGTGGTTGATGAAATATCTTCCTTTGAAGTAAGTTTAACAAAGGGCTTCTTTCTCCAGAAGTCTTTAACAGAACGGAGTTGTTATTTTTACTGTAGAAAACTCAGTCCTTATTTAACATATTTTAAGCACATGATTATTTATTTTAATTATATTAATATCAGTGTACAATTGTGCTTATACTTTCTACTTCTACTCTACTAGTTTTTTTTTACCTCCCAAAAAACACACAACTGGCTCTTCATCAGTATATAAAGAAGGCAAACTTAGCTTCACCTTAATTAGCTATGACATTGAAATATGTTAATGCATCAGTAACAATAATTAGATAATATAATGTAGGGCCATAATGACAGGGGACATTATGCATGAGTGCTTTTACTTTTGACATTTTAGGTACATTTTGCTGAAAATACTGCTGTACTTTTTATGAAGAAACATTTGGAAAACAGGATTTTTTTTTCCTGTAATGGAGGAATTTTACGGGTTATATTTTTAAAGTTTCGCTTAAATACCCAGTAGGTAGGATTTAGTGGCATCTAGCGGTGAAGTTGCAATTAACTGAACACCACTCCCTTCTGTATTTGAAGGCCTGAAAAGTGGGTAGGTGAAGCTAGTGACCACAAAACTATAAATTTGTCTTGGCTATTTTAGAAACATTGCATTTCACACGGTGGTGCCTAGAGACAGCCAGTTTTCCATGGAAGCGTCTGTATAAAAAAAAATGCTCATTCTAAGGTAACAAATACAGAATGATTCTTATTTTCAAGTACTTTCAACATACCTAGCAATATCATATTCCTTTTCTGCCAATAGATCTTTTTAAATGTGACATACTGGACCTTTAAGTAAATGCTCTGAATATGTTTCTCTTACTGCTTGAAATGTATGATCCCTATTATATCCCATTGGACCCCCCTGCATGTTTGTGAAACGTACGGCTCATTCTTCTGTCACTGGCGAGGTTGGGAGTGTTTTAGCAACTAATAGACTACATACAGAAAAAATGGGCCAAAAAGGAAAAATTTTAACCATTATCCTCCTGACCCTAAAAGCCACACCACAGAAGTATTATTCTCGTGAATACAGATATAACCTGATCACACACACACACACACACACACACACACACACAAACCTAAATTTCCATTTTACTTTCCTCCCACATAATGTGGAAAATGTTTGCCCTTTGATCACAATTCAAAATGATGCAGTCAGACTTTGATCACTGTGCTATATGTTTTACAGTAATATTCAACATCAACATGCCTGAAAAGTATTCATATGTTTAATGTAAAGTACTTGATGAGTATGTGGTGAAAGAATCCGACCACTCATTCTTTTAAGTGTGTTCAGTGTCTGTGCCTTGAGGTGTTTTGCTTAAGTTACCTAATATTCAGAGGAACCATGTACAACCCATACACATGAACACATTGCACTGTAGTTTTGACCTGATAAAGACTTGCATATTTACTAATATGTGTTAAGCATCAGTGCTTTACAGCCAAAGTGTAACAAATATACTACTTATCATCATATTCATCCACTAAGTGTCATTAGTGGTGTTACTACAAATCCACACTCTCTCTTTGAACAAGATTTCTCTTTCTCTCTGTTCTGCATTAACACTCCTCAGGCCTTTAACTTGTCATTGACAAACTTCACAAAACTCTTCTTGAAACTTTTGATGGGTGACAAAAGTTAAACAGATTTTTAAACACAATTCTTCTTCAGGGTTGAGCTGCCATCCTGACACAATAAAGTAGTTTCATCTAAAGACCCAGGACATCATTTAATGGCAACTTTATTGCTATTTTCAGCTTTAGGAGAGGGAACAAAACTATATGTCAACATGAAAGAGAGAGTGAGGATGTGTGTATCAGCGAGGTGATTAAAAATGGAAGTGTTTCTCTCTGGACTCCCTGCTGTCATCTGATCCACTCGTGAAGCCGTCTGCACACACTGGCATTACCTCAGACCGGAGGAGCTTGGGTTTCTCACAGTGGACACAGGACAAATGGTGTCTGGCCTATTTATTGTGCCACAGCAGCTCTTTCTCCACCATCCACAGCATCCCCAGATAATAATTCAAAAATGTTCTCAAAGAGTATTTACTTAACCCAGCCATCTTTATCTGGCCCCTGAGTAACACAGCAATGTTCTTTTTTCTTTTTCTTTTTTTTTAGAAAGTCTCTCAAGGCACTAAAATTATTTGAGTTATTTAACTACTTCAGCTGTTTTACATAAACATAATAATGATGATGGAAATTAACTTGCAGACTTTAAACTTGCTTTACAAACGTATTCCTGAGACAGTGAGTATTGAAATTCCTATACTATTATTGCATTGTAAAACGTTTAAGGGTAACTTTGGTAGGGTAACCCTATTTTCCTAATTGGGACAACATTTTTTGATTTATTTCCACTGACAGGTTATGTTTAAACCCATACAGAGTTTGACCTTTTTGTTAAAGGGCCAGTGTGTAAAATTTAGGAGGATCTATTGTTTTTGTTAAATGAGACGTTTTCATCCACAGGGGGACCACTCTGTCTGTGAGAACTGTGTGGACGACCACGTTTCTAAAGCTGACAAAGACAAAGCAGAGACTGGCTCTAGATAGGGCCTCACACGTTTTTCAAAAGTTTCACAGCCACCCTAGTTTCTAAGGGAGGCTAATGGGAGGGTGAGGCAAGGATGTTGCAATCAGCAACTAGATGACACTAAATTCTACACATTGGTCCTTTGAAGATTATTTTTGTTTACCCAGAAACCGCAAATATATCAGCGTGTTCAAAGCCACCAGACTCAATTGACAAAAACAGTGATTTTACCTCGTCACATAATAACACACGTATCGTAACACTTCATTCAAACTCAACAGAAACAAAATAAAACTCACCAAAACCTTCTTCTTCATTCTGGTTTGGTCAAAATATACTCTCAATCCATAATAAACCCTTAATCCAGAGTGAAAAAGTTACCCTTAAAAACCGTTTATCTTTTTTAAATAACTAATTTCACCAGTCATCCTTAAAAGGTAAAGCTCTGACAGAACTGATGTTGCATGTTTGAGCCCAGAAAATGAAACCATAATGCTTTGATAATTGGACGATTGACAGGTCTACTGACCCACATGACTTACACAATCAGATTTTTACTTCACTGTGCCAAACTTCTACTCCCGCCTGCCAATTGTGTTTGTGTACGTGCTTGTGCATGCATTTGTCTGTTTTTTTTTTTCGTATTAACATGTCTGTGAATGATTGTATCTGTGCTTATTTGACTGAGAATGCTTGGATGACTTAATAGAGGTCGCTCAGTGAACACAGGGCTTTGGCTGGCGTCACTGCCAATTATGCTCTGGTCAGGGTCAGGCACTGTGGTCTCCATACCATGTCAGGCAGCCTGAGCACTGGGCCTATTTACTCTTCTGAATAAGGCACCGCAAGCCATGTCACCTGGTTGCCATAGTAACAGTGTGGTCAGCCTTTTCCTGTAAAGAGTGGAATAACAGATCCATATCCTGCATCGCAAACAGCCCCAGTGGGTTTGGCTGAGAAGAATTACTCTCTTTTCATGTGCTTGTGTTCAGCCAGTTTTTCCTCTTTGTCTGTTTTCTCTTACAGCCACATAATTTGTCTGCCTGTCTGTCTCTCACATTCTCACTTTGCCTCTTCAATTCTCCTTCTGTGTTTATTCTTCCTCAGCAAGTTGATTTCCACGATTTGGACCCCTGTTGCCTGTCCTCACAGGTGACTGTATGCAAATGCCGTTTGATGGTTATTGACCTGGTAGCTGTCCATTTGTGACATCTGTTTCCTGATGCAGGGCTTCAAATTAAAAACATAAAAACAACTTTGTGGCTTATGTAGAAATAAATTCAAAAGAAACCCCCAATCACAAGTACTGAAAAAATGTCAAAAGACTTTGAATGACTCACAAGCAGACACTAATGACAAAGCTGTTCATAACTTCCTCAAAATTCATAGTTATCCTCTTTTGTTACCTTATAATACGCAAGTATGATGAAGTAATGCTTCAAACAAATTAACTTCAAGGGAACTGATAACAGCACTGACTTCTGAGTAAAAAGAAGCTCATTCTAATAACAAAGAAAACTGAAGTAAGTATACTGACCTCTTCACTGTAAGTTCCACAGAAGACATGAGTTATCATTTTTAAGCATCACCTTATGAGGAGTGTTTACATGCATAGTGTATTTTGGGCTTACTGTAATTTATGAGTTACCAGCTGTCTTTTATTGGATATAATATGTTAACAAAAATTAATCTAAAGCCAAATGTGTTCCTACAGAATGACAAATTACTGTTTGTTGGTTGCAAATTAGCAACAAATTAGCAACACACCACTTATTACAAGAAAAATTCCTCATGATGGCCACATAATGTGCTGCAGCTGCTTTTGTGTATTCTACCCTGCCTATGTCTGACCTCATACTCAAAGCTAATGGAAAATCTTATGACTTAGTTTAAGACCCTTTCCCACATGTACCTTAAACAAACGTTCAGGCAGTTTTCTGTGTGTGCATAATGTGGAAACAGTGGCAGAGTTACTTTTGATTGCAAGACACTTTTGCAGTTTGGTCATCAAATGTGTCGTACTACATTCCATCATTTCCAAAATTTTCCAAGTCTCATCATTTTGGGGGATAGTCATATGGGAATAGACTTGATGTGGACTTTTTTTTCCTTTGTGAGAGCAAAAACCATTATTTTAATGCCTAGGGTAATGCTAGTGGGGGGTTTGTGGGAAAAAGGGCTTATCAGCTATCTAAGATAAATATTAACTCTATTGCTCCTACATGGGCAAATAAAAAGCTGCCCTGGTCTTTGAAAGTACATCAAGAATCTTTGGAGGTAAAACAAGTATATGAATAGTATTGAGGTGTATCTCAACATGCTGTCAGAAAATAAGACTACAAAAGCTACAGTCAAGTAGAATCAAAAAAGAAGCCTGTTCTTCTGTTTCTGCAGCTTTCCAGATATGGTGTTTATAGACGTATAATTGTAATGTGCTTATGCAGAGACAAAATGAGAGCTTGCTGACCCTTGCATCCATTTGTTAAACATTTACATGTTGTTTTCCCCTTTTACACACTCGATTAAACGAGCAGCTGCTTTGTCTGTCCTTGAGCCACTGGACAGTAAAACTGACCAGGCGGTGACTTTATGAGACCAATGAGAAGGAAAGAAAGTTTGACAGGAAATTATCTTAATCTACCTGTTCCTCTTCTGGTATGGGCGTCTATGCAAATAAGTATGAATTACAGATAATGTGTTATTCCTTCTCATAAAAAGGAGTGATACTTATGTTGGGAAAGATTCAAATATCAAAGCTAATGAATGACAGGAAAAACTGAACACAGGATCTTACATGCGATGTGCAGCGAAGTGTAATGAGGCATTTCCCTATGTCATATCTGAATTACTGGAATAAATGGTAATTTGAATGGGGCCTGCGTTATTTGGCTTCCAAATAAGGCTATCCATTTGATTTCCAGGAAGGCAAGGCCAGGGAGAGCAGTATGCTTGTTTTAAGCTATTCAAATCTAAAAGTTTAATTAGACTGTCTTGCTCCAGTAAGTTTTTTTTTACATTTCATAAAAATGTTTTTCCTGCTGTTTCTTTTCACGAGAAATGAGTGCTTTTGTGATGTTGCAAGCCTATAGTTTATGGGAAGCTTGTGCTTTCTGGTTACCTGATGTGTTAAAAGCAACTCTTAGTTTTGCAAAAGACTCTTCCAGGAAGCAGTAATAGGGCTTCTTTGACACAGCTCACCTGAGTCAGATTACCATAAAGATATGAGGTTGACATCTTTGATGTCCAAAGCTTCAAGTGTTTCACTTTCACTGAGTGACTTTATCTCGCTGCATCTCTCTCTCTCTCTCTCTGTGTCTTTCTCTCTTTTCTCTGCCTCCCCCACCACACATTCTCACACACACACACACACAGACACACACACACACACCGGATGAAGTAGCATACTTGAGAAAAACTATGTCAGACGTGGTGAAGTGATGTCATCTGTAGTTTATCTTTAAATAAAATAAATAACATACACATTCTATCCCCAAAAATCACTAATCTTATGAAGAATATCCTCTAACACAATACAATTCAGATATTGTGTGAAGGAATCAATACCTGTGATACATGTAAGATAAATGATGATGGACATAAAGCAAAGTTGTTCTCATGAGGATGAAGGATGTTTTCTCATTATATGTGACTGTATTACTTAATTTAGTAATTCAGTCAATGACAGGAAGAATCTGGGGCTTCTTGTATGTCAGACCACCACTGTGAAATTTGATAAATCTTACAGGAACTACGAGTACTCATATTCACTTTGCCCACCCAACAACAAAGCAATGGAATCATTCAATCTGACTGGATGCTGCCTTTACTTTATCTGACTAAACATGACACCCGTACTTCTGTGGTAAAGACACAGAGTTTAGAGGAAACCAATCATCTGGCAGGAGTGGGCCATCGGGGTGTTATCATCACCGCAGTCGAAACACAGGGGTCCCAGCTGTGTCACTTCCTATCATTGCCGTGGGTAGAGGAGGGGGGAGGGTTTTCTGTACTCTCGGCCTGATGTCACTCACCATAAAAGAGAAAAAAGAAACCCACTGGAGGTTTCTTTCTCTTTCAATGCTGATGTTTTATTAGAAATAGCTACATGTTTAATAAAGTTGAAATTTTCAACAATGGACTGACATTTGGTAAAAGCTTCTGAGGGGGCTTACATATATATATTCCAGATGAGTTATTCAAATGTTGGCTGGAATTAGTAATTCCTGATTCATTTGTTCTTTCCAAATACTTTTTCTGTGAAGTGTTGAGCAATTCATCCTTTGAATAGTTTTTACAAGTCTCATACTTTTCTTATTTGATGTAAATAATGCAAACCAATAAATCGGGCAGCTGGCAGTATCTGTTATGAGGAGTGATGGAATTGTTGAAACAAATGTAACTTGACTGACATGAGCAGTTTTGGATGTGAAGTTATGTTTCTGTGTTGCCACTTCCAATAACACGTGTCAATATCCTGCGCGAGTTTTGGATTAAAGTAAAACTGCTGTGGGGAGACACAGAGCTGGTTGAAAGCGGGGGCCTGCCATCACACCCACACATAGGTGGGCATGTAGGTTTTGAGAATGTGAATAAGTTATTTAAAAAGAGAAGAAGCGAAAGGAGTGTTTTGCATAAACTGTGGTTACATTTGCCTAAGGCACACATCTGAAGGGTTTCCTGATACGCCACAGGATGAGTCACACTTCTCAGACGCCACAATCAATTCCTAGAATTGTTACGAAGAGAGCAACTCCTCTCCCCTCCCTCCTCCTCTCCCTCTTCTCCTCCCATTCTTCTATCTATGCTAGTCATTTTCTCATTCATGCGCTGTGTGTCAGACAGGCTGTTCTGATAGCGGCTGCCTCTTCATGTCACGAAGAAAGGTGATAGGGTATCTGTGTACTTTTTTGTGACTTGTAACATGATGGTTTTCTACTGATTTACCATAGAAATAGTGAGTAAAATGAGAATCAGTTTTTTACTTTCCCCCGCATTTCTCAAACAAACAAGTTGATTTTAAAGGGTTGAGCAACAAGGTCTAATTACAATAATACAGACCAGCAGTGGTAGTAAATACATTTACTCAAATACTACTCAGATAGTTTTTTGGGGTACTTGGACTTCTATTTTATGTTTATACTTCTACTTCTCTACATTTCAGTGGCAAATATTGGACTTTTTGTTGTCAAATGGGCCATTCTGCATAATGAGTACTTTTATAACAGAGTAGTTCCATGCTGTGGTTTTGCTACTTTTACTTAAGTGAAAGAGTGAAAAGAGAGTATTTCTTCCACCACTGCAGACCAGACAAACATGCTCTCACAAATCATGATGTCAGATTTCAGTGAGACAGATCCAATCACATAAAGGCGCCAGTTCCTTGGAACAACATCCAGAAATGCACATTACGCTTTTTTTCATAAGAAATTCTTAAAGCACCACTCCAATCCAAACTCATCAGACTGGAGGTAACAGACCGCAGTTTGATTATAACACAATTGTCCATTTCCAGTTAATTACTGCCTAACAGACCCTGAGTGACCCTTGCAGAATATTTTGGCAGTCTTTCATCACATCAACTGAAAAAATTGATCCACTTCCCGTCTCTGCACATGGTGTCAAAAAGTTTCAAAAATGTACAGTAAACCTCACAACCACACACACACACACACACAACATATGTGTGTGCATCATTGACAGTGAGTTTCCCAGTAATCAGTTCACAACTGCACCCAGCAGCTGTGTTTCTCAGTTCACTACTGGTCGGCAAGATGTCACATCTTTTTTAGCGTTTGCACCTGTGCCCTCAGTCCAACTCATTATTTCATACTTAATACATGCAGAGCTATTTTAGCTACTTCCTCAGCTATGTATATTGTGCAAGTGCGTTTCTAGTTAGAGGCATTTTGCAAGAGTGTACTGTACATTATAGCATCTTTCTGCCGGGATGTACTGCAAATACACAATGTAGCAATGTTTTCCTGTTTTGACCAATGTTGCGTTTATCAGTTCCAGTCTGCAGTTGCACTTCCCACTTGGAAAGTCATTACGTCCAAGGGCGAGATATAAGAGATCATGATTCAAAACAATTTGTTATGATAGCCAAAAAACGATTAAAAGAAACTGAAACATTTTTTGATATAATATGTATCCTGGCAGGATGTGTGCTTGTTTGTGTGTGTGTGTGTG
>NW_023339696.1:13162471-13165144 GCF_004916995.1 Morone saxatilis | reverse complement strand
TGTGAGAGAGAGAGAGAGTGTGCAGATGATGGGAATAGTGATCCATCCCTGCTTACAGTCACTGTGTGTACTTTGTGACTCAACCTGCATTCTTATAACTACTTTTATTCATTCAAGGGATTCTGTTCCCTTTATTCCTTGTACTAAGACCTTTTCCTCAGAACTTGATCAACAATCATTTGACCAAATATAGTCACAGACCCATTGAAAGCTTTGTTATCAGGGAGCCATTTATTAAATCTACCTTGTATTCAAACCATACTGGTGTTTTGTGTTAGCTGATTCCCAAGCTGGTGGATGTTATTGTGGTAAATACACACTGCAAAGTGGTTTTGTAAACCGAAAAACAGGAATGCTGTGTACTTTAGGCCTACTGGTGAACCAGTTGGAACAACCACCAACACCACAACGCAAACCAGCGGCAAGACTGGGAACACATGATTGTGCCACACCTTATGATAATTATCTAAACAATAATGGAATGTAATAAATGCAGAAAATGATCCTTGCACTGAAAATTATGATTTAAAAAGCGACAGATAAAGAGAGAAAGAAAATTTGAATCGAAGTTTCCATCTCCTTCAGATCTCCATATATTAAACATATGAGTCAGCCCAGTGAAAATGAGCCTGCCTGCGTGTATCCTGTCCTCTTCTGACCTGTGAGCTCATTTTTCTAAAGTGTGTGTTTTCTTCCCATCACAGCCATGGAAATGGCATTCAACAGGCTTTAAATATTCAGCACATATTGCTGAAGTTCCATCTGTACCTTTTTATTTTCTCTGTTTGTTAATAAACATCTTGTCATGTAGAACCTTGCTGTTTCCAATACTATGAGTCAGCCCAGTTCAACTGTGATTATGACCAGTTTTCCAAGAGGATTGTTCACGTCTGAAGTTTTCCTTTCCTTTAGTAATGCACATTACACCACTTAAAATGCATGTACATATTTTCAGTCCTATGCTCACTCCTGTGTTTACTTTACCGTGAGGCCCTCTTCCACCTCCAGAACAGGCCACATTCCTGGAAGCTTACACCCAACAAGGCCTTAAAATAATTTCACAGAACCCTAGGTAAATGCTAACTCATGCAATAATCTTTTGTCAGCACACTCATGCTGCAAATATCTCTTTCCACCTCAGCTGTGAGGTCTGTGTTGCACTGGCACCTGGTGAGTTCACAGCCCACTGGAGTAAAACAAAACCAGTGATCATCTGAAAGTATTTTCAGTTGACACACATGATGAGACCTGCACCTGGCTAGCTGTAATGTTTAATTATGCGATCATATTTAAATTAAGATCAGTGGTTTCTACAGCACCTCACATAGCCAATGGCAAAAGTACTCCCTGCACCATTACATCTCCACTCTGATCCTGTGCTGACACCTGGAAAGACTAATCCCAGATTCTTTGCTTTTCTTGTTTAACTGAGCCGTTTTCATGAGCATGTTGCAACAAAAATAAAATCAGTTAGAAGGGTGTTTTTTTTTTTTACAATTTAATTACTCAGGTTTGGTAATTATGCAATAATCTAGAGTAGCATTATTTTCTTTCTCTTTTTTAAGAAAGTAAAAAGCTAATCTTCTCTTATCATATTTCACCACACATTTTGCCACAAAAAGTGCCACAAACTAAGTGCTTGTAGTGGATGGCACCACTCTTAATAGAGCCACGCCACAGTTAGTGTGCAAAAGTCCCCTTTTCTTGATCCAACACACCAGGCATCAGTGTTTAAAGCTGCTTAAATCAAGCACCTCCTTGTTAAGCCTAATTGGAAATTGAACCTTTTCACCCTGTCAGCATGCTTCAAGCTGAATTAGCATGCAGTATAGGCACTGTACAACAGAAAATATACCCTTAAGTGATACTAAACTATTATGCTATAAAGCTCCATTCCATCTGCAGATAAAATATATCTTTTACATGCTTGTACAGACACAAAACACAGTGTCTGCACTGACTATTGTAACTTTTTGTGTTTTGAAAAACGTTCCTGTTCATGTTAAAATTTGTATTATTAAACGTTACTTTACATAGGAATGGAAAGGCAATGGAAAGATCAAAGCCATTTTATAGTAAGGTTTTCCTATTAAGAAAAAGGGCAAAAAGACCAAAAAGTTCTATTTCCTCTTCATGCCAGTGGGCTTATAAATACTGGCCTTTATTATAATGGCACTGACATTTGAGGTTGAGGTTTGTTGTGTTGTGAGAGTCAGCGTGCTGCGCGGCATGTTTTGGAGTTGGTGTGTGGGCTGCGTGAGGCCTGCTGGGACACAGCGTACAGTGCACAGTGTTGGATTGTTCTTGCTCGCTGTGCTGCGTTTCCATGGAAGTGGCAGGAGCTGTTTCTGGAGCACTCTCTGTGCCGTGTGGTTTCCTGTGACGTAAGAGATCTGAGTGTCTTCAGCGGACATCTCCATAGCAGCTGCTTGTTTTTCCTGGGACCTCTTTCATGTCCTGACAAGAATTTTTTTTTTTCTGAAAACAGAATACAGGGGTCTTGCACCCCCCCCCCCGGTTGGATTTTCCAAGAAGTATTAGAAATACAACAGCAGATTCTTTTGTGTCTCTTTTGATATGAAACCAGGGGGAGGACAAATGTTTATTTTAACAATATAGTCCTCTGTGAATTAACACACTGCTCAGCCATTAAGTGCAGGAAAGATCTGGGAA
>NW_023339696.1:13133780-13162371 GCF_004916995.1 Morone saxatilis | reverse complement strand
TCTGTCTACATTGTCTTTTCTTATCTGTTTCTTGTTTCTTACTGTTATTATTTTTTGTGTTGTACGGTGTCCTCGAGTGCCCAGAGAGGCGCCTTTAAATAAAATGTATTATTATTATTATTATTGATTTTATATTCTTATATTACATTACCACAGAAAATTCTCTTTATTAATGCACCACTTTTGAAACTGTAGCAACAGCTATCTTTGAGCAATGATTATCTAGTGTCACCACTGAAATAAAATAGATAATTTGCTTCTCAGTGAGGTATACGCACATTTAACTGCAAATGGTTTTGATATTTGCATGAATCTTGACGTACAAATCAACTTCACATCTTTTGTTCTTATCCTCCACTTCATCCATTACAATCATAGAACTTATAGATATTATTACTTACAGGTTTCATTTGTAAGATTCTGGCACATTTTACACGTTATCTTTCTGTATTAATCACTTTTTATTCCCAATGTGTGAATGAGTTGTAATGTAACTTAGCCATATTATGCTTTGAGAGTTTCCCTAGATTTGTTGTGCATGTAAAATGTCTGACAGGTGGAGGGTGAATAGTGGTGCTGCAGCAATGGGCGGCATGAGACAAATAATGTTTCAAGAGTCAAGAACACTTAGGGATGTAAACCTATTATAAACCCCTTAAATGTAAGTATCAACCATTGTGTATAATATGATCTGATTAAAAAAAATATTGGTTTTCCTGTGGACTGGCTTTTATGCGTTTCTAAGTAGGGATTTTCTGTGATGGTTACACTTAATCCTGAGTGCCTTCTTTTCTGCTTCCCTACAGTGTCCAACACAAGGTAACGTAGCTAGTTAGTAGCATGGAGTCAGTGGTCCAAATAAAATATAGGAATGCAGATGACTGTATTATACTATACTATACTATTAATTACAATTTATTCGTACTTCTTCCACCACAGCACGGCTGCACATAGGCTAGTATAAATATGTGTTACTCATATGACTTTTCTTTTTCTTTTTGTCCAATTTTACCAGTGATCCAGTAATTTGCTGCACTCTTGGCTGACGCACCATTCCGGCACTATTCAAGGGCATTTAGGGTCATTTCTGGTCAGCTGATGACCTCTGTTACATGAAAGACCTGTTTACTTCTCCTGACTGAGCTCTCTGCTTTCAGCTTTTTGTTCTTTTATCGTAAAGTTCAGCCCACACACAAGTACATACAATGTAAATACCTTGTGGAAGTCACGCATACAAACACACACACCCTGACAAGTCCTTTCTTTCTCTCTCTCTTTCACACACAGACACACAGACACACACACACACACACACAGAGTGCTGGTATACTAAGTAAGTGGCTTGATGTATTGAATGACAGTGTGTCAAATGATTAGACAGTTTCCAGTAAAGCTCCTGCTGCTGGCGTACAATCTACACATGATCCCAAAATGTTGCTTTTAGTCATTTTAATGATTGAATTGCAGTGTTTGGTCACATCAGGCATCCTCACACCGATTTCCACCCCCCACGGATCAGAAACTGCCAGAACTGAAGGAAAAAGATGCAAACAAGAAATAGATTTCTGTTACGTATTTTTTTTTTTTTTTACATAATTAAGAAATACCTTTGCAAGTGCTCCCATCATTTGATGACATAAATCCTGAGTTTGCCCGCAGATCCCTTCCCTGTCTATATGATGTAACCGTGACACCCCTTCTGTTCTGTCCTGTTGTCATTTAAAGCAACACTATGTAAGATCCGGTATTTACTGCGATTTGGCGCCACCAGTTTCAGAGTGCAATACCGCTGTCGTAAATATTGACAGCTGTACATGTGCATTTGTTATCCTTACATTACTTATCATCAAAAGTTAACAACTTTGCTAACACAGACAAACATCAAGCTAGTGCAACCACACAAGACATAGTAAGCCAGCTAATATTACTGATTAGTCCAACAGCAAGAGGGCCAGCACGGCGTCTGTCTTGCAGCCTTTTATTTCACAAATCTCTCGCTAACGACTAAAAACCAGTTTGAGATTTACTCTTGTCCGGCACAGTGCTCTTGCTGGGTCATTCTCCTTTTCTCCTGCTTCCTCCATCAACTCCTGCTTGGGTCTCTTAGCCTCTGCCATTAACTATGCCTCAGTGTAAACACTAAGGCCAATCCCAAACTCCATACTCACAGACTCACAGACTCTGAGGCGCATTCTCGCTGAATCCCTGAGGCTTTAGGGCTGTCCGACTGTCAAATCGTCAAGTGCATGAGGGCTTTCTGGCAGACATTTTTAGCCCTTTAGCCATACTTTCCATAAGTCTGCATTTCTAAAGACTTTGCCTGAGGGAATTACCCCACAGTTCATAGCACTGTGACATTAAACACAGGGGCAGCCCAGAAGCAATTGATTATTTGAAAATTAACTCTCGTCCACTTTATAAGAAATTCAAATCAGGCAGTCTCAAGCCCACACTTGCAGGCTGTGTAACACTGTATGGTGTTGTCAAGGTAACTTGATTTAATAATACAATATAATATTAAACCTTATTCATAAGGAACATATAAAAACAAAGTTACAAAGTGCTTTACATGTCTGAACCACATTTCAGGACAAGGAGTCAAATAATTTAGGCAGTTAAAATAATACAGACATAACAATAAATAAAACCCTAAACAATAAAGATACTAATAATAAAAAATGATGGATGTCACTGTTATGTTGCACTTGCACTTACTAGTACAGCAAAGCTAATTAGCTTATTTCACAGCATTTACTTCACGTTTTATGTTCCATAAAATATGATCCAGAAAGTCAGTGACGTAGTTGGTGGTGTTACTCATCCTGACTTGGCGAAAATTACATGAACAGGCGTACAGGGGCACATGAAAATTAAAATGCATTCATGCTAGTTTCTTTAACTGGTGTTATCTGATTTATCTCAATTCCTTAACCTGATGCAGCAGGTTTACCTTCTGCATGACGTTGTAATGTCAGATTGCTGCCAAAAGCAGGGGAATAACAGGTAACAGATAAAATCAGTCCACAGTGTTCTTTTTCTTACCTTACAGTTTAGGCCATTCATTCAGTGGCCACTCACCTTTATCTTGAAGCACGAGGGTCAGATAGTTTTAACAGGAACACTCCACTCCATGATTCTGGATAATCATATCCATTGTTGTCACTTACAGAGAAGAATCATATAAAGTATAATTCACCTGATAAGAAGCTGATTATGTAAGAGTTGAAAAGTTATATTCAATGTGAAATGTATTCCCACACACATGGCTTACAGCTGTCGCTTTATTGGTGGTGATTTCATGACCTGCCATATACAGAGATAGTGCCATGGAGTGCCAGTAGTATGCAGGTGTTCAGTCCAACAAGGAGATAAAACGTTAAGTCAGCATTAACCTGCAAGACATCTGCCAGATGGTTTCCAACTGACTTGCAAGGATTTCCTTATCCCGTGTTCTTTGGAAATCAATTTTTCCTTTTTTTTCCCGGATGATTAAGGCAACAGTTGGCAAATATAATCAGAAGGATGGAAGAAAAAAATAAGAATTAGTCTCTAATTAATTCTCATTTTACTTTTGATTTCCAAAGGGGGGTTATCAATAGACAGACCAAAATGCCTCTGTAATTGAATGGACCTTCTTACCCTTTCACTGCGTTGATTTGTTGGGAACCGTGTGCAGCTCATGGGAAAAACATTGTTACAGTCACACCTAAGACACATGTGAGACGCTCAAGGACAGTGTGGCGGCTCTAACCTGTTACCATGTGCACCGAAATGAAAAGCAAGACATTCTGCTTTATCAAAAAAATCATTTATTTGTTCTTTCAGAAAAAATATATTGTCCACTTCATTTAATACTGATGAAATCACATATTTAACAGACACAGTCCATATCAGCAGCAACCATCTTGGTATTTTACAAAAATGCCTCAATAGCTAATAATAGTCATTGTATCAAACCCACCAAATATGAGATTATCAGCTTTAATAGGCTCAACCACATTCAGGGTGGGTGGAAATCTATGGGAGGGGGGCCAGACACATCTGCCAGAGTAAACTGAATCTGAGCTCTCTGATTTATCTGGTTCCCAGGCTAGCAAAACAGGCCAAAGGTGCATGTTAAAGGATAATACTGTCTTTATATTTCCGTCCTTGTCTGTGGCAGCACCAAAGCTACATCTATTGTCAGCCATTTCTTAAACAGCGTAACCTATTTTGTGGCGTCTGTGAGTTTACTGCTGCAGGACGGTGCATGTGGGATCGGCTCAAAATAAACTACAGAGCTCATGTTCATTATAGCGAAAGAGCATGTCACCCCGTGCAAAAACTAAACTAACTAAACTAAAATACAGCAAATAAAATACTGCTGAATAAAGATAATAGTTCAGTGTACATAATACAATGTTGTTTTCACTCTACTGAATGACTTGAGTAAAGTAAGTGTGTCTACGTGTCACGCATGAGAGATTTTAATGGCTTTTCAAATGTAGCTTATCAGAATACTAATCAGCACAGTGTGTCCATACACACTGAAAGTAACAGAGAATCTACATCTACAAAAAGTAAAACTCTGAAGAAATTTCTGAGGAACTAATTGTCACACTCTGTGTTATGATTGTGTGCATACCAGCTGTTACTTTCTGTTTGATATGATACACCACAGCCAGACAGACAGCTGTTATCCTCCTGCAGGGTTAAGTGGCTGTTGTTTTAGGTAGATTTTTGTGTGTGCGATTATAAATAGCCCAGAGGAATGCGGTGAAAGGACTTCAGAGGAAGAGTTTATCGCCAGTTGGGCCAAACCTAGTTTCACAAGAAGAAGGAAGTATTTTGTCGATACAATATACAAAACTGCTGAGTTTTCTGGCACTGCTTCTGCCAATGTCATATCTTGGTCACACATGTTGTTTCTCGCTAAATAATGAGAACGTAAGCAAAACCTCACTCCTCTCTTCTTACTATAGAAGTACTGCTATTAAAATCCTATTTCTGGTCAACATTTTTTACACAAGGTAAATATACATACAAATATTTGGTCCCCATGGTGATGACAACATGTGTTGTGAATGGGGAGAGTATTAGCGTAAGCATGCCACATTACCAATTACATCATGGAAGAAGAAACCAGATCAAGCTTCCCGATGTTAGAGACACAACCTGTTCCAACAAAAGACGGTGTGGTGGTGTGTGTATAAGGCATGACAACAATTAAAACAATGTAGAAATCATAAATCATTTTAGAACAAACTTTTGACAACAAACTAAAATTAAAAAAAAAATAAAAAAAAAATTAAAATTAAATGCTGACGATTCTGAAGTAAATTATGGATTTATAATTCTAATGACTAGTTTTCCCAACAGAGCAAAGTATCCCTGCAAAGTAAAAAAGCAAAGCAGCTTCTTGCATCTAAGCTACTTAACAATTGTCGATTGTTTGAAGTGTTTTCCACTCAGATAAGATAATCAGGAAGTGAGTCAGGGTATCACCAGAGTGATGCACACCAAGCAACAAGCTTGTGAAAGATGTCGCACACTATCTGCTCTGTGTTATTTGATCACATTTTTCCTGTAGATTGTAATACTGTGCTGTGTATAGACTCCCTGTGTTTTCCCATGTTGTAATTAATGAAGGCTGTGTTTACACAGTGTATTGAAGTATCTTGTGCAGTAACCATCCACCAGAAATACGTCATTTCAGTCCAGGGCCAGCCTACTTCTACACTACGCAGGCTGCTTTTTGTAGCACTGACTCAGAGGGTGTTTCCCGGCAGTGCACTGAGGAGTGTTAGGGATTTCTCTTCAGCTGACATTGTTTACATTTAGTACATGCTTCACTATAACTGTAATATTGTTTCAAGAAATGCAGAATAGAAAGGAAAACTATCACTGGTTTACCTGAACTAGCAACATTTCAATAACTGCATGACTTTTATTAAATGAAAGCAAAACAAACAACCTTAACTGATCACACACCACTCTTTTTCCAGTTCATTTTTGCACCTGTGCACTACTAGCATGACTAATGGGTTTTGGAGCCAGTGTAAATGTAGAAGGTTTTGAATCTGACAATCACCTGCCCACTATTGTTAGCCCTCTGTGTAGGTGTGTGGAGCCACACTATGACATGACAATTGTGGCTCTGGTGTGATTCAAAGTAGCATTATTACTACAAATGTGACAAACTGTGTAGCATGCACCTTGGAAATATGAATAGTTGAAAGTGACCTGTTGGTGTTTGTATGGCTGGTTTCCAGTAAACTTGTAGGCAGGTTTTCACACTACAATATAGTAGGAGTAAAACTATGATGACTCAAAGCATTTATACATGATAACATCCTCAACTACTTCTAAATTACCTCTTCTGGAAAAAATAGAAATGTTCACTACATGTTTATTATTGAGGTTGTAGTGGAGTTGAACTGGACTGCATTATACTGTGCTAATAGGTGTTTGTAATGTTTCGGCCACCACATTGACATCCACATGAGGGTGGAAGAATCTTATAAGCTCATTTCAATATAATACAGTACAGTCCAACACCACAGCTGACTACGACCTGGGTAATAAACACCAAAAACTTAAAAATGATATGCTATGTAAAGGAAGATGGTGTACCTAATAAGGTAGCCATGGAGTTTATATCACACTAAATTGGCAGTGTGGTGTAACTGTAACCATAGTTATGGAAAGAACCTATAATCCAAAGTGTATTCGTGTACAGTAACAGGTGGGTCTGGTGGAATTAAACCTTTTATGCACAATCCTTATATATTTGGGTCCTTTTTTGTATATGGCTTTCTTGTATTCTGTGATGCCAAAGCCTAAAAAAAACAAAACAAGGTAATTTTAAGAACTGCCAGAAGTGCTCATGCACAATCTCGTCAGTGGTAATGGCTCACAATTAAGGTCTAATTTTGTAGCATTCCCTCATAAACCTGCTTGATCTGGTTTTTCTCTTCTCTGCTTGGAAACCCTCCGCCTGAGGCAAAGCAGATGTTATAACACAGAGAGCTGCTGAAATGGCAGAGGATTCAGTTTCTAAGAATACTGCAAATATTGAAGCGCAGATTTATAGTATTATGGCCAGGCAGTGGAGTAGAGTGCTAACAGTAAATCTGGAGGCCTAGAGGAGGAACAGGAGGAGCATGCCCGTAGAAGAGTCTCAGTGGGTGGGACTTGTGGGCCATGGTGACTCACTGCTGCTCCCTGGTTGGCTCTAATATCTGGCATCTGGAGCTCATTGACAATAACTCCATGGCAACCAGCAGTTGTGGAATTGTAAACAGACTTAGAGACTGGAAAGATGAGCGGGAATCGGGCTTTAGCTGTTTCTTCACCACACGCTCAAAAGCCCCAGTCAGGCTGTCAACTTACTGTATACACACGTGCTGGGGTCAAAGGGAGCAAATGAGGTAAAATGACCAAATGCACATACAGACTGTGAGATAAAGGCCTTCCCTCTTGCACAGTATGAGTAAAATATGCAACTTCATGCAACATTTAGGAGTCAGTGAGGGTGTTTTTCAGATAGGGAGTTCTTTTTGCCTATAAAAAGTGATATATATATATATATATATATAGGGCTGTTACCATTTAAAGATCTTCCTAGTCGACTAGTAGTTGTTATTTCAAGCCATAAGTTGACTTGTCGTTGAACATTTAGGAATTAATTTAATTAATCAAATATATATACATGGTATATATTAACAGCTGCCTGTTGAATGATAACGGCAAAAACAAATACTGAACTTGTTACAATCTTGTTCCTCTCCCATTCCTGCCTGAACCTGCCTTATTTAACTGGATTGGTGTGTGACCTGTAATAAGTAGTTCAGCTTTGGTAACCTTCCTCATTTTTTGCGTAATTAATACTCAGAAAAAGTAGGATGAATCAACGGCAGCAGTAGGCTAGTTCCATGGAGAACTACCATTTTAAACTTTCTGACTAGTTCCTCTCTTCCCGGAACATCAGTGACTGCAGTACTTTAGTACAAATTCAAGGTACTTGGACTTTTCGTATTTCCACTTTAGGTAACTTTATACTTCTACCCCACTACATCTCAGAGGCCTACTGTAGTTATTGTAGCTACTCCACTACATTTGTCTGACAGATTTAGTTACCAGAGGTGTGGACTCACATAACTTTGATTACTTTTGAGTTTAAAATACTTGACACCTACCATAGTGACTTTATTCTAGAACCTATCCATTGTTATTGTTATTCATTAAGACATAAAACATGCAGCGACATGCGTTAAAAACAACAAGACAGGACAGAAACATACAAAAGACAGTTTTTCGTGCCTTTCCTGTCTAGTGAAAACCATTTATCTCCAGATTTAGAGTTTGACTTTTAGAGAGTTTAGAGAAGAGTTTGAATTTTTCTGTTCCTTTATGGGTTGAGAAAATTGTCCTACTTCTCCTGCTTTGAGTGAGAAACTGTGGACAGTTAGTCACAATTAACTCTGCCACGTGCTAATGCTAGAAAGCACCAATCAAATTGACCGTCTCACTGCCATGGCTTACTGGGATGGAAGTAGAACGCAGCTATTGATCATTAGTGAACATCTGTCTGCTGTGAAAAAGGCCTGTTAGCTACTGAGCTAAACTAGTTTTGGAGCTACACTCTACACCAGGTGTCTTCACTTAGTTTGTCTGATTAGACTTCCTCCTCAGGACCACATGGGAGTGTGCAGACTGTGCTTAATGTCTTCGGCTCTTCTTGGAAATAATTTTGTTGCACCTGCTAAACAAGGACAACGGAAACAGTTTGAATATTTATTGTGCATGTAGTTTGGTGATATGTAATTTGCAGTAAGACTACTCCCAACTTTGACCTTAGGCAAATTAGCCAGAATAACTGAAATCACCTGTGTGTACAGCCTCTTTGTCTTTTTGCATGGAATAATTTATTTAATTCAGTTTTTAACAAATAGACTAGAATAGAATACTTTCGGCACGAGCCCACGAAACCTCATGGGAGCAGTTGTTAAATGCCACAAACATAACAACAAAATAAATTCAAATTCAAGTCAGATGCTGGCCCAGAACTGCGAAAACCTACGTCTATGTAAATTTGAATCTTATATTTAGAAATAAAATTTAGCTGGAATTGTTTTGAATATAAATGGATCATCTTACTATGCAAAATTATCTGACCATTGGGTTATTTTTAACCACATTTTTAAAAAAATACATGAGTGCCTTACTACAGTTTGAGTGTTAAGAATCATTTTATTATAAATAAATTAATTTAAAAATGAATTAAAGCTGACATAACACAAAAATGTTTTCACAAACAGAACTGATGACATTCGTGTAGTCTGTGTATTATTAATCTTTCTGTAGTGTTTGCATTCTGTGGAAGTGTACACTTCAGCAAATGGTGACGTCAAACTAAATACTGGAGTTCACAAAATCCCACGTCCCACTTGTAATACAACTAAAAGGCTGATGTGAATGGATTTTCCCAGTCACCGGGGTGTATTCATCATAAATCCAACTTCTAAAATCTAAAATTGGCTGTTGTACAACTTTTACACTTTGAGAATTGATTAAAAAGTCAATCCTGAGCCAATATTGAGGTTATATCTAAAATATAGCAGATTAATGAGAGTATTATTCACCAATGAACTGTTGTCTCCTCCTGCTGGGCCTGATAAGGCTGGAGACATTCTTTACACAGTGTACAAAAATGTCCTCATAGCAGCTGATAAAACGATTTCTTCCTGACACATTTAAATGGTATGAAGTCACCTAACATAAAACACTCTCTATTTTAAGCAACACTAAGTTGTTAACTAATAAATGTCCAACCCTGTAAACACTACTGAATTGTATTAATAAACATAAACAGTTTTTAAATAAGTGTTATTAAGTTGTTAAGTTAATGTTTGAACTAAAAGTTGCCCATCTACCTCTATCAGTTCTCTGTTTTGTGTCAACTGTACAACAGGTTTCAGTACAGCTGTGGAGGACATGCGGGTACTTCCTCAGAAAAACCTGATGTGGGAGCTATAATGGTTTCAGACTATTGATTTAGATGCAAAGGCTGGCTGGGGGCGTAGCTATGATGACAAATTTATGGCTTGTGTAAGCTGTGTGCTCTGCAGCGCTTGTTCTCTAGAATCACATGACCAGAGAGTACCAGCGAATTTCTCCTGAGCACGGCACAAGCCCGGCGTTCTTTTAATAGTCCTCAACTGAAGGTCAGACAGGTTTCAGCTGTCTGCTAGAGGTGAAAAGGTGCCCCAGTCTTTCATGCATTAAAAGCCTTTGAAATGATATAGATACTTCTTATTAACTGCCTGATAAAGGAAATTACAACACCACAAAAGTTGAGATCACTGACAAACAACTCTGCTGAGTTTTATTTAGCTTAATTTACCGTATGTAAACAATCAAACACTCATCATATAATACTGTACACAATCATACAGGGGTTTTCTTGTGTTATTTGAACCTTTGTACTTTGTGTCTTGTGTATACAGGGTGCTCAGGTTTTCTGGGAAAGACGTGGATTTATTTATACTCAGCAGTTTTGAAGCAGCCTGTACTTATTTGGTATTATTGCACACCACGAGTGGATTGAATACTCTAGAAGTGATCTTACAACCATCACTTTATAATGAATTTAATAAGAAAGGTGATTCACACTGTTCACATCCTTAGATGGTTTAGTTCTAAGCTATTAAAGGGTTGTCCCTTTTGTTATCTGCCTATGTTTTAGAAGGAAAGCAAATTATTCCCAAAACATGTCTTGTGGCTTTCTCTGGGACATCAATTACATTTATAAAAGGGCCTCCGGATATGTGTTTTAAACTAACAGTGTTGGTTTGATATCAAGACATTACTGAGAGAAAAAAAAGACCACTCACAGAGCACAAATCACCTCAGAGACCCTTTATCTCTCTCCCATTGGCCGAGAGGAAACAGTAAAGTGCTGTGGAAGCAGGTAGAGCTGGAGCTCGTTCCCGTAATTATGTTGGATGTGGAGGTTATTGCAGATTCCCGTTCATCCATCATTTTTGCAGTTTGCAGTAAATGTGCATGCACTCCTGGCTGTAGTCTCTCTTAATATTATGAACAGTATGAGGGATCTGTGCTTTCACAGGGGTTGCAATATAATAAGCTACCTCTGGGATAGTTATCAATAGGTAAGCCATTCTTGAATGTTTTGTATGATATATGTGGACAAAAAAAAATGTTCTAATGTTTTCTGACAAATCTATATTTTCTTTTCTCTGGCTTTAGTAAATCCCGATATGTAGAAAAGTACTGAAGTTGCCACAAAAATACACAAATAACCATAATTATAAGTTATTACATTAAATAATTTCTTGTTAGGTCAAAATTGACAGAAAGAAAAAGAAAACTGTTGGGGGTTTTGGGGGGTTTTGGGGGGGTTTTTGAAACGTTTTGGGCCGTTTTTATAAAGGAAGAGGGTCATGGAGTACAGGATGTGTTGTTCTAAAAATAATCTCAACAATAATTCACACTGTAGAAGAAAGCCAATATAAATCATAGTGCTGCTGGTTGGAAAGGAATTGACTTCTTTCCTGATCAGAGGCTTTGCACTGCACGCTTTAAATACGATCCTGTAATATAGTTTACTTTCGGTTGTTGTGACTGTTGTGTGTGTGCAGGTGAACAGAGAGAACATGTTGCAGACAGTTGGCAACACAGCTTGATTACGGGATAAGATAAGATAAAGTTCACTATGTGCAGTAAATACATCTTGTCTTTAAATTGCTATGTATTCAAGTGCACATGTTGACATACCTTTCACCTGAATATCTGTTTGTGTTCAGGGCGGGGGACATTTCTGAGAATCTGTGTACTTCACCACCATTCATGTTATAAGCAAACTGCAGCATCATTATGTATGTGCATGTGAGAGCATGTCGGGTCATGCCAGCGCCTACAGAGAATTCAGTGAGTCACAGCAGACTAAAAAGGAGTCAGCTCGTACTTCTCCAGAAGACTTGATTGATATTTTACACTTCTGGTGTAATTTGTCTGAAGCAGCTGCTCTTTGACAGAGGCTGATGTTATCAGCTCAGAAAGAATGACACTATGACATTATTTTGCTCTGTACTTGGAAACATATCTTTAAAATAGAAACTTCAAAGCCCTTGGTAGATAAAATTATTACACAGTGAGATAGGTTTTGTGTATCTCTGAAGCAGAAATAAAAATTTAAGAGGAAATCGTGAAAAACTTTAAATTTGTGGCCTGACCTCTGTACCAACCATATGTGCTAAAACTTGACCTGTGGAAATAAAGTGTTAGTAATCATAATGGAAATCAAACACTGAGATCTCATTTCATAGAAAAATAGTGCTCTTTTATTATAAATTAATGAAATGTTTCATACAAATATAAATAAGTGCAAAGTTGTATCAGTCTGCTTGCTTCGTCAAACTTCTCAATTATCTTCAAGCATCCACAGCCAGTGGTACGGCTGGCAAAGAGTACATCTTTATGAAAGACAGCACAAAAACATTTCACCTTCACTCATGTAAACTCATGAAAAAAAAAAACATTTGGACTCTTCTCCTTCTTAGGAAAAGGTAGATACCATTATTTAATACATTCATTTGCAAGCACTGGCTATCCTGTCTGTGCCATAAAAACTACCACATCTTTTATGAGCTATTTCTTAACCACTGAAGCCATATAAAAATGTGACTGTTCTCTCAAGTAAGACCCTTTAGGATTCAGTCATGTTGGTGGTGTTCCAAAATAAAACTGTATAGTTCAGGCAAGTTTGGCATTAAAAACCTTCCTCTAAACAAAATATAAGAAATATGTCTTCTTTACACATTTTCTGGTCTGAACAGATTTTTAGAAAATTCAGATTAAAAAAAAAAAAAAAAGTTCAGCCCTTTTCCCGTCATGGCTTGTACAAACAGGGCACACAAAAGGATATCACTCATGTGTCCACCCATTTTCCACTGTCTGTGAATTTTTCCAGCATACACTTGGTCAGAAATCCCAGGATGCTGGACAGACGTGCCTTATATACGACCCAGATTACCATCCAAGGAGGCTGATGTGTGTGAGCTCGACAGCCTCGCAGCACATTGGTTAGCAGCAGAGGGAACCTGTGTGTCATCAGCTGACTGTGAGACTCACTTCAGTTTTCAGTAAGTTGTACGTCATCGGCAGAGGTTATCTCTCTTTCATACCACAAGATTACAGCAGTGCCCTCTTTGTGGATTAGTCCTCAATCCAGTGTCTCTTTCTGAAATGTGGACCTTATGAGAACCACTATTCTGTAAAAGCACATCTTGTCAGTACACTAAACTGCTCCTTTTTCACAAGCTCGGACCCTTAACTCTTTAGGCTCTCCTCACACACAGTGCCTGTTGTTGAACTGTGTCTGTACTGCAACCGTGGAGTTGCTTCTTGACACTCTGAAGTCTTTGCCCCTTCAAGAGCATCAGTCCAAAACCTCTAGATAGGGGCGTCATATTCCTGGAGGAACTCCTTAAGAGGATGAGGAAGTTGGTCTCTTTTAGAAGAAATGTCCAAGTGTCCATTGACTGTTTTCCTGCACAAATGCTGCAAGCTGCATAAGGTGGAGAGAGGTTTGATTAGCTCCAGGGGGATCTTCTCCCCTCCAGAGAAAATGTTGTAGGTACTCCCACTGCGGCTGTTTCCTTTGCTCTGAGTCATGTAGTAATGGATCAGCTTGAGGACGCAGTCAAAGTGGGGAACAGACTGAATGTTCTTAGGGTCAGTTTGCAGGTAAAAAGAGGTTGTGTCACATTGGATGCGCAGGTTCTTGGTGCCCGACGCCGTCTTGACGCTAAGGGCGAACAAGTGCCGGTTGTCAGAGCTGTCCCGGATAAGAAACGTGCCGGTGGCTTCATTTGCCAGCATGCTGTTGGCTTCCTTCCCGGTAATGGGGCCCCAGTAGAAGCCACTCTCCTTGAGCTTGTTCAATGTGCTTTGGACCATCTGGTAGTGCGTCTTGGAGACGAAAGTCTTGTAACGGTGAGGCAGCAGCATGTTGGAGTCCAAGAGGCTGCTGCTCATTGCGGAGTCAAACTTGCTGTAAGTTACCATGGCGCTGTGCCGGCTCTTTAGGCAGCCTGGGGGAGCACTGGGCACCACACAGACGAGAGAAGAAGAGGTGGGGTCAAACAGAGGTACAGAGGGTTGTCAGGGAGGGCATGAAGAGGTCAGTCTGTCTGGAAATGAAACACCTGAAGAGACAAAAGAGGAGAGTTTGAGCTCATGACACTTTAAACACACATTAAAATACAGTCAAACAATTAAAAAAAAAAGTTTTATTCACATTGAGGTTTAATGTAATACTCCTCATCTCCAGCAGCTCAGTGGAAACTATTTTTCCAGATGTGGAAGTTCTGTACATCATGCCTTTAAACATCCCTGGTGATGATGGGGAAATTGTCCCACAGCGCCATGACTTTTTCTTTGTTTTATAAATCATCTACAAACAGGACAAATTCTCTGGCTGTTCCCCTCTTTGTTTGAGATGAGCTGAGGTTTTAACTGCTCCTTTCACTGAAAATGCTTCCTAATAACTTCCAGCCATTTCGGGGAAACTTTTTTTGTGTAATCTGCCCTCGAGACTCAGTTCCAGTAAAGACATCGTAATCCCGATTGCGCAATTTACGCACCACGACCGGCTTCACTGAACCTCACTCAGATAAACACCCAAGGCATTATTCATCTACTTATTAACCCTGCATCGTATATAGATAATAAGTGTAAGATGATCAAAAACAGATCCTCACCTTTAGTGTTTTCTCCAAACTCGCTCTGTTTCGAATAAATCCAAGTAGATCGTTCACAAGCCTACACAGCTGCCCAGCAGTTTGCCTGTCAGGGGGGTGAAAAGCTCTTTGGCCACAAAAGTTCACACTTGTAAAGTAGTTTTCTTGGCAAGTAGCAGCCGGTGAGCTGCCAGTGGTGAGCTGTGCTTTAGTAGTGGAGCTGTAAGAGGAGAGGAGGGTTTTTATATACAGAGAGCAGACTCCGCCTTCTCTTTCCAGGAAGCTCTTTATTTATTTTTTTTAAAGGATGAGAAGTGCCCTCCCCCCCTCCCGCTGTTCTCCAAAATGAAGTTAAGGAGTTCCAAGCAGTACTATTTACCTTTGGTAACTAAGTGCCTCCTTGCTGCCTTATTAACAGTTAAGAAAATAAATACAGATACAGAAGAGTTTAAGAACCAGCTATAGAATTTGATAATCATAATGTGATTGTTATGTTATTTCCCCCTAAAGTTCCGCTTTAGTGTACGGTAATTATTCTTGTGTGTTGTCAGTTTCGTAGAATTTCACAGTAATAGTAGCCCGCATGCTGGACACACAGTTCACCATAGAGGGCGCTAGATTTTGGGGAACTTCATTGCACATTAAGAGTTAATTTCCCGAAAGCAACAGCTGGTATCCAAGGACAGCAGGTTATTATTTACTGGCTGTAGTGAAGTTTTATGTCTATGTCTTCCTGCAGTCTTAATTATCATATTGTATGATTGTTTTCAATATAGTGTATAAACAGGTTACTGACAATATAGTAAAACACAGTTGTAATGATATAAAGGAGGTATTCATAGGAGAAGTTGTTGACAAATACTTTACATTATTAAACACCTACAATGTCCTTGTATCTGCTTACAACTACATTATAGTGTGTCATAACCCATATTATTAAATATCTATACTCATCCAACCAGGAGAAGTAATATAAAATTTTGCTAAAAAGTACAAATACGTTTAATAAGTACTATTAATGAACAGTTTCTTTGTCCTTTTTATTATTGTATTATTACTTTTTAGTTTGGCAACTATCAGGTGAAAAAAAGGTTTATTCTCAGGTGCTCCCCTCCCACTCTGGTGACCACAACTCTTCTCCTGAACTTACTGTAAGAATATAATTTAGAATAATTTGCATATCAGGCTGTTTAGAGGAAGTATGACTTCAGATCCTCATGTAAAGACAGATAGTCTAATCTTTAGCAACATGCGTGTGACTGGTTGAGTGCTCATACCGTTCACATCAGCTCCCCCCCTGCTGACTCAGCTATGAGCACCAACATCCTCAGGTGGTTATTGTGTTGTAAATTAATTACAGGCCATGTTGTCATGTCAGGCTCTCTAACTCACTCTTTTTACTCATCAGAAGACGGGTTATACATTTTTACGCAAAATAGCTCTCTCAGCAAAGACCGTGTAAGTTCTCAGAAATAGATACAGAGCTGTTTTGGTGTTAGTTTTACCAAACCTCGGCTGGGAGCTGGACAGAGGGGAGGAGCAAACAGACTGACGCCAAAGAGCCTGATGGGTTTGGTAAAAGCCAGCTGTGTCCACAGAGGTGAGTCAGGTGTTGTCTGATTCAGACCACCAGTAGGATAAGGGGGAAGGGAAATCACTAGGATAGCCTCGTAACAGTCCACTTGTTTCCAGAAAGTCTATTGTGTCATCATTGTGAGGCATGTATTTAGCATCCAAAGTCTCCCCCGGGACCACAAGAGTCAATGGAGGGGAAAAGTAGCAGTAAGTTGGCCGAAGCTGGGAGAAAGAAACCCCCACGCTATGTTTTAGCTCACCACGTCTCCATGGGAACCATCGCACATCATTACGGCATGCTGACTTGGCTTTTTAGCTCTGTAATTTCTCGAGTCAGACTTTTGATTGCGTGGAATAGAACTGCAGTAAGGATGAACCTGTAAGTGCTCCCGTGTAGACGTCAAGGCTTATAAAAAAAGAAAGAAAGAAAGAAAGAAAACAAAATAAACTAAACCAGACAGTGTGTACTTAAGGTCAAGCCTCAGATGGCAGGTCAGTTGAGGCAGCCGATGAACCAAGTAACCTGGAGCTAAGAAAGCTTCCTAGTCTGTTGCTGTAGGACTCCTTCTAAGTGTCTGAGGCTCAGGGTGTGAAGCTTGGCAATGACAGATTTGGTCCTGTTGGCTAACCGTGTGTGTGCGTGTGCATGTGTGTCTTTCCGAATGAGTTTGAATTCACACGCAGAGTCCTTATTTAGTGGATGAGACGAGACCTTGCACGATAGCTTGTTGGTCTAAACCACTGTTTAGTGGAAAAGGCGGCTGTTTTTGGTTGTGGTTTTCCCACACTGACTCAGAAATTTACTCTAGCTCATGGTTCCCGTAAACCCACTGGGTATGAGGGGGAAAAAAGCGGAGCTCTCGACTGGAAAGCAGAAAAATGTTATTCAACCAAATATTTGGAAGCAGCTTTCACTGAACAGGGGGATCTTTTAAAAGCTCTGCATGTTTTGCCACACATTTTTTTGTGGTGTTGGAAATTACAAAGGCGCCGCTTATTGTTTGCACAGCTGAATACGGTGCCTGAATTCAGGTTGAGTCAACAACATCAGCAAATGTAGTTCATTGAACATCCTTTGCCATTGTGTGCGGTTGAATTTAGAATAAAATCTTTGTTTTCTAAAGGTCCGACTTACTGAAGCCTTTAAATGATACTGCATGCATGAAAGGGCTGTCAAACTTGCTGTGATTCAAATCCAGTGCATTTCTGTGGAACCTCTTGTTGATTATCTGAGATATGCTGGAAAGTTCCTGGTATATCAATCTAATTCCTGTTAGTTCTGTTTCATTATCATGTAGCTTCAGTAGCTTCACTTCCTGCCTCTACCTGCATCTTTCCCTTGTTTAAATGTGACAATTTGGTCACTATGTAGCGTTTCAGTCACAGCTGTATTACTGTAAAACTTCCTTGTTGGTTGAGCAAGGTCCCTTTTGTCTGATTACCAATCATCCAGTAATAATTTCCTGGTAACTCTCTCTCTTTCTCTCCCTCTCGGCTCTCTCGTGTCTCTCCCTGTCTCTCTCTCTCTCTGTTTCTCTCTCTCTCTCTGTGTTGCCGTCAATGTCGTTCTTTGTGTGATTCATTATCGGAAGTGTCAAGTGTGACCACCACAGTTGAGAATGAACTACAAGCCACAAAACCCCACTGTTTTTCACAATTCATTCTTCAAAAGAATAGTCACAAATACAAACTATGTCCATTTTGATACTGGTGTAAAATGTATTTATGTATTTTGTGTTGACTAGAAACACTTCAGAGTAGTGTTTCCATGTGGCATGTGTAGTGACGCTGGTAGTGTACTCGAAAAAGAACATTTTATTCATGTGTGTCAGAGATGCTTGTCTTCATGCTGATTGCGCAACTCTACAATTACTGTAAATTTACAGGGAAGAAAACATTATTATTGTTTATTAGCTATTTACCTTTTAGTGGGAAGTGACTGCACCATGTGAACACTGCTGTGTTCAAGAGAACAAAAGATAAATAAAATAAACTAAAGGGAAACAAATGATTGACATGAAAACTCACACAAAATCAGGCTTTGCTTCTATGAGTAAATTAAGCTGCAGAAAATGTGACATACTACTAACGTTATTCATTATTTTTAAGTATGAATGCTTGGTGCTAATCATACGCTTAATCTTGGTCTGCATGGCTGATTAAACCTGTCTCCACCCCTCTGTCAGGACAAGGGTGTTTCGCTTTATTTTAATTAGCAGGTTATCTCAAAATGAATGATTGACACTTGATGACCAGAAAAGGTGTGAAAGTTGGCAGTGCAAACCAGCGTAAATGCTGGTCACATGCAACACTTACCATCCCTTCCTGAATTTTACACACAGGTCTATTTATAGCCGAGAGTATCATTACTGTCACACTTGCCTTCTGGGAAGAGCTAAAAGCAGAACACAGTGCCATTAACTTGCACTGTCAAAATTATAGTTGACAACCTTTTCACCTAATAGCTAACCTGTGTTAAGATGTACATAAGTACATAAAGTACAGTACTTGAAAAAAGTACTCACTACTGGCATGAATTATTATGCCTCAAAATGTTTCGAGCAACAGCTGTAAACAGTAGCTTATCACATTGCCAAGAATGCTTTTGGAATAAATTATTTAATTCCTGGTCTCTGACGTACTTTCTGGCATTGTTTGACGTTGGCCCTGCCAGCAAATGACCAGCAAACTTTTCAACTCTGGGCACTGCTCCAGTATTTACATAGCACCACACTGTGGCCCATTGACGGGGCCAGTGCCAATGCCGCTCTTCTCAAGGTTGACAAGAGAAGGAGAAGGAGATAAACTTGTTCATTTTCCAGAGCCTTTCTTTTCTTCGCTGTTGTTTTCTAGGCATAAGCCAATAAGCCAATAATAGCAAGATCTAGTGCTGTTGTGATAAAACTGGAAGTGGGCCAACATTTCAGCCATGTGACAATTGGGTTTGGAACTTCAACTGTGGCTATTATTGAGACAGACATCACAGGACTAATTCCTGAAAGACCCGTGCTGGAATTTCAAAACCGTTTCTTTCCAAATCACATATAGCTAACACAATGTGGCAATGACTATTTTGACATTTAGTGCCATCTTGTGAAAATGGATACAGGAAATGCACACTCTGGGAACGTGTTATTCCGTCAGTCTGAGTGCACTGTCATTGTATTGAGGAAGAAGTTTAAGAAAGAAGTCAATGTCACAAACGTCATTAGCACCCGCCACCCTGTGTGTCATTATTTTCCACAGCAAGCTGCACTGCAATATGTGGTTGCTAAGCACATGGCACCTCAATATTTACTGGACAGTTCAAATGTGTGAGATTGTAGTGTGTATGTCAGCTGATCCATATCTCATTCTTCACTTTCATTGGATTACAGACTTCAGCATGCATGAAAAAAGACAAAAAAGATAACAAATTATTTTATTTAATTATAATTAATTGTTTATTTTTAGAGGAAATTAAAAGCTTGTTTTGTTTTTTCACCCACCTATGTTTTTTTTCTCAACCATGTCCCCTAAGGGACTCCATAATATAGCCTAATATAATTTTCAGACAAAAAAAAAAGTCCTTGTGAGACATTTTCCCTCTAGGCTTTGACTTATTTTGTCTGTATGGTAAATATGTTGCTGGTTAGCTTAGCTTAGCACAAAGACTGGAAACAGGGGGATACAGCTAGCCAGCTCTTACCAAATATAATATAGTATAAACAGGGGGTTTGTGCCGGACTATTTCTTGGTCAGAGCATGTTGCCAGGCAACCATTCATTAAGTTATTAGTATACCTACCAACCAAAAAATAGTCTGGCACATAAAGGCCATTTCAGACACAACAAAACAACAACACATCTGCTCTCTGAAACCCACTATTCCTCTTTGGCCTGTACCGCAGCACGACAGCTTTTTGCTGCATTGAGCAAATCACCCAAGTTCCTTGCATGCAGTGACGAATACCCACAGAGGCCAATAGAAAGAAGCTAGGCAGGCACAGAAAGAAAAATAGAGGAAAAGCTAATATTGTGTGTGTGTCTGAATTCCTTGAATTGTACAAAACAAGTTTACACTTGTATTGACACCTAGAGAGGAAATCCCTATTATGAAAACACGATTCCAGGCCAGCGGTGAAACTTAAACAGGCCTGATCATTCTCCTCTAATTTGTCAATTGGTACCTGATAGATGTTTTTGGTTTCAGTGCATATTTTTCTACTATGCTACAATATACTCTACACTACACTCTTCATTGCTGGCAACAAATATACGATGTAGTCCCACTGGAAGTTTGTTGGACTCCACCTAATTTCCTCCATCCTCCGCAACTTCCCCAAACACCAAGTCAGATGTGCACTGAACCCAGTGGCTCAAATCATGCTGTGTCTGACAGGGCTCTAACACTGAACAATCAGCTGTTGTTTTTGTCACCCTTGGACAGAGCTAGGCTAGCAGTGTCCCCATCTTTCCAGTCTCTGTGCCAAGCTAAGCTAACTGGCTGCTGGTTGTATCGTCATATTTACTGTATTAAGTGCGTTTCCCAAAATGTCGAACACCATGTGAACACCATGCAGGAAAACATCCTGTGCAGGCGTACAATCTGTATGTCTTTGATCTTCAAACTTTCCGACTATAATGAGTATGTGAGGTCATACCACCATGATGGCATGAGCTGCAACTAGAAAATGCATATCTGCCATGTTTCCCCTGAAACGGCCAGTGTCCAGATCATGATGAACTGCTTCCTCAAACATTCAGATTGCATCATGGCAGATAATATGATAGATCTGACGCTGGCCGTCTATCTCGGCCCGCCTGCAACTGCCGCCACCATCCGTTTATCAGTATCAAATGCTTGGAGACAAAGGGAGCCAATGACATAATCGGGATCTTCAAAATGGACTTTGATTCCCACAAACCCCAGGAATAGCTGGCTGATGTCATTGGGCAGATGTAATAAATCTGTCTACACTATAATAGCAGGTTGGCTGAGAGATGCTGTTAACTGAGAACACCTTGTTTAAAGGCGCTCAAGTGAGGGCATACAAAGTGCATATGCATTATCTGTGCACAGAGCACCCTCTCCCCCCTGCATGCATACAATATTTACATGCAAATAGAATAATATGATGCTCATCCATATGAATCTTCACTCATGGACACATGCAAACACAGACATGCACACTTCCTCTAGAACACAGTTGTAGTAACTTGATCCTGAGCTGTGCCAGTAAGTCTGACATTTCCGGATGGATTTAGTGTGTACGTGCAACGTTCACACACCAGTTTTGTGGTAACTGTCCAGATAAGAGTGCTGATAGAGGTCTGTGATTTGTGCCAGGCAGAGGACAGGGACATTGGATCAGAGGGTATTTATATGGAAGATGCCATTTAATTCTAGAGGAGCAAGATCTTGATTGCAAGTTTTCTCTCAATGAGCTGCCGTCTCTTTCCTTCATACCCTGCATTGTCTAAAAGGAGTGACTCAGTCACAGATGTTTAAGGATACTACCTAGTCACCCAAAGGAAAACTTTGATCCTAGCTATTCCCTCAATCAGTAAATGACTCCACATGTGCGTATGACTGGGCCTTCGATGACCTTGCACAAATTGTCTCCATGGTGGACCCAATGAAGTCATATCGGGGGGATTATAAACTGACTACAAGTCATTGGGAGTTTTGAATAGAGCCTATTGTTACTGGTGCAGGTGTGTTCCTGTTCAGAGTTCTGCTAGAGTGAGTTACAAGAACGCTCTTTGATCTTCTCAGTCATCATCTGTGACTGTTTCCTGGATTTACAGTAGATAGCTTCTAATAAAATTGCAGCTGCATCATCCGCCAGTATATACTGTAAGCATTTCTTCTTTTTTCCTAGCTCTGTTCTATTTGTTTCCCAGACAAGCGGATGCAATAATCCCATGCACTGTAGATGTGAAACTCCTACACGTCCAGGTTTGTGACCTCTGCAAACAGCAACTCACTGTCACAGAGAGGCCTAACAGTAGGAGCTCCTGTCTCCATAGCCTCTCCTACATATTTCAGATATGCATTTTGATTGCACGCTTCACACAGAGGACTTCAATGGGACTCTTTTTACTTGCAGCTTTTCATTCTTTTCCAAAAGTAACAAAGGCATTAATCACAATAAAATAAATAAATGAATAAGAGTGCTGCATTAAGGTGGTCCTGTGAAGGAGCACTGCAGGCCTCTTTCTCTCTTTCCAAGGCATTTCCTTTTGTCCCCTTGTAGCTGGGCACTCCCTGTAGACAGGAAATTCTCCTGGAACCTCTCCAAACCACTGCCTCCTAGTCCCTCTTTTTCCCGGTTTTTAGCTAGAAATCTTGGAAGGAGGGTACAGTCTGTCCCAACCTTCAACCTGCATGTAAACAAACAATCTGCCTGTTCCACAAAATAAGCTTCGGCTTATCCAGTTTCCAGCACTCCCATCTGAGATTGATGCAATGCTGCGTGCCTGTAATTATTAAGCTGCACAATAAGATGCAATCAACACAAGATAGTACACAGGACGCTCCATTAAGGCACGAGATAATCATAAAAACCCCAGAGGAAAAAAGTGCTTCTTTTCACACCACATTTAAAAAACGACTGAGTTTCCCAGAATGAGAGCCACCCACAGTTCAATGAATGTGCAGACAAACCCCACAATGCCATTTTCTGGCTGGGACAAACAACCTTCTGTCTTGTTCACACAGTTATTCCAACCCCATCAGCAAATTCACTACCAAAAATATTGTACACAAGGAAAAAAACTAGTTGATTCTTCTTTCCAGTAAATCTAATTGATGTGGCACTCAGACAGCGTCTATCTCTCAACTCGATTCTATTCAGTCAAATTCAATTCCTTGAGCTGATTACATTCAGGAACAAATACTTTTTAAAGTAAAGGTGGCTGCATCACTTCTCAGATGCAATCCAAGAATGCCAGTAACTGCAGTTCATTGTCTATCCGTTAAATCATTAAAGTACCTTTTATTAGCTACACATGGCTGTTTATCGTTTATGGCTGGATTGTAAATTTGAGAACGCTCCTGTTTCAATAGGGACGATTGTAACTGGAGATGTGATAGAACCTGTTTGTTTTCACACTGTTTATCTCCTTTAACATTCTCATATATGGGTCAATGTGTCACCTATGAATGGGATCTTTGATTACATTTTAACGGGAATAACTGTAGCAGAAAATAATAGCTTTTTAGGATGAGAGATTAGGGATGTCTCATTTCAAAAAAAGAAAGTTCACTAAAAAATGGACATGCAAACAGCAGCTGCATAGTTTTTTACCATTTAAATGTTTAGATATAAGATTTAGTTATTTCAAATAAAAACTAAAAATAATGCCATAGATCTTCATTTTCTTTTCTGCTGCAGCTAGTCTAATCAGATGTTTTGCAGGATTTTGTATTGCGGGCAATTTTCAAACTTACACAACTGCATGTTTGTGGGAAAATACTTTGAACTAAATCAGTAAATCACATATTCCACATCCCAGCAGTATTTTACTCCCGGCACTGAACAAATGCCAAACTTTTACTGCTTTTCACTATCACTGTTATGAACTCGCTTTCAACAAGCTTGCTTACGCACAACACTAAGATGCTGTGATATACTGTAAATACGCCGTTTGCATGGTGATTATGAATGTGCGTTAGGCAGAGAGCGAGAGAGAGAGATAGTGGAAGAAGGGGGAAGGGGAGGGAGAGACTTTGTTGTGGCTGTTTTTTAACTCCCTTTCTCAGAAATCCTGCCCCGAGGATAAACGCAGTGTCCTTCTGCAGAGCAACAAGATTCCTGAAGTGATTTGAGCAGGATTTATTCTTCCAGTGAGGCAACAATGCATCTGTCAACACGGAACCTGAAGTGTATATGCACGCAAAACACAGTATCTCAAAAGATTTTCCTGGTATAATCTTCTGTAATTGCATAAACAGAAAGGTAGTGTATGGGATGATGTCTTCTGAACCGCCTTTGACAGCTTATTGTACAACATATCAACTTCAAAGCACCATGTATGTATGGAAAACTGAAAACTAAGAAAACCTGTTGAAGCAAATTCTGTGCAGCTGTGAAATTGCCACCACCAGCTTGTGTTGCATTTATGTCTGCACGCCTGTCTGTGTGTAACATTCCTTTGCCTGCATGAAGCCCATACGAGAAAGGGCCCTTCTCATGCCAGCTGAGGTCAGGTCCGGACACCGTGGGGTGCACCCTTCTCCCACTGCGGTGGGCTGAGAGGCAGGGGGAGGCCTCCAGCGCTTCTGGGAAACAGTCTGGGCCTAATTGGAGCCTGACTGGCCTCACATGTCTCCACTTACTGGAGGAGACGGAGGATCCCGCGCAGCCTGGCCTATGAGAGCTCCTGCAAGAGCCCAGGCCTTTCCCACTTCATCAGCATAACCACAGAGGAGTGAATTCACAGGCAGGCCTGACATGACAGCATGAGTGAATGGTGTGGTCTGGTGTGTTTCAGTGCAATGAGGTCAGGCAATGAGCTGTGCCACTTTATGTTGTATTTTTTAGAGGAATATTTGACCTTGATGAATCCCTCTTGGTACAGTTTGTTCCAAGGATCTCCTTTCTGTACAGTATGTGCACCCACCTTCCATTGTTCCCTCTCAACTCATTCTGGGTGAAGAGCAATGAAACCTCCCCTCCTACCGTACAGTGTATCGTGTTCCCCTTCTCACGTACACACAAACCTCAACTTCACAGAGAAGACTTACGAGTACATTGTCTTTTCATGTGCCGGCTTATTCACGCTGCAGTGAGAAATACGAGAAGTGAACAGCGCAGATGGTGAAAAACAAAAGTCTTCCCTGCTGCTGCTGCTGCTGCTGCTGCTTCACCACCACCACACATTCTCAAACGCTTTTTTTTTTCTTGCCGTGGCAATGTGCCTCTCATTTCCCATCAGTCACGGTCACCTCCTTGGCCCTGCCCTGTATTATCATCATGTTTTACAGCAGCGGTGCAGAATACTGTTTGACTGCAGTTGTGCAAAAATAATTACTGGTAATTTACCATCCACTTTGTTTGTTTTCAGAAAATTGCTTTAATATCAGAATGCAAAGGTGCAAAACAGGAACCTTGTTTTGCCAGTGTCTTGGTATCATGTCTTTTCAATGCACATCTGGAACAAATTGTTTCATAATTTGTACCCATGTTCCACAAAAACCTGCAGGCTTTGGCCCAGAGGAAAATATCATATAAATAAGCACATATTCATTCAGACTTTAATTTGGGCATAATTTGGTCTGATTGCAATCTCTCTCAGATCAAAGGGCTTTTGAAAGCAATTCTCCTCCTTTTGTTGTTTTTTTTTTTTGCTTTTTGCTGCTCAGAAAAACACAACTCAACTCGAATAAACTTTTGCCCAAGAAAGAACTCTTATAGGTTTTACTATAAGATATTCCTTTATTTGTCCCACAATTGGGGAAATTCTATATAACTGTACTTATTACTACCTGCTCAACATTACCCACGGGACTCTGCAACACTACAGATACAGTGCATGTGTCAGTACAATTTAGCATTTACTGTGAATGTTCAACTGGGACTGAAGCTGATTTGAAGGTGGTTTTTGTAGCCTAAATGTTTACACAAATGGCAGTCTCCTCTGCCACAAGTAAGATGCTGAAAAGCAGATTTGTGTTTTTGAGAAATTTCGTGCAGAGGGCTCATCATTTAATAGAAAGTATACAGTTAATTGTAAGAGTGAAAACAGCATTTAAAGTCAGAACAAATGGCATAAAACACTTACTACAGAGACTTTATGGCCACTCCTGCAACCTGGTTGTCCATTACTTATTGATACAGTCATGTTAAAACGTGTGTGTTTCTTAGTGAGGCATTTACTCTTTTCCATGGTACTACAGGATGAAAGGAGCACACAATCACAATTATGCAGGTGAGATTAAGGTAATTTGTTTTTTATAAAGTAATACCCATATGTGAGACTCCAGTGTTCCCATTAACATAAATCCAAATATGCATATGCATTGTATTTTAGTCTTCATACTGATAACTACAAACATGCCCTGCTGTTTCCTGCATGCCCGTTCCATTGAGAAAAAGTCATTTATATTGATTCCTTTTCCAGGCATCATTTAATATGATACATATTCACTTGTAAATATCGACCTTTCCCTGCTGCCCCGACGTTTGTGCCATAAATACTTTAAAAGCAAGCTTGTGAAAAGATATGAAATGATATGAAGCTGTAAATAAAGTCTGGATTTAAACAGTAACAAGAGATTGGGGTTTTTTATGGAGGGTAAATGTGGTTGGAGCAATGCAAACTGAAAGTTGCGTGAGCAGAGAGGGAATCATTAAATTTCAAGGCTGCCCTCAAGTGGAAGTAGCATTCAGTATTCATGGACATACAGCAGTGTGGCATCACTAAACCTGTAATTTAATTAGGGTTTTATTTGGCAAGTCTGTAATGCAGCTGAAATGAATGAGAAACATAAAAAAAGCACATTTAATGTTGTTGCTTACAGCAGTATGCCTCCACAGTTCTTATCACATACTGCCACCTGCTGGACTTTTACTATTCTAACATGATGTTCGCATGTAGTTGTGTAATAGATATACACAGCCAGTGTTGTGACAAATCTGTCTTTATTTCAGCTTGATTAAATGGTAATGATAGGAACCTCAAATCAAACATTATTGAACAGAATAACAAAAGAAAATGGCACAACTAATAAGAAACAAAAAATGAAGACAAAATACCCACTATACATACAAGTATATACAACTTTGATAAATAAACCAATACTGTCTAGAATTATGATTGTTTTGCATTTTCCTTATTTCTCTAGGATTAGTGAGCAGAGAGGAAGAGAACCAGGAAACAGAACAAACAGGCAGTGAGGATAATGAACAGCAGGCACAGATGAAGAGAAGAGAGATGACTGTAGACAAGAGTAAAAAAGACAACCGCTTGATGCGCAACTCGGACTGCATTTGCAAAACTGTACCTCAATGCAGTTTTTGCTATTTGACAAGTTGACATGTCGACATGTCAATGCCGCATCGTGACCAATCGGCCATCGTGCCCCTCCATCTTTTGCTTCGTCGCGGTACATTCCTCATACGACTAGTAGTTTTGTATTGTTTCACATCAGACTTTGGATCCTGAGACGGGGGACAACCCATTCTTTTTCCAGGCATAGCTTTGATGAACCACACGGTTATTTGTGCGCCTTGAAAGCCGCTACAACAATATGTCATATATTATGTCTTATACATAAACAACCTGAAGCACACAGTATTGTACAACAATGAGGTTGGGCTGAAGGCTGAAATTGACTTGTAATTTGTTTTACCAATAAATAGGTAACAACTAAAAAGAAAACGTATATTAAAAAGGCAGGAACAAAGATTAGATGTTCAACCGGGAGAAGAAAACTGTGAATTACTGTCGCTAACCAGCAGCTTTTCTCATCACATTTTATCTAGAGCGCCAGGCACTGTGCAGCAGTGAAAGTAACTAACAATTAAATTTCTTTTTTTTAAGATACAGTAATGGAAAGTGGTCTTATGTTGGTTTGAGGAAAAGAAAAATGTATGGGAAGAGAAAATTAAAAAAAAAAAAAAAAAAGGGGCCACCAGCTCTAATTTCCAGACAACTTAAGACCTCAAAATGAAGCCCAGTGTGCCTCTACAAGACCTTCAGGAAATGAACAGTAAGAGCCAGATACAACACTGAGACCCTGTCCAGACATGCAGACACCCTCATGTGCAGCAGTACGTTGTCCCCCCCACACCACCCCCCCACACTGCAGCTTCACATTTATGAAAGCAGAAAAAGGTTCAGTCTGGGACACAGATGAGGCTTTCATTCCTCACATGGCTGTCGTGTTGTGAACAGGATCCATGTCAGCAGCGACATGGAAAGTTTCAGAACATCGTAACAATCTCCTGAGTGGCAACTTTTGTTTGTTTTTTTTTTTTAACAGAAAAGTTTTTGTTTTCTTTTTTCCCCTATAAAATCAATAACAGTTGGCAAGTTAGACCCTCCCTCCCATACCCTTCAGTTTCTGTTGCAAGACGTTTTTTTTTTTTTTTTTACAAAAGCAAACAAACACGAAAGACTCGAGAGGAATCGACAAAAGCTGTAAAAATAGACACGTATTAACCTAACATATTAAAGCACATCAGAAAAGGTCTTTACTTTTCTTTCACAATAGTTTGGTTGGGGTGCCACACTCGGTCAGACCTGCTGAGTTTAAACGATGTGTGCTACGGGGGGGGGGGGGGG
>NW_023339696.1:13133094-13133680 GCF_004916995.1 Morone saxatilis | reverse complement strand
CTTCTTCAAAGGGGATTTTGCTGAGATACACAGCAAGATTCCCATTCAGCCTTATAGAAAGAGAGCACACACAAAGCTGAGAGAGAAAGAGACATTCAGACAGGAGGTTAGAGGAGGCTTTGGCCCTGACTCTTATCTAGAAACCCCAGCATGCTTCCTGTTGTTCTGGCCTGAAGTCCCAAAGCCAGACTTAGTATGTATCCTAGAGAAATCCCTTGGAGAAGTCTGAGGCAGACCTCAACCGTGGCCTCTGCACTGGCCCAGATAGGGCAAGCAGAGACCAAGGACCCTCCCCCCCCTCCCCTCCCCCTGCTCTGTCAAGTGCAACGTCTGGAGCGCAGAGCAGCTCTAATGCCTCTTCATGGACGACACCTTCTTCTTCCTGGCTGCCAGCATCTCGTAAAAGGGGTCCCTGCTGATAGCAGCTCTGTGGGCACAGACGCAGGGGGAAATGTCAGTGAGACAAGGATAATTACCTAAGTGTGAAAATTGCTGCACTCACACAGTTCTGTCAGGTTAGAAATGGTACATTTGCATGCAAGTGGAGCTATTTTTCCAGTTTTTATTTCAAACATTCTGAGAAAAG
>NW_023339696.1:13130318-13132917 GCF_004916995.1 Morone saxatilis | reverse complement strand
AACACTATACTTCCTGTTTACATCCCCCAAAGTCCCCAGATGATGGGAGCTGCAGTTCCACAACTTATTCCCCAAAACACAGAAAGATAAAGAATTGAAAGAAAGGAGTAACTTTAAAACCCCTGACCCACAGCAATGAGCCTTACGTGGAAGTTACAACTACAACACATCATACTGTGCTTTTAACAAGTGAAGGATAAAACATTTACTTGATGCTGTTCATCCATTCATCTTTTTCCTCAGCTGTGGGTGCGGAGATACGGTAGAACGTGTGGTTGCCCTCCACGACGCGTCCGTCAGCCTCGGTCTTGCACGCTTTTATCACCTGGTCCTTGTTGTCAGGAATGAAAAGCTCAAAGCAGTTCTGCAAAAGTTAAGTGGATGGATGTTAGAATTTATAGGAAGTTTTTTTAATCAAAGGCAAATTTATAGAAATAAAATAAATATTAGCTCTGTAAAGTTCTATATGTGTATACTGTTCAGCTCTGTATATACTCCATCATATAATGCTGCTTTGAGGAGGTAGCTGCCAGTTAAAAAGGTTGTCAATGTAAATGCCTGACTACCTGTCAAGCAGTAGTCATTGATTACATGTCTATATTTATTTAATCAGTCAGTTTTCTAGTTAATCCTTAAATGCCAAAGATATGGAAATTCTGCTGAAATAATCACAGTTGTCAATTTTCTAAAAAGGGCAGCATTGGAGAGAAAGTTCTTAAATCCAAATTCTAGTCCTGCTCACACTGTGTAATCCCAGAACGAACCAGCAGAGGGAGCTGTACTTACAGGCTTCTTATCCTCCACCTCCTTGATGCTCAGGTTCTCCAGTGGGATGATTCCTCTTGGCTCTTTGTCCTGGACAAATATACAATGTGTAAATGACATAATGCTGCACAAGGGGAACAACAGGACCAGGGCAAGTGGCTTCTTCACGGTGAATGAGCAACTAAGCTGTACTCACCGTGGTGTACTCGAAGTAGTACAGACAGTTGTCTGTGAGGATGAACCACCTCCTCTTCCAGGTTTTAACTCGTCCCCCTGTGGAGCAAACAGCCAGCGTCAGAGAGGCTCAGCAAGATAGAGAGAGAGAAACGAAGCGCCGGGTCGAGCATCAGACAGGCAGACAGGCAGACAGATGTATGGGCAGACAGACAGATGACGGCTCCAGAGGACTCCTTTTACCCAAAACATACCGCTATTCACCCCAATCCACCATTGCACCATGCGCTCACCATCACCACAAAAGCATAAACTCCACTTGTCTGGGTATTGTTCTTGAATGAATTCCTTTTCCCTTTTATTTAAATTAGAGGACTTTTAGCTGCTTTCACACCTAGGTACTGGTCACAGTACCACAGTTGATATAATAGCTGATAAAGCTAATTGGAGATCCTATGTCTCCATAAATGTCTTGGGGTGTCTGGAAATTCTCCTCACTTGCTGACTCAGAGGAAAAAGTCTGAAAAGCCAGAATCGATAAGACAGGATAAAGATCTATGTGCTTTGCGCTCACTGAACTTAATGAACTACCACCTAAATGAAGTTACTAAAGGACTGTTATAAATGTGGAAAGCACTCCAATCACCACGAGGGCTGAATGTGGAAAAGAAGGAGTGACTGAGGATTAAGTTCTCTTTCACGCCCAGTGGGGGCTCCCTGGTTAACCCTGCACTCACTGATCTGTAGCTGATCTCTGACCCGCTTTCTGTCACCCACACTTCCTGTGAGGGGAAACCTGATCACAGTAACAGATGGCAGTCTCGAGCTGGGAGGATGGGATGCCAACAAACTGAGGAGGGCAGGAAGCTCAGCGCCTGGAGCTATGCTCGGCTTCTCTACAGGCATCTCAGACTTGAATTTCCTGTTTTGGCTTTGTTAAGTGACTTCTTGGTTGTATAGGAGCAGGGTCCAGTGAGTTGGGGGATGAGCTTTCTTTCTAAACATGACATAAAGACCTAAGCCTTGTCTAGACTAGGTTATCCCACCACCAATGTTAGTAAAAAGCGGCATTGTGAAACCCATCTACCAGGATAGAGGAGGCTTTGAGGATGTTTATATACAGACATGTAAAACACACTTATATTATCATATAACAGCATTGGCGCTGTATATGATCTCCTATCATATCGCAGACATCATGACAGGTCAAACACTTGTCTATGCTTGTTATTATCTACAGACGCCATCAACACGTTTCACTCGACGGGCAGAGATGGAGAGCCCCTCGCACGCATCTCGACTCGTCAGCGTGTTGCGACAAAAAAAGCAGACAAACACAGACGCGATGGCAGAATCACACAGCTGACGGCCTGAGAGTTGATTGGGTTGGGTTGGAGGTTGTGACTGGTCACGGTCACGTCAGTTCCCGTCACTCCAAGAAAAAGAGAGTTGACCTCCTCCTCGTGCAAGAATGTCTGGGACGAGGCGGGACGTCCCAGCAGATTGTTGCAGAGGTGTGTGGAAGGTGCTAGGCCGGAGTGGAGCTGAGGGGAGGGAGGCACCCATGCAAGACAGGACTGTGGGGGGCTGGGCGAGTAGAGGGAGGGAACAGGTTTTTTTTGTAAATCATATACAGTTGTTGATAGTTTGATGATATATT
>NW_023339696.1:13116481-13130297 GCF_004916995.1 Morone saxatilis | reverse complement strand
GGAAATGACAAAATAAATGCATCTGGCTTTTTATTTTGTGTGCAAGAACCCTAATTATGTTTAATTACCACCTTTTTGCACAAATACAAGGGCTCTTATTTATAATTAATAGGAAAAATGCATAAATTACAAAAAGGCACACAGTTTAACTACTAACCATGTGCATTTTAAGCATATATATATTTATATATATCATGCATGAATCATTTTCAGCACACTCCTCTGCCCACGCTTCTCTCCCACAGTTTGATCCAGTCCGGTCCAGCACCACACCGGGCCGCAGCCACAATGTTACCCTTCAGATCCATTTACAACATAAGATAAGGAGAGCAGAGGCACATTGTTGAAAAGGTGCAGTATTCCCTTTCCATGGAGCCAGAGAGCAAAAACAATAAGCCAATGTGGGTTCAGAATCAATTTGGAGAGTCAAGCAAAAGTCCTTTGTTGTGCTCGCTGTATGGAAAAAGGGATAATGCAGCTTCCAAAAAAAAACCAGATCAAAGAGAGTGACCACCACAGCATACAGAGAAAAGAGGGTCAAACTGCTCAGTAGAGTGGTCACAAAGCATCAGCTCCCCGAGCCGAGCCCACAGGGTGGCAAATGAACCCGGCGACCGCTCGGCAACCACCCACAGAGATAAAAGAGCGTGGACAAACCACGAGCTCAATGAGAGACTGAACAGACAAACATCTGAAGTTCAAATGAGTCAATGGATTGACAAGAAATAAAAATAAACAATATCTAAAAAAAAAAACCCTGAGTGAACATGTAAAAATGAGGAAGAGAACAAAAGCATGGCAGACCACCAAAAGCACCTGAGAGCTGAGAGATGGACTAGCATTTGGGAAGAGCAGGTGTACATACCTCCTGAGGAAAGACAACAGCCAAAATCATGGGAACAAACAAACAAACAGGAGGAAAAGGAAACAAAAAAAATCAAATTAAATGATAAGGAATTATTTCACCACAGTCCTGTTATCTGGTTCCAGGGAGGCTTTGATGCACTGCTTTACAGCTTTAATTTTAGCAGACTGAATTTTGTATTGAGGGTCAACAGAATTTACATTTCTGTTGTTGTTACATCAGTCCACAAGGGGGAGTTCTACTGTAAAGCACTACATTCAAATACTGCCTCCACTTGGGTCCATTTCTGTTATATCCAATAATATACCTTCCACCTGGATTGTTTTACTCAAATCTGACAATTTGTTGTAATTGGAGAAAGAGTTATTCTTCACTCCCTTGGTGTAGATGGTTGTAAAGATTCACAACGATTGAAAGATTCAATTTCACTTTTCATGCTTTTTTATTAAATTCATTGTGAATCTGTACAATAGAGAGATCTCAGAGGAAATATAGGATGAAGAGTTCAGAGGTCCAGGGTTGTGCTTTTCTGCTCGTGGAGTGATTGCAACAAGTAAAAGTACCTGCTGGCATCCTGTGAAACATTTGTTAGGACACAGGTACCTGTGTTTGTGCACCAGTTTGTGCGCAACATATATTAAAGTCAGAAATTAGCAAAAGATCAAAACAAAATGTTCTCTAAAATGCCACTAAACACTTTAATTAGGGTTAAAAAAAAAGTGTGTGGTGCAGACACTTTATTTACAAGCTATGAAAGTCAGTATTTGTACATGTTAGTGTATGAATATGCCCTGGTCTAAATAATTCAAAGGGTTCCACATGTAGTGGTCTGATCTCAAGGCTACATTCATTATACATTAAAGCGGGCAGACACGTCTTCAGAAGATCTTGGGTGTTGTACACACCTATACACATGTGCCAATAGACACCTTCAAACACATGCGCATACACACGGGTTATTGATCTCAGGGGAGACGTTATCCCTTCATGGAGGACTTTCAACCTTGTGCTGCTATGAAGCACAAAACAAAGTAATCTATCGGCACAGCCACACTGACAGGAGCGCCATTATTTTGGTATGTGCCTCATAGACTGTGGACATATTTCCAGCGTCACTCACCCAGTTTTAGCAGCCAGCCCTCTCTGTCTGGGTTGAAGAAAGTGTGTGTGAGGTCGTTGCCGTCATCTTCTGGGATTTTGAAAGGCTCATTCTTGATGCTGTCATACAGATTCTATAATAAAAGAAAGTTGACCGTGAATACAGAGCAGGTTTGAGGTTAGAGGACTCACAAGGAGAGAAATACAAGCGCCACAGTGAGCTTTAAAGCCATACTGACCCTGAGCAAGTCTTCAGGTAGGTCTCCTCCATCGTTGATTCCTCTGTTCATGGAGATGAATCGTTCCACAGTAGGCTTGTCCTTCACATTCGGGTTGTGGAGGCTGGTGTTTAGCATGATGATGGCAAATGACAGGATGTAACAGGTGTCTGTAACACACACACACACACAAACAAGAGTAATCACACCATAAGAGAGGGATGAGCTTTATGATAGAGCAAAAGCCATCTTGCTGTTTAGCATAAAAATGCTCCCGGTGTTTAATGTAGTATTTAAATATGAATGTAAATTAGCTGAGCTGAAAGGACTGCACTTAGGGGACCACAGTCAACAGAGAGGAACAGATAGGCGAAGCTTCGTTAGCGAGGAGTGGGTGGGAGTGAAAGGCTGCGTGTGGGCAGCTAAGTATGCATGTGTGTTTCTGGATGGGCCCTCTAATGTGTGTGTGTTCGCTAAAAGACAACGTGGCCAGCACACGGCTGACGCAGCTGCACTTTATCTGGCCCGTTGAGAAGTCCTATGCATTATTCACATCCATCTGCATCCATGTTAGAGGCGGTCGGCTGTCTGCTCCGGGCATTATTTCCCAAAAGCCAGACATCATTCCATAACACAACTCACCTCAGCAGACTTTGTGTCTGATAAATAAAGCAGTTCAGATTTCTCTCTATTAGGTCTCAGTGCAATATGGAAAATTAAGTGATTCAGGCAGACGAAAGTTTATACAGTATAGTACCTTGAAAATTAAGAATTTGACAGTTAAAATGACCTATTATTATTATTATTCTGATTAGGAATTTAAATTATAGTAACTGTATTTATCAACTGCTGAAAAAGCTGGGCACCAAACTGAAAGCTGGGCTGTATGGGATGACTATGGCTACCTGTGGACTGGAAAACGCCAGGGTTGCACTGGCAGTAGCGCTGAGCGAAGGCCTCCATCATGCGGTCGATCTTCTGAGCTTCTCCCGGTAGCCGAAAACTCCACAGGAACTGTCTGTCAGGGGACACAGCTCAGTAGTCAGCAACAGAAACATCACTTCCACTGTGAAAATGCTAAATGAGCTCAAGGCACAAGACTGAAACTAACAGCTGCATCTTTACAATTTGCAAATAAGGAGACTCAAAATATTAGACTTAAAATATGGACTATATCGCACAAAACTATAAGGATCTATTTAAGCACTTAGTGAGTATGTAACAGACCTGAGGATGCATGTTCCTGGGGAGATATTGTCTTACCTTAAGGCCTGCACCAGGTTGAGGTCTGTGAACTCGTGAAGCTCCACAAAGGCATGGAGGACTTGGATATTGAAATCGTCTCTACAGGAGACAACATGACAAATATCAAATAAAAAATCTTTTTATCTTTTATCTTTTATCTTTATTATACACAAAAGTGTAGGACTGATTATCTTCACTATCAATCAATCTGCCAATTATTTTCTCAAATAATAGACTCATTGGTTGGTGTATAAAATATCAGAAAATAGTGAATAATGGCCATTACACTTTCCTAAAGCCCAAAATCAATTCTTAGTTTTGTCCAGAACCCAAAGAGATTACATTTTCTACCACATAAGACAAAGAAAAGAAGCAAATCCTCACAACAAGAAGTTTGAATCTGGGAATGTTGAGGGCGTCCAGTAGGATATTTTTTTGTTTTTGTTTTAAATTTCAAACTTGTAGTCTTCAGCCTCAACCGACCCTGAGGGCTCAAATCAGGGTGTGATCTGGCTCACAGGGGCTTATGAGATCTGTGACACACTGCATTCTCCAATCTAGCTCAACAGAAGAGGAAAAACACCATCCACCTCCCTCTCATTTATCATCTAATCTTCATCATGACATCATTCTCGACCTCCGTGCCCTTCAGAGTAAACTATCTGCGCAATGGGATCATGGGAAGGCTCTAAGGAGCTCTCGTTGACTGAGTCATATCCAGTCACTACTGGTCCCAGTGGACGAGTGACCAATCGTATCTCAAGGTCCCGCACTGCTTCAGCCCTTCCTCACAGAATCAAAAACACTTGGACAGCTTGATAACTGAGCATTCATCAACAGCCTGAGCTCCTTTTCCTGGTTCGACCTGCAGACCACACCCTAACTGTAACACTGCCTGCCCTATAGTGCCCGAGCAGCGCATACCATACATCAGGTCCATTACGATTTCCTGTATTATGCGTTTGCTCTCACCAGGATGGTCTGAAGGATGATTCAAACACGTGTATCCCAAGTGTGAGTCTCTCGGGCGGTACTTGTGAATGAGTAAGATAATAAGAGACAGATGGAGGTTATTGAGTAACGGACATAGTCCTGAGAGGATGATCTAAATGTGGGACCAATAAACTGTGTTTGGGAAAGGATGGGCGTGTGCCTGACCAAGAGGAAACACGGCAATACGGAAAATATGCACTCGCTGTTTGACGCTTTTGTCAACCACGTGGATGGGTGCTGGTGAATGATGATAGAGCGCACGAGAGGGAGATGGTACGATGGAAGGGAAAAAAACAGTAATTTAGTCTTCATCCTCACCTCTCTCCGAGGTAATCTCCAATGGCGGTTTTGTTGAGGCCCTCACCCTTGTAGAGGAACTGAGCAATGTCATCACTGGTATTTTTCAGCAAGTCATTCTCAATCAGGAACTGGATCCCCTAAGAAAGAGACAGGCCCCCAGGTTACATCCTGCTTACGAGAATAAGTAGGATAAATCACATTTCTGAAGAATCACACCGGTTACTTCCACCTACCTTTTTGGGGTCCATGTTAAATTTCTTTCGGCCCATGGCCACCTGTTTATTCCTCTGCATATTTTTCCTGGAACATAAGAACGGAGTTTGTTGTTAGTTTCTCTGTGTGTGAACATAATAAATATATAAACAAACTGTGGTATGTAAGTGTTTCAAGGGTGCAACTAACAATTATTTTAGTTATGGATTAATCTAAACATCATTTTCTCAATTAATAGATGAAACAGTCCAAAATCCAAATATATCAACATCATTGTACTTATTCGTCAAGGCTCAGACCATTGCAACAAATGTAGTCACTTCATTTCCTGAAAGTGTCTTTCCCATTAACATGTCCCATTTGTTTGGCAGAGACCGGCCTTTCCTCCCCCTCGACTGTGATGACAAAGTGTTGATAAAAGTGTTTAACATCATGCATATGGGAACGTCTCATTTCTCAGGCCTGAGTTATTCTGGGGTCAAAGTGCACTCCAATAGTCCGCCATCGCCATGGTTACATCTCCATCCCCAGCCGGTGAGAGGTCACCACTTCTTCCCACTGATTCACTCACACCAGCATTCCTTCGCCTTTTGTCTGCCAAAGTCCAACACTCGACTAAACAGACGCAGCCTATCATGTACCTTCTTCGATAAATGGATCACAGGGAACTTTGATCACAAGGTGCTGTAACCCTTAATGGGTTTAAGATCCAGGAGAGAGTGCTTTAGGATTATTCGGTACGATGATGGGATCCCTATCCACTTGAGTAGACCAAACCCACGCACTCCCTCCCCTGGGAACATGCATTGTCTGTACACCCACTGCATTATTCAGTGAGGCCGCCCATCTTGGGGGTGTGCCTGATGAAACATTTAAACTGCCTTAAAAGCATAGCCAATTTGGGGAGCATATTTGGTGTGACGGGATGGCCCTTTGGCCATCAAACATTAATAATTGACAGCTTTATTTGCTAAGTTAATAGAAGGCAAACAGCAAGTCAGTTTAGGCAAAACAGAGTGGGTCATGTGTGAGTTGAGGCGAAGGGTTGGGTCCCTTTCTCTTACCTCTCCTCAGTAGAACCCAGGTTCTCGATCTCACTTGTCACTTCTGCTATCTCATCCTTCAGCCGCTGCAGAAAAGACACAAGTGTTAGTCTTATAAATGTTGCGAGTATGACGTAAGATTAAATTCATCATCGTCTACTAATTTCCCTGACACCAGGAGGCGTGGAGCAACTCAAACAACATGCAAAGTGTCTAAAAACACACGAGGGCTCTATTAAACAGTGCTGAGGGAGAGGCTATCATGTCCCAATCACATGTGTTTGTCTGTAAGTGAGGTGGACTTTTATCACATACTGTAAATACTCACATCAGCGCCATCAGCTTAACAAAGAGAGCAGAGTCACTTCTGAATACACTGCCACACACCCAACTTTCCTCAGTTCCCTTAAACTAAAAACGGATAGTAACTCTCTATATCTCCTATCGGCGAATCTGTTTGCATTTGAGTCCTCTGGTAAACATTCTGAATGTGATTAGGCGGAGAACATTCGGGGATAACCTCAATACAAATGGAGTAAGAAAGCATAAAAGTGGATTATATTTTGTGTGGCGCTTTAGTGATTAATGGCCTTAGAGGCAGATTTAGTCAATCAAGCCAGAGCTGCTGGTGCCAGACTGGCGCAGTAAGGGCATGGTAGAGGTTAGAGGATGGAAAGGGTGACGTGAGCTTGATAAAAGTGTGGAATAATAGACTGTAGCCTAAGAGAAGTCCTATTTACAGACAGAGCTTAATATTGATCATGAGAGGCATCAACTAAAGGTTACAATCATCGCGCCTCTTCATTCATACCAAGCTACAGTGTTAGTATATCATTTCTTATGTGTAATACCAACTCACTATAGGCCAAACCACAAAGAGAACATCTGTGTTTTCAAAGCCTGCGCAATCACAACACATTCCTCAGATGTTTGCCTCCGCAAACAAAGGCAGTGCTCATACAGGAAAGCGGGTGGCTGTGGTGGTGGTGGCTGTGGTGGTGGTGGTTGGGGCGTGGGGGGTCCTTGACATGCCGGACCAGCAGAGGAGGGTGTAGGAGTCGAGGAGGAGAGGGGTCAGTGTGCACACTACAGAGGAGGTAAGGCAGAGAGGAGAGGACAGAGGCAGCGGTGGTGGCCAGAGAGGGGGTTAAAGGGGCAGCGACGGTAAAAGAGAGGGTATCGGATCACGCTTTGTCTGTCAGGGCCAGCAGAAGTTGCCCACTGGGACATCAGGAGGCCAAACCTTCAACCGGCAATGACAGTCTGCCACCCCTGTGTATCATTTGCTTTCAGAGATGGTCACCGACTCACAGAACTGACCTGAGAAGCTGGCTTTGATACTCAGCTGTCCTCTGAGGTCAAGGCAAAAGCCCAAAACATTATCACGAGCTGTGGACAGGAATCAAACAAACCACTTTATGGAAATTTGGCCGAGCTGATTTGAATCCTGGATCTCTTTGGACATCAGAGAGTACACGAGGGATATTCAACTGGCTGCATGAGCCTGTTCCTCATAAGAGCATAATCCTATTTCATCTGTATGCAGAATGATTTGCTTGCCTTATTTTTATACTCACATTATATTCAAAACCACATTCCAATAAAAACAACCAAAAGAGATTACTTGTAAATGGAGGTCTTTGGTGACACTACAGAACTAAGCAATAAACTGAAATGGCGTGCTAAGGAAGAGAGGACTTTGCAGGAAATACTTCACATTCCACTTGAGGTCAAATGTTTAAAGCACCCCTTGGAAAAGAGACATTTCTCCGACTGGATGGAAGGTGAATCAAAAGGCAGAGGAGTCACGGCTGTGGCTGAAGGCTGTGGAAGTGAGCCAATCTCTGAAACTTGTAGGGCACAGAACTGAGGATCCTGTTGCCCCATGAGCCTCTAAATCTCCCTTTAATGGGTGGATCACTAAAATATTTCATTAAGATCAGTCGGACTGGAAGTTTAATTGGATCCAAGCAGCATATCTTACAGACAGGCAGAGTTACAGCACCCTATAATGAGTTGCAGTTGGGTAAAATACTGTTTTCGTGAGAATCAAGTAGTTTATTTTCTTTAGTGACACTTTGTTTAATGAAGTCTGCTTTTTTTTACTCATCTACTTTCTGTGTTTTTGTGTGTGTGTGTATATAAACATTACAAAAGCCAACATATTCTATCCCAGTATTACCTGAATGTCCTCCTGCAGCTCCTGCTTGCGCCGGCGGATATTCTCCAGCTCCTGCTGCTCCTCTGGGGTGAGGTCGTCCGGCACTGGAGAGAGATGAGAGAGAAGATGAAGCGTTAGGACAGAGAAGCCCAAAATATAATTCACCTTTATCCTTTTCTATGCATATATATCCCTTGAGGCTAGTCCCTGAGGGTATCTCAGTGCACAAAAATAACATTATACTCCATTATTTTCCTTGACATCAGAGGGTGATGGAATGCCCACGGCGAGAGTTGCGGCGTACGCCACACAGGACATGCAACGACAGTCATGAAAGATTGTTACTCAGCAGCAACTGATACTTGGTCGGAGAGAAGAGGGGGGCAGATCAGACAGTAAACAGTCTCTATCGCCAACAGAAAACCAAGTCTGCAGCAGCCAGGTGCACTTTGAAGGGGATTTAACTTTTGTGTGTAGTCTGTCTGACTAAATGAAAGAGCTCAGGTCAGCCAAGCATCAGCGCCAGAGAAGCACAAATGTGACAGGTCTCCTAGCGCTGCCAGTCTCCCTGTCACTCACACTACAGGCTGTTATAATTAGTCTGTGCCGAGGACTGAGGGGTGAGCAATGTCTCAGCTGATGGGGTTTGTGTGTCTGTGTGTGCGCGACCTCTACCTGCACTCCAAGCATAAAGGGACACTAGTATCAGCACTCTAATCATAAGAGCAGTCCAAGCACAATCCCCGTTTCATTTACTTAAGCACTGCGCTGGATGCATTTTCCCTCGCTTTATTTCAGTCTCTCTGTAAAGTTCTTGCATCAGAACTGCTTGGTAATCCAGGTCCTGATAATGAACTAATAAATGTTTTACACATATGTTACTATGTAGTTACTTTAGAATACAGTGGGTCCACTGGAAACTAGACCCCTGGCAGTATATGCTATCCAAACACACTATTGATCAAGCAAATTATGGGTTCTGGCAAATATGTGTATTTTGAGTAGGTGACGGCATTGTTTAATGATGGAGGTCATATCAAGTATTTCCCATCTCTGAATACTCACTGCTTTTTTTTCCTTCTTCTTCTGTGAAATAAAACAAGACTTCCTTTTGAGTTGTAAGACGTCGACCATTTGGCTCTGTGCTTCAAAATAACTGCTTCAGAGGGGTTTTTGGTGACATTTGCACTAAGACTAGAGCTATTTAGCGCGAGTGACATTTAAACCCCCTAAACTCTCAGAGTGTCATGAGCTGCTCAAGCCATAGCGGTTGTCAGTTGAAGGGTCATCTCTGTTACACAGCGTCTTTTTCTCTGATTCCCCCCAGTGGCCAAGCACAAGCCCCCTCCTGTGACCTCTCGTTCTCCCCTTTATTACCTCAGTAGAAGGGTTCAAAGGTTAAAGGGGTCGAGGCTAGGGCCGACTTGGTGGATCTCTGCACACTGTTAACAGGGTAATGGTTATAGAGTGGTGGAGGCTGAGGGTGGAGGAATATTTGACAGAAGGTCTATAATTACTACTTCCACCAATGAGCCTTTTCCTTCGACCTTTTCTTGTCCTAAATGAATTTAATATTGGTCCCACATAATGTTCAGACGGCGCCGAAATAAAACTCACGACTAACTGAGTGGCTAAACTGTGGACGCCGTGTACCTGCAGTAAAAGGTCACAGGAATGAAGGGGAATAGCTAAACAAAATCTGGCACAGCAATCAATAACGCAAGGACGAGGCCAGCCATCGAAAATGATGAGCTTCATTGGACACACACACACACACAAATACAGCTTATTTCATTTTCCTGTAAAAGGAATAAATCAAAAATCAGACGTCCTCGAGAGAAAATAACATGCTGCATAATGAAGAGCACTTATTTTAATACCAGAGGTATGCTAACCTAAACAACTTGAGGCAAATACCCATGACATTCACTGGAATGTCTGCTAATATGTAACAGGGATAATAGACAATGGAAGACCAAAACAAGAGCCGTATAGCGGGCTGTTCAGGAGTTCCAAAACAAAGCCATGTTGTCTTCCCGTCTTGTTTTCAGACAGCTGGGGGAGCACGGCAGTCCACTGGAGGTTGACCTTTCACACATCATACTTCACAGCCTACAGTATCCTTAGCCAACCAGCCGCATCCATCCAAAGCGTTCAGGGTATCCATGGAAACCATGGTAACCTCTGCTTCTGCTCTCACTTACAGGGGGAGCAACAATATTTGCACATCCTAGTTTTTTGTCAGACAGTTGCATGGAGAGCAGCTCATACTGGAGAAGACGGACCGAGATGCACAACAAGTCACAACACGATGGATCGACTGGATGAGTTAATGTGACACGGAGTGAACCCAGAGCAGGCCATGTGTTCCACAGCGCAAACCAGAGCGACAGAGAAGATGACCTTAAAGGAGGAAGTCCCTTCCTCTTTCTGGAAATATGATGTTAGGTTGGGCGACTGGCAGGCGCTGAAGGGAGCCGCGCCACACAAAACAGGACAGCGGGACCCAACACAACGCCACCGCAGCATTCCTGGCTTAGAGGAGGACCACAAAGTGAAGACACTGACAGGAGAGAGGCAGAAAAGCACTATAATTTGACAGAGGAGACAGAAAGAAACTGAGCAAAGCAACGTCATCGTTTGAAGATGGAAAAACGTCTGTTCACGTGCACAAAGAAGGAGCTGGTATCTTCGCCCAGCGGCAGGACAGATGCAGGCTGACACCCAGGTCCTGTGATTAAAGGGCCACCCTACCACCCCATCTGACGTCAACCACGCCATCAGACTTATTCAGCGAGCCAATCAGGTGTACACGTCACTGCCTTCCTGACTCCACCCAAAACTATCAAACCACATCAGGGAAGGGAAAGGCCCCACCCGCGCATGTGCCAGAGGTGGGCACCAAGTGGGTGTCATTTCCCAGAAAACAGCAAATGACGGGGGGGGGGGGNNGGGGGGGGGGGGGGAACCCATCCACTTAAGTGAATGCTGAGAGCTGGTGCTTTTCCTTCTGTCTGGGAGCACTGTTTGGCTATGGTTCAGCAAACCTCTGCAGTGGTAAGGCCAATGAAAAGAGGCTGTCATCAGAAACAGACAGGAAGTGAGAAAGACAGAAAACAGAAGAAACAGTGATGAGACCCGTTTCTGTAAAAGTGAAAGACAGATTTAATGATATGCTTCTCTTGCTGATGCAGCGACCTTTGAAGAGTAAATGACATGAGTGGAAATGTGCCGTTTTCCCCTCCATAAACACAACACGCGCTATTCCTCACCCGCCCCGTCTACATCTGACTTCAGGAGCCTCTCAGAAGCAGAGAGCCCCAACAGCAATCTGACAGGGGCCAGTTTGTAGTGATTTCCACAGCCTGAAAGAGAAACACGGGCCGCCCACATATTCCCTCCTTCAGGGACTCATGTTGCTTGGAATACAGGTCATTCAGGGAAATAACGCGCACATGGAGGCGTGCAGTCGTGCACAAACAGCAGGGTGTAGTCACATTACACTCACATACACACACATGCAGGACACCCACACATCGACGCCCAGGGCCGACAGAGAGCGTCCCCCGCTGCGCCTGGCACTGTGTCAGCTATCAACACCATCTGACTGGAACTATGACATTCACACTGACTCCCTGACATCACTGCAAACATATCTGTTCGGTTTCAGTTTGAGAAAGGATTAACCACGTTCGTATCGGGAAGAAAAGCAAAACACTTAGCGAGAACAGGATTCTTATTTTAAGAGAAGAAAGGAAAAATGATACTCATTTGAAACCAGGAAATAGCCCTTACCACTAAGTCCTTCATTGGACTGAATAACTTGCTAAGACCAAGTGTGATTTGAAAATCTGAGTGGAGAGCAGATAATGACAATATCCCCATGCTAAGGTACAGACACGAGTGCCCCTTTGCCAAATCTGGGGCAGTATAATCTGAGCTTTGTTCCACCATGCCTAGGCCTTCATTACTACTGAGTGCTGTTTAACCTAAATTTATGACTTGAAACACGCCATTCCCTTAGAGTATAATCACAAACCACTCCTGAATTCTCTAGTCCCTTCAACAAAATAAAAACTTTTCTTGTGGCACTTCTGTGGCTTTAATATTTTTAAATCTGCTTCATTTGAGCCCTAAATCCCATTTAACATCACTATATTTGAGCGCGTATGTCTTTTGCTCTTCAGAGTGCCTGCAGACTTTCTAGACGGGTGAAGCAGTTTTTAGAGAGGGCTGGGTCAGCGGAGAGCACCAGGGACGTGACATCAAGGGAGATACCAATTATAGCTCGCTCTCCCACAGCGGCGGAGCCCACTAATACACATCCTGATTGCCATCCAGGCGAAAGAGGCAGACGTCTCATTTCCACCCAGATCACTGAAGAACTCTCCTTGGAAAATAAGGAAATTAGAATTCTGAGTGCTTGTACGATCTCTCAGCCACCCCCCCTCCCTGCAGATGTGACCCAATTTAGGGAGCTCCTCTCAACGTACAAGGACTGAAAAAAAAAAAAAAAAATCTTATTAACTTAATAAATGTCTACCTAGGCTGCCCCTATTGACACAGCTACTGGACAGGGTGGCAGGATACACACAGAAATGAACCTAAGAGACACAGCTACGGTCTACACAGAGGAGGATGGTGAAGTTAGGGTTTGGTGTGACACAAGCTATTCTCTTTACATCTGCTGTATATCTTTGTGTTTTAGGGTGAAGATTTTACACTAAAATGTGGAATCTTCGCAGCAGCAGACGAAGACATCAGTGAATACAGTTACGCCACCACGCTGCCTGTGATCTGCTGACTGAGGGAATATGCAAAGACGTACACATCCATTTCTGCAGCCACGTGTGTGTGTGTGTGTGTGTGTACACATGACTACATCTTTGATAAAGTGCACACACTGATCAAGGCAGATGAATGACACTAGGGGCAGAAATCCCTCCTGCGTAAGGTGCTACATCTGTTTATAGCTCTCTTTCCCTCCATAGCTTTGTGGAAGGAACAGCCTTCATTTGGTCCTCACTGCTTTCCATTAGGCTTGGTTCTTCCTCCTCAATTATCTCTCTTCTCATCTTCTCCTATCGCTTTTTTACATCTAACCTGAACCCGAAATGCAACAGAGATGCTCAGTGTTCTCCAGCCCTTCTCCCCTCCCCCGGCTGCTTGAGGATGCTGCTGTACAGCCTTTGTCCTTCCAGTTTAAATGGATAGCTCCATTTAAACTTGCTAAAATGTACCCTCCACCCCCCCCCCAAGGTCCCAGTAGGCTCCAATCAATCGACCACTGGCATAAAGCAATAAGAGCGCCGGCTGTAACGAGAAGCAGTCTACTTCATGATGAGGTTTAATGCGTTCAGCACAAAACACACGTGCACACACAAACAGTGGATTACGTGAGCTGGGATGGGCAAACACACACAGAAGTACACCAACGTCTGTTAAAATAGCTCCCAGCTTTCTCATCTCTGCTGCTGTTTGCTGCTTGAGCGACAAAAGGTGATTGAAAACGTGAACCTGTCATCCACTTATCTGTGGCTGAATCTCATTACTACAGTAAATCCCAAGGGGACTCTCCCTCATATCTATTTGAAACCACCCACCCCACCCACCCACCTTCTGAACCAAACAGCCTGTAACAAAGCTGAGCAGGGGCTGTGAAGGAATGCCAGGCTTTAAT
>NW_023339696.1:13098358-13116381 GCF_004916995.1 Morone saxatilis | reverse complement strand
TGAACCCATCCACCCCACCCACCCACCTTCTGAACCAAACAGCCTGTAACAAAGCTGAGCAGGGGCTGTGAAGGAATGCCAGGCTTTAATATGGCCACCAGCCCAAAAGAACTTGTTCACCTCTGACCTCCAGATCTATAGTCGCCACACACGAAAGCTGAACCCAAACAGGAGCAAAGAGGACCACCAGTTATGGATCAAAAAGCCCCAAGTGCCCAACCTGACCTGGCCTGATGGTAGGAGGAGGTGCAGGCGGACTGAGAGAAGAGATGGAAGAGGAGAAGGAGCCCTGTGTTTGGCAGGGGAGGTGTGGGATGGTGAATGGCAGGAGAACAGAGAGACAGTGGGGCGAGCGGTGGGCCGATCACAGCTCTCCCTTTGTGTCTGCAAGTGGCCTCTCAGGACATTCCTCAACAGGGCCCCGGCACAGGGGCCGGCACGTTAAGCATCCTTGGCTGTAGTTGTGTCGAGACTTGACATTTATCTGCCAGCTTCCTGAAACCAGCTTCTGTGTCAGGGAGTTGAATAATAGAGTGAAATATCGTCATCAAGCCTTTACCTTTGGATGCACTTTTATTGGTCATATATATATATGACCCTAAAGAGTCAAACATATAAACACCTTTCTAGCATTCAGACACAATTCACCTCCACTGACAGCACCACACTGTCATTGGCCTGCTGCACCAGTACTCAATCATCTCAAGTGTCAGTCAGTGGAGCTCCACTCAGCAAGCTTAACCACAACAAACCAGACTGGCCCAGCAAAGACACTCCGCAGGACAAAAAGTCAAACTGTTTCTGATGTGCGTTATGTCCAGCTTCACTCATTTAATCTTCAATATTGTGTGGCTGGGTGGTGGACACACATGACAGCAAGTACCAAAGACCACAAACAAACACAGGATCAATTTGACAAACAAACACATGAGCGTAAGCAAATTTAAGCGCTGACCTTTCTGAGAAATCCTCCAAAGTGTCAGTTTCTGTCTTTCCAGAGACTTCCTCTTCTTTCTTTCTTTTTTTACTCCACCTTATCTCTCATATTTCATTAATATTCTGTCAGCTCCCGAGGCTTAACGCAGGCGAGCCGGACGTCCACATAATGTAAAGTGGCAGCGAGAAGGAGTCTGCTCCAGCAGTCAGGGAGGGAGATATGCCGGGTTTTCTCAACTGTTCCGCACAGCAATCAGCTACCAGCATGCTCACAGCACACTGACACAGTCCTCACTCCCTCCTCTCCCTCCTCTCCCTCCTCTCCCTCCACTCCCTCTCTTTCTCTCTCTGTTTTGCTGTCACATGGAGGCTCCACCCAGTGGTCATTCCTTTCTCTCCCTCCTCTTCACACACACATATACATACATATACATATACATACATACATACACACACACATATATACACACATTATGTATATGTATATATAGAGGCTATAGCATACGACCCATAAAGGCTTATTATTAAGAAAAATCTAATGTAGCCCATATTTTAATTGTGTTCAGTGATTCCATAAATAACATATCAAGAAAAAGAAAGACCTACAAAGACAAATAGCACTGCACCTGGTGATGAATTATTGGACACATCCGGTCACGTCCCATAGAGACATAAAAGTCATAAACTCTAGCATGAGCTGTTGTTATGAGTCAGCACTTTGAGCCAGGTCTTCTCTCTCTCTCCTGATCCGTCATACGACCAGTCATGCTATCATTATCACCTCCAGTTTAACAATGTGTCTGTGCTCAAGACAACTGTGCATTTTCTTTCTCTCTCTCTCTCAAGAATAGTGGATGAGCATTATCCTGATGCTAATGAGGCATGCCAAAAGATTGTGCAAGGTTCCCAGCATTCCTCTTGGTGGTGTTTTTACAGCGTGAGTGTACACTCGCCCCGGGATCGTCTGCGGCACAGAGCAGACGCGAGCGCTCACCTCGTGTCTGAGCGTCTTTATGAGTGAACCTGGAGCCCTCTGCTGTGCCGGCTGCACTCTGCAGGCCCACACAGACACAGCTGCCTCTCACTGCTGTCAGTACGGGATCCATCACTGATCTGATCTGATCTGATCTGTGGGCTGATGAGGAAGCACTACATATTTTGGGGTCTCGTCTGTGCCCCCAAAACAACCTAACGGCTGAAAATGCTGGCTGTGGGCCGGACCTTGAAGAGACAGAGAGAACAGCTGACAGTGCATCTGCTCGGTGCGCTCGGGCCGCTGTGAAGAGACGCTGCGAGCGGAGGATGTGACTGTGTGGGAACTGGATCTGAGGCCTACCACCGTACACACAGCTACGGCGGAAAGAAAACATACAGAGCACTCCGCAGCATAAACATCCTGCAGCTGCACGCACACACAAACGCACAGCCCGTCATTATGAACACAGGAGATCAGCTTTCTTAAATAATCCTCATTCCGTTTTATTGGCGTTTATCAAGGCTCGTTGTTTTTAGAGGCCGACGCAGAGGCTTCTCTATGTTTTTCCTCAAGAGCGGAAGTGCTATTTCTACCCACAATGCATGCCTTTGTCCTCTGATGCTGTTGGCCTTGATTCCTATCGGGGCTGTCCTACTACCAACATCCTCTCTCGCCAGTAAAACACACACACACACACACACACACACAGAGAAAATGAACATGATGGGAAAGTTGGAAAGAGCCACCGATGTGTTTCTCTTCTCTTTGCGTCTTGATTTGTGTTTCTGTAGAAAAGCAGTGGAGAAACTTTAGCCCACGCACAAACTGTGGGATGCCACTTATATACTGTCAACTCTCCGCTTCCTGTTTGTGCGCCGCTCTCGTCGTTCAGGGGAGGAGTGAAAGCTGTGGCTCAACCACCCATCCTGTGGGGAACGGCGATAAAATGGCCATTCTTCCTCCATTCATAATTAGAATCCTTCAACTCACAACACGACGGCTACATGTTCCAAACTGTGAGCACAAAAATTCGGGGTCGCGACAAAAGCCGCTCTACAACTCGCTGTGCATTGTTTACCTCTTTGACAAAGTTTCTATGGTGCCAGATGTTTCTGAATGCATTCACTGTGTTTTTCAAAACCATACAAATAGCAACTATCCCACATTATTTGTAAAATCAATAAAAGACATCTGATCAGAAACTCTACTACTTTTCCATGTCAGTATCAAAGGACTTTCCTGCAGCCCAAACTAATTCTAATGGTACTAATGCTGAGCACATAATCCTTCAAACTGCCTTCACTAGAGTTCCAGGCAGGCGCCATTTTGAATTTGAGGGCCCTATCAACAGACTGATCACAGAGTTTTGTCTTGTATGAAGAAATCCAGGCGTGTCTAAACCTGAAAGTCACAGGGTGCTGGCACAGAAGAAAGGAACTGCAGGCTCAACGGTACAAAACTGAAAAAAAGGCAGAGTGAAACCTTCTGGTGCAACAAAGAAAGAAAAGATTGCATGTGTGAGTTTCCGACTGAGGAACAGAAATGTGAATTGTGACCAAAATGAAGCTGAAGCGCCGAGTGCCTGGCACACTCTGATCTCGTCCCCTCACACACGTTGAGGAGCGATTGATCTATTTGTGGAACACAGAAGAGGATGTGACTTCTCACGGGCCTGCGTGATGACAAGCTTATGACAGCAAATACAGTTTCCATGCAAATCAGCCATAATAACTGTCCACTGGGTTAACAGTGTAGAAACATTTAGAGGCAGCACGGTGAGCGGGAAGATTAGGCTGGGGCTGCAAAATACAATGATGGTCATTAACTTTTAATCTGGCTTTAGTTTTTGGATTAATCAATGAAATGCTGAAACGCACTCAAGCTCCCAGAGCTAGCAGACATAGTGGAAATGATTGTTTTGTCCAACTGACACTTCAAAGATATCGTTTAACAGAGAGAAGAACAGCAACATTTCATATCTAAAAAGGCCTGAACCAGCAAATATTTGATTATTTTAATGTTTATTTAAAAACTACTGAGAGTTCTATATGTGCCAGTATCTGTTGTTTTGGCTCAAGTTCAGACTTGGAAAGAAGAGGACGATTGTGGCTAACAACTCTTATTTTGTTTGATGCAATAAATAATCATCCACCTCTGTAATTTCAAACACATTTCAATATTCTTTGTGGCATAGATTCTGACAAAAATAATAAATTAACAACTTGATTTTGATTGTAATAACCCACTCACTTTTTAGATGTGTTATCAACTAAAACTGACATTTTTTACAAATGTTAGGATTTGCTTTTCCTCATTTTTTATACTGTTACAAAATGAGTTAAATGTTTTTGCTGCTAATAAAACTAAGGCTTTCTTAAAAGAAAAACGTTTGGCTCTGTCAACAGATTAGGTTATTCTTATTATTCTTATTATTACCGATTATCTGATTAATTAAAAAATAAGTAAACTATAAAGATAATTATTGATCACACTTCTACACCTGCAGCAGTTAAAGTGTATACCATTGTTTTCCCGTCTCTTTCATTACCAGTGATACTGCCCTTAAAAATGTCAGCAGTGTGTCAACGCCACCCAACTGCACCGCACAGCGAACACACGTCCGACCGCATTATAGCTGTAATGCGGAGTGAAACCTGGCCTGAGTGGAAGGGAGGGCTGCAACTGATGCAAAATAAAGGCTAAAACATGATTATGAGCAGAGGATGACGATTATCAAACCGCTGGGCATTAGTGCCAGGCAGGGCCCGTCGTTCTGGAGGGCCCATTAGAGCTCTCAGCGCCACTCATTAGGGAACCATTAGTGACAACTACTTTAACTTCCCAGACCAGCCAACTCTAAGTGGCAGAGACAAATGGACTCAGAAGAGAATCGACTGTTCCCATCTCTCATCCCTTCAGGAACAATGCAGCTGTGTGCCGGCCGGGCTTAGCCGAGGCCACTGAGGCTCAGAGAGCGTGTAAGTCCTCCCTCTCCATCCACAGAACAAAAGGGAGCAGCAGCACATAACAGGATCAGTCAGTCAGACGTTCACTGTTCTCCAACGCCATTAATTGTGACGCAAGTCAGGGGTGCTAATTAATGCTGTCAGGCTAACCCAGCCAATGAGATGAAGGCGTCATGCTCAACAACAAAGGCTTTCTGTGCAACCTCAAAGGCTGCACACTCGTTTCTCTCTTTATAGTAACGCACTCTGTGGTAATAATAAAAAGAGTTGTATGTGAAAGAATTACAACCACGCTTGTTTAAAACAATATTACGGCTGTCAGAATGGGCTTTTTTTGGGAGAAGCAGCAACAATAAGGAGTACTGCAATGTCGCCTCCATGCTGACACTGGAGGAGTAACTGTCTGCGCTCACACCTGTTGCTGCTGATAGCTGCAAAATGACACTGAGGATGCTCTCTAAGGCAAAAGATGGTGCTTTTTCTACTGCATAAAAGGGCCAAGTCATGAATGTTAAAGTAGTGCTGTATGTGGTTAAGAAATAACACCCCCAAAAGTCTACACACAAACACACACACTCACACACAGATGTTTCTGGACAAATATTAAACTGTGGGAATTTGTTAACAACATGTAAATAGGAGATAGTCTAAAAATGGCATAGCTAACCTATAAGATCTTTTTTTTTTTATCTCTTTAACTCAACAGTGAGTGACTTTGGTTTATCTGTATTTCTTTTACTACTACTATTGCCATAATATAAATTACAATATATGTTTTTATTTTTTCACGTGTTTTTAGGGAAGGCCTGTAAAGTTTAGCCTTTTTTTAAAATCCCAACAGAGGTCGATAAAATATGCACTTGGCTCAGTAAACACAACAGTGTTGGCACAAATGGGTAAACACTGTAAACAAGGCCAGAGACGCACACTTCAGTTCCTGAGATTTCCCTTCAGAAAACCACCTATCAACACAAACTGAGAAGTGAACTTCTCATGAAGGCGTTTTGAAGTAAACACAGTCCTTTAAACGACATTTTGACGAAGGGAAATGTCTTCCCTAGTCTATCTTACTCACCTACGCCGTCTTCCGATTTTAACACCATGCTGTCTTCGCCTGGCACGTCAGAGTTCAGAAAGTTTCGAGTGGTCCCCGAGCGTCCAAACTTCAACCAGATACCAGTATCGATAACTATATTGACCTTTTTGTCTTTTTTCGTTATCTGACGAGTTAACAAAAAAACTCTTGGGAATGGTTTCTGCGGTAATTGAAAGGTGGCTCTGTCGACAGCTCAAGGGAGTGGTTTGAAGAGACGGAGGACTTTATGCAACCAATCTCTCCTGCGCTCGAGCCTCCGTCGAGAAAAGCTGCATAAAATCTACGAGCTTCCGGTCATGATTTTCATAATAAAACCGAAACCGTCTCAAAGCTACAAAAACGGAGTGCTCTAATCACATTTTATTTACTATTGAATATTTAGTTTTATTGTTTTGTACATTTTTAACTGGTTCTACAAGTTAGGTTATTAATTTGAATCAAGACATTTTAGGAAGCACAGATACTGCAGGCTATACCTCCAGAAAACCGCATGGCATTTCCCCATTAGGTGATTAAAAAACAATAACAAAAAAAAGGGCACCACCTATGTATTAAAATAAAATCCTTGCAGCTTACAAAAGTCAGTGTTGCATTGAATTGAAACATCTCCACACAGGGATGGAGAATAATGGGAGAACCTGTACAGTGAGTTGAATACTGGGCCAATGTCATGGAGTTACATGACTTTGGGTTTTCTTGCGTTCAACAGCATTGCTCTGTGTGTATTTTGAATATTATCCATTAGATTAAGGAATAAAATAAAGTACTCAAGTGGCCCTAAATTTCTCTTACACTGTATTACATCTCTACTAAGACAATAGCAAATATAAAAACAACAATAATGTAACATTTTCCTCATTAGCGATTGGAAATTTCATTAATTTAATTTGATTTGCCCATTTGATTATTATTTTAGACTCTTATTTTTAAAGGGCGGGCTGTTCTATATCCGGTGACAGTCTCTTCTGCGTTGACTTGTTCAGGCTGAAGGTGCAGCCAATGGGCCAGATGACGCGTCTGCTGCCTGCGTTTACACCCTGTTGCCTTGGGCGCCTCTCTCTCTCTCTCTCTCTCTCTCTCTCTCACTCACACACACGCACACAGTGGTGTTGGGACAGGGTTGAGTGGGGGCAGGGAGAGAGTGATTGACACACACAGACACGGCAGTGCAGTGTTGCTGATCGTGTGCTTATTGCGGCGCTTGATTTACCACATCCGCAGAGAGCAGACTTTTACCTCAGAAACACAGTTCTTTTACAAAATAGCAACAACACACCTGTTTGTGGCAGACACGACACATATACTTTACAACACCTACATCTCATGTATTCTCCTGTACAGCACTTTGGTCAACTTTGGTCAACTTTGGTTGTTTTTAAAGTGCTTAACAAATAAAGTTGGATTGGATTGGATACTATTGAACAAATAAAATCACAACCTTACCATTAGTCTGATATCAGTGCAGAAACTCTAAAAACTATTTAAACTTTATGGCATTTTGTAATATTTTCTATTTATGTAGCGTACACTTTTTCTTTACACAATTACATTTAGAATATCTGAAAGATCCTCCTAAAAATGACTTTTATATATATGTGTTTATATCGTGAGGGATGTTTTTGTGGTAAAGAGTTGCTTGTCATTAGGCCTATGCTGTCATTAAAAGTGTGAGGTCACTCCCAACGAGACAACTAAATACACAGATGTGTCATAAATGGTGAAGCTGGTTCTACCAAATCCTGGTGAGACATGTTTTATGTCTGATGCAGCTTTCCAGATACCAGCAATAAAAAGTCTCATCCTTTTTGATATCACTTTCATGTTTCACCCTGGCCCATCAACACACAGTATATTTCATGCTGTCTGTGATTAAAGGTGCATCGGATGGGGGTCTCTGTTCTAGCGGGGGGAGACATTCCTTGGCTGCATATTTTAGGGGAAACTCTAGCTACCCAAGCTTTCCATCCCCAGGTTAAAAGTGAATAAATCAGCTTGCTGTTTGTGTAGCACCTGCTCGACTGTACTGCAGTCAAATAGCAAAGGGCAGAGCCTGTCCCTGCCTGTTGATGAGCACAGCAGCGGCCAAGAGGAATGCTGCGCTCACAGCCAATGAGGAATGCCGGGAGAAAACCTCTCCTCTCTGTGTTTTTCTTTTCAGCCCTATATATCTGGTGCACTGGGAGAAAACATGTGCAAAAGGCTGAATGCCTGGCTGCATTTTAAAATGTGCAGAGTCACCACCAACACAGCAGTCAAGACCAAATACTGGGATTCACTCCACCGTATTGGCTCAGGGAGCATCATGATGAAATGAACCAACCGTTGAAAGGCCCTAGTCTCCATGGCCACTTCATTTGAGGGGCTTGTCTTCAAGCTGTGCCCCGTGAATGCCTCTGTTGTGCTGCCCAAACTCAACAACTGACAATGTAGCCTGTGTGAAGTAAACCCTGTTCACACAAAGTTTCAATTCATTTGTTACGAGTTCCTCCATTCCCCCGAGCACTGCCGCAAATCTGTACTCAAGAACCCAGAACAAGTGAAACCAGAGAGCTGTTTGACCTTTAAATAAAAAGATCATCAGTTGATACCAACACATTGTTGTCTACAACTTCCTGATCTGCATAAAGACTTGTAGAACTGATCCTCAAATAAACGTGACGTTAATGGAGTGTTTATGCAAACATCGAATCAGCGTCATACTCGGGTAGGAAATGTAAAGAGGGTTTTGTTTTTGCATGTTAGAAAATGCTGCTGATTATCAGCCATATTGAGCTGGAGAGATTCCTCAATGCCTGCTATATTCAAGCATCTCTGTTATTTGAATTCATGAAGTTTTATGAAGTGTTTCTTTTTATTTTCAGGGTGCTTCAGTTGGAAAACAACAGGAACATTTGACAATTTAAGCTAATACAATACACCAATACCACAAACTGGGACCACAAAGGTTACAAAAATACACATAAAGTTAACATTACAAGCTTCACAAAGGTATTTTTTGGCAGGGATATTAGACTGGAGTGGATAAATAATAGTGGATACTATTATTTTGCCCTCATTATTCCTTATATTGTTCCTTAAGGACCTGAATATGCTCTGTCTGCTATGAAGGAATGGTTAAAAATTAAGACAGAACTTCTTTCTACAACTTTCCAGCCGTACGTGAACTCTTTAAGCAGCTAAATCTGCATAAGCTGAAAGTAGCTCGCTAACACCCAGAGAACATTTTAACCTCACACAAGCCTTGGTCATATTATGAAACAGATGTGGACCGGTCTTAGAGTACTATGTTAAGCCCTTGGATTACAGTGTCGTTGCAATTAAGTGACAGAGCCAATCCTCGGGAGAGATCCTGGTTCTCATGTGAAGAGCTGCAGCCAGTTGAAACCACAGGCCTCTTCTTCTGTCTACTGGCGGACCACCTGATCAGTCAATCAATCCTGCTCATTTTAAACAGCAAATCAGTATGATAGGGTGTGTACTATGGCCCCTCGTGTATCTGATCAGGTAGGCTTTAAATTCTGAAACATACTAGATTCAGCATTTAATGGGATATTCCAGTAATAAAGCTGGGGCTCTTGCAAGAAAATAACGGTCAAAATTAATACAGCAGAGCCTGAAATATCTTGACCTTTAACCAGGATATACAAAAACACTGGTTCCCACACTTTCCAAAGTGCAACTTGATAGCCTCTGTCTATTTTTCAAACCCCAATGTGCCAAATTTATAACACAAGCTTTCCATTAGTCCAAATTTGTACTCCAAACCCATCATCAAGGTTATTTTCTCTATTTCCAAAGACGGAGAAGACATTATAACACAAGCAAACCCATCTTTAATGTTTAAAATCAGTGGAATGACCCTTTAATGGGAGGCTTGCCTGGAGTTACCGGCTCCAGCTGTGTGAGCCTAGGGCAATGCAGTGGTCAGCTCTCCACAATCGTGACTATAACTTTAACTGCACAACAAGCAGGGTCATTGCTGAAACCACGAGGCTCTGTTATTATCCAGACTACAATAACAACGCAGTGACAGTTCATGAAGTTACAGCAGTACATTTATGTGTTTAAATAGCCTGAATCAGACAGAAAATTGCACTGTGTTAGAAAATAGACTGTAACAATCCTATGAGAAGAGATGCCAAGAGTGACCCCTGCTGATCATCGGTAGTAATTACAGTTCTAAAAAGAGGGCATGAAAGGAAACCTACTGTAACTTAAATAAATGAATGATACCTGGACACACACATCCCTCAAATGATCAAAGACAAAGCCACATATTACCCACACAAATGCCTCATATTTCTTAACATTTAGTTAGCCTACTTTTCTCTTCCTCTTTGACTTACAAACGAAACTCTTTCCTACGAAAGAGGCCTATTGAGAAATATGAGGTTTGTTTCCACACATCTGCTTGAGACAAAAACACAAGACATGAAAAATGAGAAGAGATTACTACATGCATGGCAGAGATTCTTTGACACAAGGTGTTGCTGGAATTTAGTTTCTCCATGTATGACTCAGAGCGCACGCTGATTCTGAACCTTTCCTTTTTACAGGTGCAGTCAGAGGTAATGAGACCTTTGGATCAATCGCTCCTATAATTTTCCAGGTGAGAGGCAGTGCAGACCTGAGCGATAAATTACTGACATGAGTCACATAATAAATACCAGAATATCTAGCTCTCGTGTCACTTTTCTCATGCGGTTGCGAGGGAAAGAAATACTCTGTGGGTGGCCAATCACTGTACCTACAAACATTATTAATATATAACATGCTCTCCATGTAACAGCAAGACAATTATCTTTACTTTGTGACCTTTTTTCTTTGTAGCAGCATACAGCAAAACTCAGCTACACTTAGAGTACACATATGTACATACGTAAAAATACCGCTTTCAGAAGTTGTGATTCCCCAAATCAGTTTTAGGAAGAGGGTGTGAAATGCAGAGAGCTCCTGACGAAGTAGGACAGCTGTCTAAGAGTCACTGTTCCTCAGGCTAGACTCGCAGCATTCTGCACTGCATACAATATCTGCAGCTGACATGGTCACCCCAACTATCACAGTCACTATTTTGGTAGACAAGACTGACAAAGCATTTGTCTGTTGGTAATTAATTATGCATAAGTGTTAGGGAATTACATAACAAAACCCCTGCTGTTCACTGAGGAATTGTGCCTGCGGGCATGAAAGCTTGATAAGACCAGCATGTCATTTACATTTACAGTACAACAATAGGACTTAGACTTTGTTATAAATCATAGCCAAAAAAAAATATTTTCCAGTTAACCAGCAATTGCGTTGCCACATCTGTTCATTTCATGTCATTTTATCAAGATAAAAAGCAAAAGCTCGGAGAAAAACAAACCCTCCTATGCTACCAGAAATATCTTATTTGGCTATGTTGATTTCATCTGCCTCTGATTCCCACACAGTCCTCTTTGAAGCAGTCCCCTGGCAGTCTGTCTCCTTCAGCATCCAAAACACGTCAAACTGTGTTTTACCAGTGGAATACAGTTCGGTCTCACCTAAGGTCAAGAAGCAAAGTGCACATGTCATCTGTCTGGTAAAATATTAACATTATGATCTTCTTTCATGCAAATATGCACAGGAGCTTACTGATCAATTATCATCATACAAAGTTGGAAGTTTTGCAGCCCATAAAGCAGTGGCTCCCATCTTGTAAGAGTAAGAAAAAAAAACATATTTCTGATGCAAAAATTAGAAATGATTATTTTTTTGTTATAAATACTGTACAGTTTCGCCTCTCACGACACTAAAATTAATTGGAAAAACCAACTGACAAATCACTCACAGCTCACTGACGCAACCTGCGACAACGGGTAGCAAGTAGATTTCACTTTAGTAGATTTTTATGTTATTGTTTGGGGCCCCACAGAACCCACATGGAACGGCCATGAAGCATTGTAATTACAAAAAATAAAGATGTAAGACGTTTCGTGCTTTCCATTGCTCTGCCAGTGTCAGTGGAACATCCTGTTGCTACTAGCAACCACTACTGGCAACCGTTCTGTAGCGGTTGCGTAACTGACACCGTTGCATCCACCATTTAGTCAGATTTGTGACTTTATCTACTCCTCAAATGCCCTTGTCGGATCATTATCTGTACATACTCTTTTTTTATTACAGCTGTTTTTTGAAACTGTCATTTTATGATTTACTAGAATTTTGTTTTCCTATTTATCTTACTGACCAAGCTGGCCACTATATTAGCTGGCTATAGCTAGATGGAGCTAATGTGTAATGCATCTGAATTACCTTTGGAACAATTCAAATTGATCTTTCACTGGTGATATTTTATTTAACTAATTTGATACTTTTGTGAATCAAATTTCCTCGCTACTGTACTAATTCATTTTTTAAACTTTATGGTCTAATTCTTGTTTGCGGAATCTTATTGTTTTCTGATTTGTAATCGCTGTCGTTGTTGTCGAACTGCTTCCAGTAAAAAGCACAAAGGAAATCAGCTGTCTTCAACTTTTACTGGAAGTGTGTTTAGCAGCTGTGCACCAACGCATAACTAGTGATACGCTGGATGAAGATAACAATTATACAGCCTTCACATGGACATATTTATATTATATTTTCTCAGTCTTTCACAGACAAAGAAATGTCCAGTTTTATGCCACATATTATGGTACAAAGTGATGTTATTTATGTTAAGGCTCAACTGAGACGTCAAACTCTCTGTTGGGCCTCTTATAAAACTACAAAAACTGAAATTCGGGTTAAGTTATTTGGAAATTTTGGAGAGGTATTGCTGCATAAAAAGTACTTCTACCATAAATCACAGACGTAAAGTGGATTTAACTGTGTTACATATTTATTCTTAGTTCACTAAACAAGACCAAACAAGGACAACAGAAGTGGAGTTAGTCACACAGCAGATTCAGCTTTAATTCATCTATGAAATGCACGTAGGCTGGGACACTGATGTACAAATATTACACGTAGAAAACCATCAGTTGCCTCAGCAGACAATCTACTAGGAGATTCTGATGAAAATCACTTGTACGTTTCTCAGGAAGGTAGACAATTCTTCTGTGTGATGAAAGCATTTCCCCCAGCTGGATATAAAACCTACAGAGAGCTCACTGATCTGTGTTGGTGGAACTCCTACATAGCACATATCACCTCCACTGACTAACAACTGGCTGGGTGGGAGCAGAACAAGCGCCTCTGCTGGTACAACTCAACTGAATACTCACCAGAATAAAGCTTAACAGGTTAAATATAGATTGAATGCACTAAATAACAGCTTCCTGATTCTAAGTGGCAGCACCAACTTTCCTTAGCACTGTCTCAACGCTTTTTTTACCCTGCCTTCGTGTGCTTCTCTTTATCTACATCTCTTCATGACGGGTGCTAAATGACGAATGTTTAATGATGGAAAACAAAGGGATAATGACTCTTACATGGTTAAGTAAGAAGAACAACTGCAGCACAAGTTGCTTTGACTTTGAGCAACTTCCTCCTCTTTGTCTTTTGATTTTAGAAGGAATAAGCCTGCTTAAGTCCACTGAGATTTCGCTGCTGCTGCTGCTTTGATTTTTCCTCGAATGTGCTTTGAACGTGAGAGCAGTTTAGTGCTGGAGTAAACCTGTCTTATCACATGGGCAGAGTGACAGCATACAGAAGAAAAACAACTTCTTGCCGTAAATATAGCCGCTTCTACTGACCTTAAGCGACTATATTTACGTCAATCACTCTGCTAAGGACAAACCAAGTGTGTAGATGACACCCATAACCACAGCAACCACACATACCTGCCATTAGTGCACCACACCTATGAACCTGCACACTGTTTCCTTCGTGTGCACAAGTTTCATTATGCAAGAGGAAACTGAGCTGCATTGGCACAAAGACATTTTGACAACCTGCAGTTTTTGAACAGAGCAGCACCCAATGACTCCTAAGATAGCTGGTTAAAGGCACCAGCACCTCACAACATGACAGGAACAGTGTAAAAACACAGTATGGCAATCTTGATTCAACATATGTCACTGCGAGGCTATAAAATATACAGACATAGAGTGTATTTAATTATGTTTTACAGTTAGGTGTCTGAGATCCCAAACAGAGGTATAGATTTCTGAAACAAGTTATCAATTCAAAATCATGTTTATACACAATATTCTAAAATTAGGAAGAATCATTTTGTACCGAGCTGAAAAAAGTCTGTTTTTTGAGCTGTCGAAGAGGCCCAAGATCTCCAGGACCGCAACCAGAACAGTGTTAAGTGTTAAGGGGCCACAAGCCAAAAAGGTTGGGAACTTTCACATTAGCACCACCCCCCCTCTCCTACTGCACCGTACCCTCCTTTTCAACAAGCTGACTTGGCAAACATTCTCGAACACTCTCGCTGCCGCTGATGGGCTTGTTCGCGCTCCCAACGAGATCACTTTGTCCTCAGCTGCCTAAAGCCCACACAAGTAATAATTCCCACGTCAGAAAACCAAGGCAAAGCCCGGGCACACCTGGCTCATTGCGCAGGCGGGCCCTTTGTAACTATGCTGATATTAATCAGCTAAATTACCACGTCCGCTTTAAGCGATACACTGCCCGTCAGTCCCAGGCTGTGTCCTGTGAAGATTAACTGGGCATCACACTCACAGTGACTGTAAGTGTTAGACTCACAGTAACATTTACAGTCGGAAAGGGCACTGACATAACACTGTCCATGTGTGCTTATTTCATTTAGATGCAAAGGGGGACTGAGAAGATGCATCAAGATTTTGGGAAGCAAGACATCACTCCATGAGGTCAGCCAGTTTTTTTTTTTTTTTTTTTTAAACTTCTCTCTCATGTTCGCTCTCGTTCTTTTCAACACCTCACGTTAAACGGCATTTGGCTATATTTTAGGAGCGATTTAATAGCGCTGCTGATACAATGTGAACTTGCTGGACAACATTAGATGAGTCACGCATGATTCACTTGCATGAATCATGGTCAAAAACAGAAACACCAACACATACAGAACACCGCCCAAATGCAATGGCTTTTTTTTTTTTTACAGTTTAAGCAAGAAACTAACACTTGCAGGCGGGTGACAGCTGAAATTAAGCCTTTGGAAGTACATTGTTTTCAGCCAACAAATGGCTGAATATTCAAATTACAAAACCGGTGTTAGTTATAACTTTCTTTTCCCTTCTACCCCATATGTCAAAGTCATTTTTGTTTACTTGACAAAAAATCTGTGAAACTCTGCTGCTGTTGTAATGTTCTTCATACCAGAACAATCCACATTACTTCCCCCTTGAATATTCAAAATGAATATAGTCCCTTCTTTTCACGCAGGTCCGTGTTGCTGATTCAGGTGTTTTGAAATCACTGAGGCAGCACCGCTTCCCCTTGGTACACACTCAGTCAGCTGATTCACCACAACCCAGCAAAGCCGCTTTAGTCACATCAACAGTGTTTTAAACACTCCCAACCTGCACTCTAGTATAGTGCAGTCGCAACCCTACACAACAGACCACACATACGTGAGCTCCAACATAATTCAGATCTCGGTATTATCACTACAGCATGAAAGGACAAATGTGGGAACATGGTGACAGATGGTGAGCATTAAAAAAAGAACTCTCAAAGAGGCTAACGTCTTAGCCAGTTCCACTTCTGCCTGCTCCTCCATCTGTAATTGAACTGGGAAAGCACCAAGAGTTTGTTTACCCAGGTTTAGGAGGCAATCTCCAGTAAACGCGACACTGTTGTCGTCCCCTTTATCGAAAGACCCAGCGACTTGTAACAGGGACAAGAAGGGACGTTGACGAGCGTCCCATCCTGTGTGGCTGTGTTTTTCCCTGAGGTTTCAGTGTTGTCATACATCATGTGGATCTGCTATATGCGCGAACGAGGATGTGGAGTCATCATTTCAAATTAGGTTGGCAGTGGATGTGCGTGAGACGTGCTGGAGATTAGATCTGCTCAGTAGGTAATAACATTAGCTTGCTCTCTTCTCAGCATGTGTGCGCATAGAGGTTTAAGTCGTGCTTAATGAGAGAGCCTCCTTAGCCACAAAGAGCTCCCTCTATTTCTGTTATCACTATCTGGTGGATGCATGTGTTAGTGCCAGTGGTCATACACACACACAGTGGATCAACAGGTTTCTTTCTTTCGAAACTCACGAGAACTCATTCGAAACTCAACGGGGATGACGGCTTAAAATGACAAGCATTTTTGTCGCAGAGTTACAGCATTGCGGATATGCTACAACACCAACCGACCAACAAAAAAACGATGCATCATGCATTAAAAAATAGATAAAAAATATAGGAAAAAAAAAAATAAAGGAATAAATAAAGGAATATCTTATTATAGAAAGGCCCACAGTTGTGACTTTACTCTACCTGGAGCTTCTTGGTGCGCCTTCACAGCTGGACACAAGAACGTCTGAAGGCTGGACACGCAAAGTTCACTTACTGTCCCCATAGCTTCAGTGTGTAATGTGTGTATCTGCGTGTAGAGTTATGCCTCCGTTAGTGGCGACTCAGCTTGAGATGCAAGGGGGGGAAAAAAAGCACAGTTGCAGAGGGTCACTCTGAGCTCCCGGCCGTTCAGTCCATGGAGAGACTCCCAACTGTAAGGTCCTGCTCCTGTGTCACTCTGCTTCACCTAATCCTGCTAGTTGGATGCCTGCTCCACTCCACCGGCCAACCTCTCCCACTCACCTACTTTCTCTTCCCCTCCTCGATTAGAATGTGCAACTTGCAAGGACTGTGATATCACTTCTGCTTTCTCCCTGTTCCCCTTTTGTGCTGGTGTCTCAGCCTCCCTCTATCGTCCTCTGCTTTTTCTCTATTTATCTTTCTCTCTCTCTTTCTCTCCCACTTGCACTCCCTTGCTACTTTCCATACTAATTCAAGCAGATATTCTCAGACTTAACACACCACACATACAAATGAATAAATCAGGGTGTGTTTTAAAGCATATATTAATGTGCCTTAGGGCCAGCTCTCTTGTTTTCTGTTACTTTGGCTGTAACCAGTAAAATGTAGGGCAAAACCAATTAGAGAAACAATTAAGGAGAAAGTTTTTCTGTTCATTAGATTCATGGCGAACTATCGGCAGCCCATCGCTCTGTTTTGTACGGTGTTGAGTTCCATCTCTACCCTCTGTTGCTTTTAGCTTCGAGTCACTCATCATTTTTGGCTTCAAAAGCCTTGTACATAAAAATCAAGATTTCATTGTTGCTTGGCAACGGGGTATAAGAAATGATTTGCTCCTGGGCAAAACACTGCCAGCAATTTGTTTTGATTAGATTATTTTCACACCTATTTGAGGTTATTCACCATGACACAATCACATTTTGGGGTCTTGGAGCCACACACACACACACACACACATGCATACACAACTAAATAAACTGTCCTGGTTCTGCCACAGATGTGTTTATAATCGACGACAATTGATTTCATTTTGGATTTTCACTTCCTCTTGTGGCGCAAAGCAGAAATGTTTACCTCCACCCTTAAACCGACGCCACTCTGAATTAGCCTGCCTGTCAATCACTCAAAGTGTGTCACACTGTCTCATTCAGCCTCACTCATTAATTCATTTTTTTTTAACTCTGCCCTCTCTGTCAATCACGGCGCTATCAAGGGTGGCATGTCAGCCACTCGGGCTAGGTGGCAATTACTTACCAGGGTGGATCTGACACATACTGAATTTCTACAGTTCGCCTGGCTATGACATCACCTCTGATCTAATAGTCATCACCGAGTTCATTGCCAGAGGCCCGAGTGACTCACAGTGACACCCCCCCCCCCCCACGAACTGCAAAGTCAGTCCTGACCACTTTAAAATGCTGCAGCTGCACATCACCGAGAGAAGCAGCCCTGTCATGAGAGGAACAGCCGTACGGCACACAGCGAAGTCAGCACAAATGCTTCTCTTCTCTTTTTTAGTATGCATATTCCTCCGCTCGCCTCCACGTTACCTCTCCGAACAAGAGCTGTCAGCAACTTGCTGAGCACATGCAGAGAGTATAAAAAAGTAAACAGGTGGGTGGATGATAGATAGATAGATAGAT
>NW_023339696.1:13098083-13098307 GCF_004916995.1 Morone saxatilis | reverse complement strand
GATAGATAGATAGATAGATATGGTCTGGCGGGTTATTCTAAGTCCAATACACATTTAGAGAAGTAGAGTACCAATTGCAGTCACTGAAAAGCTTGGAGCAGCCTGGACAGCCCCCTTAAATGTGATGTTTCAGTGAGTGGGTGCCCCATTGGGTGTTTATCTCGTGCACAAAGACAATGGTTTCACACTATTCTCCAGATCTATAGGTGGTGGTAATGAGCAAA
>NW_023339696.1:13097323-13097994 GCF_004916995.1 Morone saxatilis | reverse complement strand
TGTTTACAAGAAAACTCAACAGGGCATCTTTAAGCATAGGTGCCCAACGCGCTGATACACAGTGTTGGAGCTTTGGATGATTATTTGATCACAAAGACAGCTTTGTCCAGAACTGTCTAAAAACAGTGTTAAATTGACTTTTCAGTTCGGATTAAAACACAACATAAATATTAATTCATGTGCTCAGTCAACTGGGGATAGTCAACAGTCTTGCCAAACAAATGAACAGTGTGGGAAACATGTTGCCATCTGCCCACCCTAATAGCATAATTGCTATAAAACTAATGCAATAATGTATTACTATTAGAGCATTAACGCTGTATAAACTTTCACTTTAATTGCTTTCCTGTAGCTGATTCTGCAACCTCTACTTCCAGTTGAAGGGTATTATTTGAAGAAAAAAAACTTTCCCATAGCAATCAATACATTTTCACATTACATCTGTGAAACATCTGTAGCAACCACATGTAAATAATTCAATTTGCATGTGCATCACATCTTGATTTAGCAGAACTAGTGGCTGCTGAGATTTCCTCTGCACAGTGCTGCGTATATGTATTCTTGGCCTTCAACTGGACCCAAATGAGCACTTTACTTGAGCAGTTATGCATACATGCCACCAGGTGGACATAGCATGGAACAACACTTTTATTCTTAGTTCACTAAACAAG
>NW_023339696.1:13085162-13097223 GCF_004916995.1 Morone saxatilis | reverse complement strand
CTACATCTCTTCATGACGGGTGCACAATGACGGGTGTTTAATGATGGAAAACAAAGGAATAATGTTTGTATCTTTCTTATCTTATCTTATTACTTGACTCTTACATGGTTAAGTAAGAAGAACAGTTGCTTTGACTTTGAGGCGCTGGATTTCAGCTTCCTCCTCTTTGTCTTTTGATTTTAGAAGAAATAAGCCTGCTTAAGTCCACTGAGATTTCGCTGCTGCTGCTGCTGCTGCTTTGATAGTTTTTTCTCCAAATGTGCTTTGAACGTGAGAGCAGCTTCGTGCTGGAGTAAACCTGTCTTATCACATGGGCAGAGTGACAGCATACAGAAGAGAAACAACTTCTTATAGATCAGTAGCGACTATTATTTACGTCAATCACTCTGCTAAGGGGGAGGCAAACTAAGAGGATAGATGACACCCATAACCACAGCAACCACACGTACCTACCGTTAGTGCACCACACCTATGAACCTGCACACTGTTTCCTTTGTCTTTCATTATGCAAAGGGGAACAGAGCTGCACTGACAGGTAGATGGCACCAGCACAGGAAAAGGAAAAAAAAAAAGATAAGACAAAGACATTTTGACAACCTGCAGCTTTTGAACAGAGCAGCACCCAATGACTGCTAAGATAGCTGGTTTAAAAACACAATATAATAACAATATAAATAAAACACAACAAAATTTAAAAGCGCTGCGACATATGTCACAAGGCTCTAAAATATACAAATCATCCTCAGATGCACTCCAAGACGCCACCAATGTAACAGTTCTTGTTGCATAAGTCTAGTCTACATTATTAATAAAATAGAGGTAAAAAAAAAAAACCCAAAGTGAGAGTCAAGTCTTGACAGCGGATGGATTACTTCTATCCTCTCCCCTTCTCAGACTTCAATTATGCTGAACAGTCACGGTGCTCAGGGACAGAAGAGATGATACGACTTATACTTACTCATTCAGATCCACAAGCCGCTGATTTGACTAAGGAGGTGTCAGGGACTGCGAGAGTGTTATTTGAATGTGCTGGGAGCTTCAGCACATCCCTTCTCTTATGCCTCACACTTTAGCACATAATTACATAATCGTTGACTGATTCTTCGGCTGAATTGCAAACAGGGAAAAGCACCGACAAGGGAAGGGAACATTGCAAATATTTGATAATGCTTCTTGGGAGCAAACACGGTGTATGAGCCATCCTGAAGTCCCTACTGGACCCTGCATATGTCTAATGTGTAAAATACAAACAAGAGGCACATTTTTTAGATAAAGGTAAGGGAATCATTAGTAAGAATGACTCAAGTACAGAGTCAGAGCGCAAAATAACACTCTCAACGCTGTTTTCCTACGGAGATTCGATTATAACTTTTTTCAAAATCCCTTATATGTGACTCATTCAAAGTGATGAGGGGTACCAGCCCTCCCCTCTTTTTAACAGAGCATCAGTTGAAAGCAATGAGGCCATTGCTGGCAGTTTCTATTTTGAGATGCATTAAGCTCCCAGAAAAAAAAAAAAACTAAAACTGCTAAATAATTGAGACGAAGCCTCTATCTTAGCCCAAAGTGAGCCATCAGCTAGCTCATCACGGCCTCACATCATCACTGAAGTTCCTGTAAAGATGGTTTTTTTATGAGACGGCATTTATGAGAAACTGTGTCATCTAAAGAGCCCATGCACCTCCGACTAGATGGTATAAATAAATCCGTTGGTATCTTGTTAATTCCCACGAGAGCAGCAACTTTTTCTATTTTTCACTGCATTCATTCCACTGTGTAAATATGGGGTTTCAACAGTGTCCAGCATGCTGTCATAGCTGCAGTGTGATGCTTAATAATTCATCATACAGATCCCTTTATATATATATATATATCCCTTTTGGCTGTAAATACTACAGAGGCCACCTGTTTTTAAGCTGGCTTCTAAAAAAGCCAACTGGCTACTTCCTTTTTTCTGTGTGTGCATTATAATAAAATAAACATGGTGATAAGTCCATTTATGACTTCACATAATGTGTACAGTACAGTACAGTACAGTCATGCTGTCTCCCACCAATCAGTCAGACTGGCAGCAGTATAAAAAAAATCTATGCTCAGTAAATCATCTGTCATTTCTGTATTCTTGGCACAGCAGAGCACGAACACTGTAACACACACCAATGCTAAAAAAAACAAAACAAAACAGACACTCGCCTCAAATCTGTCCACGAAAAATGCCACAAACAGTGAATGTAAAAGTGGGGATGAAGACAAACCGTAATTGTCCCCCTCCATCCTGGTGGTCCTGATGCTGCTGCAGGCGTCACTACCCGGGGATGTCTCACGCCAAACGCCCGCAGCAATCCGGATACCTTGTTCCTCTTCTTTCCGGTCTCCTGTTTGGCGCTGCCTTTCGCTCACCTCCCAGGTTTTTTATTAGCTTTGACGGCAGGCTCTCTAAAAATATGCCAGCTCACTCTTAAGGCAGTACTCTTCAGCTTGTTGTTGTTTGTAGCTTTAAATAAAAAAGAAAGAAAAAAGAGCATGAGTGTGTGCCGATGTTGGCTCGCGGCTCAGAGAGCGAGCAGCCGGTGCACATGCTGGCCCCGCCCATCCCAGATGTGATGTCACGCTGTAACTTATTTAGGTAACAACTTTGCTGAACGCTGGTATGATTCATTTACCGTGTAGAGTACAGACCTGGCTCTGAATGCCTGTAAGCATGCATACGTGTTATCATTTTAACACATACTTTGATGTTAATGGTGGGGGGAAACTTATTTTACAAACTAAATCCTTGTTTTGATACGGATATAACCCTAGACCATTCATATTTACCCTCAAACTCCACATTGGGAAAAAAAAAAATTCAAAAAGGGCGGACACTTTGGTATTTAAACCTGGAATAACTGTTTTGTTTTTGACCACTAGCAAATTTTGGTTAAGCATTCACCGTCTCCTAGCTGTTTTTAATCTACACAAACGCCTTAAGAAATGTTGACCAACTAGTCAGTTGCTAGCTAACTGTGTCCGCCGTTTGGTGTGGAGCAGGGTTTAGCATTCAGTTTCTATTTAGAGCTTTTTAGCTGAAAATGACACCATGAGAGAGTGAACCCGAAAAGTTACATTGCTTTAAAGCTCCGCAAAGCCAGCTGCAAACTCATTACTGAGCAACCCCTTTCACATTGGTATTTGATACATTATATTTATCAATTATAACAGCTTTAAAGTTTCAGTATCAATCATCCCTCACACCTCTGGCTAATCAGTTACGTCACATGAGGTGTTTGGCCTCAGCCTCCAAATGGGAAAAATGCATATGACGTCACACAAAGGGGCGTGGTCAGAAATGTAGAAAGCCTTAACGTTTCAACCCAGACAGCCATGGAAGAATAAATGTAAATGTATAACAATACATTTACTCGCTTCTAATCTCTAGAAACAGACGCTAGCCAATGGGTTCTTTGATTGCTTCCCCTCAATTCACAGTAATAGCGAATGTGCTTTAGTTGATCATCCTCGTTGGATTTTGTTGCTGAATTGCTATAAAATTTTAAATGACCTCCTTTCTACATCGCTTCAACTGCTATCATAACTACATATCTAATTACATTTATTCATTTAAAAAAAAAAAAAAACATTCAAAGCAGAAAAATACACAATCGGCTCACAAAAGTCACAACTTTATTGCACCTTTATAGTTAACTATAGTGTGGTAAGAGACGCTTTCATTATGAAAGGTCTCTTCCCTGGTCAGAAAAGGTGGTGCGAAATATAGAACCATCAATGCAAACATGTGGACCGTCCATTCACACTGGTAAATGTCCCTCTGTGTCAGTTTGAGAGTCACACCCTACGTCGAATTCACAGCCGACAAACATCCTATAGAAATTAGGCTGCCGTAGCCTCTCTTGTACTGTACACACTACAGTGACATAGGGAAGGTCTTGCATGAAAACAGGTAACTCTCTTATACACAAATGAACTAACACATTTGCAGAGTAATTCTCAAGTTAACATCCACCAACTGATCCAAGTATTAGTAGCACATTAAAGATCTGTGTCTTTTCTTCTTTAAATTATATATTTATAACATTAAATCCTATACTTTTTTTTATAGCCAATTCAAGGCAACATCTCTAGAATGAAAAGAAATGCATGGGCAAATCTTTACAGCGTTGGAGGGAAACAGGTAGCACAAGATGGACTGTACAGTCTTCTACATTGGCAAAGCATTTTTGTTATAACGTTAGTTTCTCTACGCATCTGTGCCCGGGTTGGTGCATGATGATCCCATGGTTTCCACACCTGAAATACTTTGTATAAAACAGTTTTTACAGGATGTACAGGATGCAAAATGGTGGTCCAGGGAGAGGGACTACTCTGTGAAACAAGGGGCGTCTTATCAGAGACGAGGATGGGGTAACAGGATGCCTGGGTTCCTGAGTCTTAGCCCAGTTTCTAGGTGACCAGCATGACAGTCAGAAAATTGCATAGAGATATAAGATACAAGGGGAAAAGAAATTATTAGCATGTGGCAGTCCCATTCTAACACAGTGCCTGAAGTATAAAATGTAACCCTTTTATTTCAGTACATTGGTAAAGAACAGTTTGTGACGAGGTTTGTTAAAGAGAATGGAAAAAAGTCAAATCTCCAGACTGAGAGCTTCTGATTGCTGGACTGATGAGATGAGCTACAACGTTAAATAGCTGCACAGTAGAAAACAACTGCTCCCGTCTGAGGTCCTCCAACAACCCCAACTTCTACTCTGCAAACGCATATTGCACTATGAGCTGTTGGGGAAACGATAACGTCCAGGTAAGCGTACAGATATGATGAAACTTACAGCGTCCGATGTGTTTGTCAATGTCAAGACTTCTAGAGTTAAACTGTTCATACGAATCAGCAGAGCATCCTTTTGTGGTGTAAAATGCATTATTTTATCATACATTAAATCTGAAATAATCAGAATTTAAAGGAACAGAAAAGGGTACATAACCAAGAGAGCAGAACTAAAAACAAAATTCATTTTTGTAAATTTTTAAACCACTTCTGACATGCATATTAAAAAAAAAAAAAAAAGTGGCAATTTTAAACCCTCATTTTACCAACAATATGCAGGCAAAATTTGGTCCTTAAAAACAAGCCACATGGCACAGACACTGCAGCAAAATAAAATGACAGCGGATAAAGTTATAAAATAAGAAAATTATACAGAAATCTAAAATAATACATGTTTTATGAATAAACAATTTTGGATCTTTATAATTTGGTATAGAATAGTTTCAAGAAAAGGGTAAAAGAGAAAGGTCACTTTTTTTAATGTCCAACTTACTGAGCCCTTATGTCTGCAAAAGTATGCTCTGAGATTGTGTATAGTTTTCCAAGTGTTGCAGGTATACTTTCTCATTTTAACATACCCTTCTCAAATATGGCAAACTGTTTTTAATTTCATAGTAGCCTGATTTTTGAGGGGACAAACGAGGCTCCAAGGATGCCAACATAGGGTTTCCGGTAAATACTGCATGCATAGAGAAGTTTGAGCCACTTACTGTGGTATTTGGATTAAAAGGGATATGACTGAGTAAAAACCCACTGGCCAATGTTACTGAAGCCTGACGACAACATTTCATGTTTGTTTAAAATTTAGATTTAAGGGGCTGTCAGTCAGACTGTCAATGTAGTCCGTGTTGCTTTTGGCTCATGTCTAATTCAGGGATTTGGGTCTTAAACTTAAAAAGACAGATTAAAAAAAAAAAAAAAAAAAGAAAATAGTGAGAAAAGGTACAGAAGTTTGGTATACAGTATTGTCTCGATTTCCAGTCAGCATGACCTCAACAGCAGTCTGGACTCTCAGCGACGGACTCCAAAAACTCTCTTCCCACCGGGTGTTACAGACCACTTGTTCCGCCTGTCCTGGATCTTCTGAAAGATGTTGCTGCCACTTCTCCACTTCTCTCTTTTATAGTTTTTCACTTTCTTCACCTGTTCAATCATACAAAAAACAGGTGTACAAGTTGAAATGGGCATCGACTTTAACAGGAAAAACTGATTTTAAATTTGATGATTATACTTTGTGTTTTCCCTCACCTTTCCACTGTCAAAGTCTTCATCCCACTCATCAATAACAGTGTCACACTTGGCATGGCGGACATCTTCAATAGCGTCTCTACTAATAGCAGAGACCTCTCCATCCCAACTGAGGACTGGATAAGACAAACAAAAGCATGTAAAAACATGTTTTGCTACAAATGAACAAATCAAAAGTATCGCCATACAAAAGATTCAGATTCACAGAGCTCCAAAGCGTCTCACCATTCGCTCCGTAGGCCTTGTCAGTGGCGTTTTTGAGCAGCTCTTCTACCACCCCACTTGTCTTTTTCCCATCCCAGGCGACGGGAGCAGCACAGGTTGGGGTGTCTCCTGATGCGTCTCCATCAGCCGCTGGCGCCTGGCTGCGTTTGTAGCCGTCCTTCACTTGACTGTCCCACACCACCACAGTGGCTGGATTTGGGAACAAAAAATAAATCAGCAAAAAGCAGTGATTAAATTTGGCATTCTCAAAATGTAATGAGTCACGCTCTCTGAGTACAACTGTGAAATGACTGGTCACTCAAATGAAAGGCTGAGCGGCTGTAGTGGTGCAGTGATTTTCAACAAATTACTGTAAATCAGAACAGAGCTGTATTGTATGTTTTGTGTTGGCATGAAAACAGGATTGCACATTTCTCACTGCAGTTGTCATAGTATGAATGCATGTGCGAGTCCATGCTCACATACCTCCGCCTTGTTTACTTATTTTGCCGTTCTCTGTGGCGTTCTTTTTTGAAGGGGGCTCCACTGGTTCAGGCTCGTCGTTCGCTTCAGGTCCGTCTGAGCATCGCCTGCTTTCCTCCCACAGTCTCACCTCTTCTTTTAGCCTCTTCTTCTTCCTCTTTAATTTCTTTTTCAAGGGTATCAAATCTCCTGTATCGTTAACGACTGCGGCCTTTGTCTCAGAAGTGCTGTTGGGTGAAACGTAAGTGCAGCTAGGTTTTAATGTTGTGCTAAGTGCAAACAAGAGGCAAAATATTTGTATTTGGCAGATAAAGCCAAGCAAACAGCCCCTGCTTTTTCCAGATATGACCTCAAATCTTTACAAAGTTGAGCAAATTCAATATTTTTAGAAAAAGATGCATGATGTCAAGTGCTTTGTACACAACAGCAATAAATAGAAATAGGAAAAGTACAGCAATAAGATAGAAAGTTGGTATGTAGCACACCAGCTGCATTGTGGGAGTTTCTAGAAGTGCCTGACAGTTAGACATAAGCACAGTTCAATGATACAGCCAACTACTGAGAAACAACAAAAAAAAACTGAATCATTAACTGTAACCCACGTTTCTGATGCAGAGCACGCTGAAGTGGTCTCCTGCAGAGCCTCCGCCAGTTGCATCTTCTTCTTCTTCTTCTTTTTCATCTTCTTCAGCTTTACAGAGTCCCTTCTCGTTTCTTTCTGACTGGACTCACACAGCGTTGGGGTTGTAGTAGCTAACAGAGGCTTCTGTTTTGACTGTTCTGTGTCTGGACAGGATGTGAGACTCCATATGCCACCCTGACACCAATCCTCCTCCTGGTTCGATGTGTCCAGATGAGACGGGACGCACTCCCTCTCCTTCACGTTCTCGCCATCCTCCTTCTCCCTCTTTCGCTTTTTCTTCTTCTTCTTCTGCTGCCTCTTCTCACTAGCCGATTCCACAGGCTCTTCCGGCGTCGCTGCGACTGGCTCTGCGTCGCCCTCCACCTCAGAATGCCGCCGCTTCTTTTTCTTCTTCTTCTTCTTTTGGTTGACCTTTTGAGCCAGGTGGCTGTCGAGGTCTGGTTCTTGGGCCAAGGAGCTGAGGTTGTTGGAAGACTTGGGGCTTTTCAGACTTGCACTGTGAAGCCCGTTGGTTTTGAGAGAAAGGCTGGCGTTTGGTTTTTGCAGTGTGGACAGATGGGACTGTTTCTCAGGGCTCTGCTGTTTGAAGGATCCACTTGAGTGGGCAAAAGGCTGTGATGACTGGACTTTAGGTGAATGGAATGGACCAGCTCTGGGAAGAGAACGAGACAGAGAACATCTGGATTTACTCTGCCATTTTATATTTCTAGCGCATTTCCTGTGTGATGTGTGGTTCAGAGTTCATACCTGTGAGTGTGAGTAGGTGAGGCAAAGGTGAGGGGGTTAAGTTGATTTTGATGCGTGGGGTCTCTGGACAGCTGGCGTGGCAAAGGGGGCAGAGCATCAATGCTGCTCGGACTCCGGCTGCGAGCCTGCAGTTATCGACATAAATAAAAACTTGGTGGTCTAAAGAAAATAGCCATGAATGTGACAAAAATAAGGAAGAGGAAGATTTTAAAAAAGGGATGGCAGGAAAAGATGGAGGGAGGAAAACAAAGAGGAAAGGGTATGGCAGAGAAGAATTAGAAATGGTTAGAAAAAAAGGACAAACTAAAGGAAAAGAAGACAAACTCTAAACAAGTGCTACCATGTGGTTGATTAGACAGGCACACTGGAGAAATAACACATTACATGTAGCAGACAATAAACTAGAAAAGGAGAGTTTACTTGCCTTAACAAAAATAGTTATTGAAATCAATGGTCATATTTGGGATAGCAGTGTGGAGTGAGGCAACAGGAAACCAAGGTATCATGAACTTTCACTAAGACAGGAGGTGGTGCTGCTGCTGTGGATGGGAATGAAGTTCACCTTCTTGGCTGACAGGGCCAGTTTCTTTGCAGGTGGAGGCGACATGGTGCCGGTGGCTTCAGATGTGATGTTGTTCAGGGCCGGGGGTTTTATTTTCGCCGTCTTCTGCTCCTCCGTGCTCTGAGAACGCTCCACGCTCTTGGCTGGAGACGCCAGGCCATTGGAGCCTTTCCGTGGGGTGGAGGGAGTCTCTCCTGCTGGCGCACTTTTGGTACCCACGGAGTCCTGGGCCAAAAAAACAAAAGGCAAATCATAGGCTGTGGTTACACTTCTCTGCATCCACACTCATTAAAATCAACAATAAACATATGTTATAAAGTCTGCATACTTAAAGTTCTGACCACCACACACTATTTATTCATACTTTTCCATATATACAGTATTTATTGTGTACTTAGTAGTCAGTGTTTTATATTCAAGGTGGCTACAGGATGCTTTTCCACAATATTTACATTTGCATTAGAATTCAAACAATTCATCCATTCATCAGTTAATAGATAAAACGTTTCTCCAGAGAAAAATGAAACATTTCCCAGCTTGTGAGAGAATATCCCTCTTTACTTTGTTTTATGGTTACTGCAGACTAAGTATCATTGTGATTTGGAACATTTTCAAATTGCGATTACAGCTGACTAATGCTAATATGGAATAATAATCACTGAAATTTTAATTTTAAATGACATTTTCAGATGATGAAAACAGCCATGATCCTGCCTTTGAAGTAAGATTTGTGCTTGTCTGTGCATTTTCAGAGCAAATATTACCTTCGAGTCAGTGGTGTCGGCAGAGGAAGAGTCAGACAAAGACTTAATTGAGGTAGACGCTGCCATGCCTCTGCCCTCGCCACCTTGCTTTTTATCCCCCTCCGTCCTGCTGACCCCGTTGTTGGAAGGTGTCGGAGTGCTGCTGCGGGACTGCGCTTGGCTCTGCGGGGAGGGCTTCTTCAGCTTCTTGAAAGGTTCCTCGATAACCGTGGGCCCACCTGGCAGCTTCGGTGGGCCATTGGAGGATGACATCCAGTTGGTAAGTCTGGGCTGTGGCTGAGAGCTCACACCGTTTCTGGAAATGGGCAGACCCAAACCACCGTCCATGGACTGGATCTTGCGCAGTTGTGCAGGCTCAAGTTTCTGGAAAGAGGAGTAGAATATTTAGAATGTGTTTTAAATTAAAAAAAAAAAAAAACTTGGCTCGCTCTTTCAGCCCACGTGTCCACCAGAAGGGCTGGCTGTGATCTTGTCTCATACCTTTGTGACCTGCGGGGAGGAGAGAGGTCCGTTCAGGTTGGCCCTCTTTATCTGTTCAGACGACACACTGTTCTTCCCAGGATGCAACATCCCCTGCTTGGTGGTCTGGCCATCTGCATTCTTCTTGGTTTCAGGGATCCTTTAACATACAAATAAGGACACCGGCTTATTTAATCCCATATCCAGGGAGGAACAGAAAGCACTATTTGTGGTTTCATAGAGCACCCCCACAGTGTCTTACCTCAGGTAGAAAAGCACATAAGCCTGCTGGTTCAAGACCACTTTGATGTTACTAGAGTGCACCATTGAATCATTCATTTGGTACCATTGTCCGTTGCTTGCCTAAGAAGAAACAAGAAAGAGATGTTAAAAAAAAAAGAGACACAAATACAGCTGAATATTAAAAATGTAATCTCTCATTGTATTTCATTAACTGGATTAACCCAAAACAGATTATTATATCTATAAACAGTTGATTTTTTTCAAGAAATATACCATGTTTTGTTATATCCTGATATTGTAATGAAATGAATGATACAATTACATATAACAGAAGATTGTATTTGTACACTCTCCTTCAATTATCTTTAGAGCCAAAGTTATGCAACTGATGTCATACAATATAAGAAATAAATACTAATGTTACAAGTAAATGTTATTTCTCTGATAGGCAGTGTAGCTTTTTAAATAGCAGTTACAAACAGTAAAAGATACAAAACTACTCATGTTTCGGACATAAGCAATTACATTTTATAGCTTGTCACCATTTCTATTCATTATTCTATATTTGTTGTGCCATTGCTGTAATATTAATCTGTCAGATGTGGTGGAAGGACATTTTAAGTAACTTTTGTTGTTTTACTTTGAGTTATAAAAGGAGCTTTTATTCTTCCCTTTGTTTTTATTTTATTTTATTAAAGTTTCTGTGCTTGGAAATACGGTATCTCTTCTCAAGGTGTTTATACTTAGATTAGAGAAAAATAAATAGAAAGGTGTATCTGTTCATCTTACCTTGACATAGCAGTAGTAGTGGCCAGCGTGACAACTGTAGCCAGAATGCACCAGAACAGCATAGAGGCCATACATAACAGGATCGCCTGAGCTCTGAGACATGTAGGGTCGGATGTTCAGAAATTCTGGGTAACCGACATCCTGAAAAAGAAAAGAAAAAGACGGGAGAGAAATATGAGATCACTCAGAAATGAGACAGCTCTTTCAAAAGCAGCGAACAGTGTGAGGATTCTTTATTAACCTTTGTTATTTTTCCTCCACTGAAGTTGGCGAACCTCTTCAGTGAAAGGGTCAGTACATTAGATGTTCGATGGACTGTGAATCGCTTGGTCGCTGGAACTTTCTTTTTGCACCTGGCAGGGAAAAAAGAAAGTCATGACACTTCGTCCAAAACGGATCGCTAATGTGAATAAAAGTAACTGAAATAAAATACATATATATTCTCAATCCCTGCAGATTCACTTAAAATATGTTTTCAGACAAGATGAATGGCACTTACTTGGCACACATGTAGGCATTCTCTCCACTTAGTACATCTGGTTTAACAAACAGCTCCAGGGCTCGCACGATGTTTGCTGCTTGCTGACAGACAAAAACAGAAATACTTTGTAACAAAAAAAAACTACATACTACATACTTAATATTTCCACAGAAATAAATGTTATATTAACGTACCCGAATCTCCACAGCGATGTCCAGGTAAGGATCATACGTGTCTGACACACTTTTACAAATAGAGCATTTCACTGAAAAGACAAGATAAAAAAGAAATGTGACAATCTGTTCATGTAACAGGTGATTACAGTAATATTTCACACAAGCCTCAGCTCCACTTCCTGTAAACAGAAGACAAACCACAGCTACGCCTCTCAAACATTAAGGGGAAAAACCTTTACATTCAACACTCAGATCTGACACTCACTACTGGACCAAAACAACCGAATGAAAAAATCCTACAATTTTACAAGCTGCTGCCTAATCTGAAATTGCTGAATTTCGTAATTAAATGTATCATTTAACTATGAGGGAATTTGGTTAATTCTAGAAAATAAATCTTATTTGGATAAATGATTTAAAATGAAAAAATAAATAAATAA
>NW_023339696.1:13084888-13085151 GCF_004916995.1 Morone saxatilis | reverse complement strand
ATAAATAAACAAGGCATTTAACTTCCAACAGTATTAACACAATTTTATAATATGCAATTTGATTCTAGTAAATTAAAAGAATAATAATCTCATTGGCCTGTCAGTAGGTTAAAAATAAGCATCATAAAAACTCTAATGAGTACCAAATATTTGGTTTGGTTGCAACAAAAGGAGCAAACTGACTTTAGAATAACTTCTCGTGGTTTCCTCAAAGCATTAGTAATGCAGTTTACAGTGGAAGCATGTTAAGCCATAAAAAGACA
>NW_023339696.1:13084566-13084877 GCF_004916995.1 Morone saxatilis | reverse complement strand
ACAGATGTAAAGCACGGCACCCCCATATTTCCATGCACTGAGATTCATGGGCTTACACATAAAGACTCAAAGGCTGGGACAGTGGTAGGCTGCTGTTCATTGTGAATGCCCACAGAGCTTCATAAAAGGAGCCAGATACTGCCTACTACTTTGTGAACGCAGTGTAAAGCCCATTAAATCAAGCTGTTCTAGCACTATATATTTGTTGACACTGCTGTTAGTGTAGTCTGATGGGTAACGGATCAATAACGTAATATCAATAGCAAGAAGTGTGGAAGTGTACGGCTCTAAAGGCCGTAAATACTGTCTGT
>NW_023339696.1:13065970-13084498 GCF_004916995.1 Morone saxatilis | reverse complement strand
AAAAAAGGTAATACCTCTTGACCTGAGGTAACCTCCAAAGATCTGGTGAACCAGTGTTGTGGCCTGGGTCTGTCTGTCAAGCCTACAGACAGGAAGGAAACAATGAAAAAGACGATTAAAATGACACTCATGAAACATATTCATACTTCTAACACTCTTATGAAACAATAATAAAGCCTTACTTAGGGTAGCCATTGAGACAGGCTTTCTGCATGGCATCGATGGTGTACCGCAAAAATTCATGGGCGTCCTCCTGGCTTCCAAACCGAAAATGTCTGGCGATTTCTGTGGGAGTCAAAAGTGCATATTAGCGGTGTACTAATTTTAGACTTCCAACACTGAGGGCTTTGTGACAATTGTTTATATTTTAACAGTTAAAGAAACAGCAGAGTTGGCCATTACTTTACACTGAATAAAAGGTGAGCTAGTGTTTCATTAACAGCTCAGAATAAAAATGTTAATCAGATACTAAACACTAAAAAGCCACATTTTTCAGATTTGCTTTATGTCACAGACTATTCACAGACACACTGACAACAAAGGGACAGCAGGAAGCATTAACAATCTTTTTGTTCTGCCAACATTTGTATTTTCTAAAAATATGTTGATGCTAAACACCTCAGAAAGTGCTCCAATTCCTAACCTGCCAACTTCCTGTCAGAAGTAAAATGATGCATAATGTGTGTATTCTTTAAACAATTATAGCAGCTACACAGGTAACTTGAAGTCTTTATTTAAAAAAGTATTAATAGTATTATAGGAGTAGCAGGCCATAATGTGGCTTTAACTGTTCAAGATGTTTACACATGGCAATTAGGCACATACACAAAGTAAAAAACAGTGAGGATAGTTTAATATGTTGTAAAGGTTAAAGAGTACATTTTCATAGGTACTTACAGCTACACTCTAAGATTAGCACCTCATGTATCTCAGACCTGCAGTTCAGCAATGACCTAATAAAAAGCTTACAGTCACTTCAGCAGACTGACGTCTCATCTAGAAGACTCACATTATGGATAAAACCATTTGCCTCTGCTGTTATTTCCTAATGGAAAAAAGGGAAAGCATGAGCTGGTAGAATTATAGGGTGGTCATCACCACATTCCCAGCATAGCGTCCCTGTATGACAATGAGTCACCCCGAGTGGGGAAAAAGGAATAAGACACCATTGCTCTAATGACCGGTTCAGAGCACTTCTCACAGATGAGGGAGACCACATCTTGAATATATGAAATCTGGAGGCATACGATTGGGCGGTTGTGGTTTTATTTTGCTTGTGAGACCCTGGGGCGATTTCAGCATCAGTTGCAGTAAGCTCTTTCAATTTTAGCATGATGACACTGCGCAGTATTTGTATTTTTTGTTGGGGGTGGTGGGAGGGGGGGGTTGCTGAGCAAGAGCCATAGATGTTGAATTTTCATTGTATGCATTTACGTTGTTCTAGCTGTGGAGGCACATTTCTAACTGTGGGGGTGGCCAACAGCTAACGGTTGGAAAAGCAAACCGTAAAAACACGTACAGTACATCTCTAAGTCTGGGCTGAAAAAGGTAGACTGTACATTTTTGTGCTAAAGCTGCTCCTCTCAGCCTGCAGTCACAAGGAGACAGAGAGGGCATCGGGGAAGGAGGGGGACTGAAAAAGAGGCGCAGGAGGTGGAGACATGATTGCAGCAGCACATAAGGAAGAAGCAGGCATGTAGGGAGGGGACTGGGGGTGGAGGGAGGGCTCCTGTGAGACTACAGCACAGTGCCTCACCATGTCAAGGTGCAACTCACACCTCATCTCTGCTCTCTACATGGTGTTCACTAACAGCCTGCAGTCTCACCGCTCCACTTTTGGAGTGCAGTTACTGGCTGTTGTCACATGGGACACCGGGGCCAATGTCGCATCTTTGTGCCTCTGGCAGTAATTCAACCAAAAAATAAAGAATAAAAAAAAAATCAGGTGCCTGTGACTCCTGACACAACCTACATTGAAAACTAGCGAGTGCAAACAGTCTCAAAAAGAAGCTGGTGGTCTTACTTTTCAGGTCTCTGATGAAGGAGACAGGCTTGATGGCATTGCCCGTGTTGGCAAAGGCTTGGATGATATGGTTCTGCATGATACAGATCATACAAAAGCCTGACTGGTGACCTGAAACACAGACAACACAAACAGTCAGGGTCACTCACAAAAAGACACAGACGTGTGTTATTGTGACAGTATTCAGATTCAAAAAGACATTACTGTTCAGAACAAATGTAATGTAAAATTTAATGTAAAAACTCAACTGTTCATCACAACACAATGGTGATCTGTCTTTGATGTGGCTCCTTCATACAGTAAGTAAAAAACCCACATTAAACACATAGTAAAAACATATTGGAATAAAAAGCAAAGTCAGAATTAGACTGATGATATTCACAGAAATACTAAAAAGCATAGTGACACAAGTAACGTGATGATTACCCTGGGATATCTACATTTTTCAAACAAATATTCAAAAATATATTTGTATTTAAAGGTGAAAGTTGGATGACAAATAATGATAGTGATAGTGATCATAGAGTATTTTTGTAAATTAATTTGATGGTGGATGGCGATGATCTGATCAGCAGCTTACTTTGCTTTTCTCCCCATTCATCACTTCATGTTCAATTACCTGAAGCCTATTCTGAGCTCTGCCTGCTGCAAGAGCAACTCATTTACAGTAAACTCAGGTGAACAGTGTGTTGTTGCAGTAGAAAACACACAAAAATGTGATTCAGGAAAAAACAAGCTAAAAAAAAAAATCTTTCAACTGTATCTTTCCAGTGACAATTGGTAAAAAACAGAAAATGTTTAGCCTTACATACAGTGTACAGTTTGTGTATGACAATGTGGAGCCTTTATCAAACAGTTTTTATCCCTCATAACACATGTGGGCAAATTAAATTGTGCTATTCTCAAAGGCTTTATTATATCATCTCAATGCCTTCAGCCTCTGTAATACGACTAAATAATAGGTTTGTGATGAAATTAAATCTCACTCCAGACTGTATCTGCAGCTTGGTTCCACTGGTTTGGACCAGAGCAGAAAGTGATTCTTTTGGTGCATTTAGGCTGTTTATTATTTTACAATTTACAGCAATGAAACTTTGGCGTCGGTGAGTCTTGTATCAGTGCCTGAATAAAAGTCAATGTGAACAAACTGGCCAATTGAAGCAGCTGTTTTTATTTTTCTTCTTCAGGTGCTTTGGCTTGCATTCCACAGTGACAGTCCGCCACATGTGTCTGTGCATAAGGTAACAGTAGCCAACTGGGTTAGAGTAATGTCCATAACATAAAACTATGTGGGTGTGTGTTGCGTTAAGACGAATGAAAGAGGATGGGCGTGTAAATGCTGCGAGTCTGGCAGCATTTCATAATACGATTCAAGTACTCACAGGCACGGCTGTGCTCCTTTGAGAGTAAGTAGTTGGCAAGTGGCGGGGTGTAGGTGAGACACTGCACTGTGGAGTTGAGGAAGCAGGTGTTCCCTAGGTTGTGGAGGCCGGCTCCCACCCTGTACACGCGCTCCCATTTAAGGGTGAGCTTGTTCCCTGGAAAGAGCATCTTCTGCGGGGCGGGGATCCCATCGCTCTGGCCCCCAACCACGTTCTCTGAGACTGAAGGACGAGTGCAGTCAATTTCGTGACATTATTAGAACAGTAATTCACAGCACGCAGAAAGTGAGCTTTTAGTGCAGGGGAGGCAATATGGAAAATGTCAAACCATCAAAATCTGCTAAAAGTTCAGCCCGATTTGAGAGCTTACCTTGCCTCTTTATTTGGGCAGGCTCTGGGGCCTTCTGGCCTGTAGCACCCTCATTCCTGGGATTGAGGATCACATACTTGTTCTTCAGGCTGTCCAGCTGATAGGAGAAACCCTTGCTGGCGGGCTCAAACTCGATCTTCTGCAAAAGGACCTTCTTGGCAGAAGAGGCAAGCAGCTTGTTGAGGTCGCCCTCATCGCCCGTCTCCTTTCGACCAGGTTTTAATGCCTCCTTGAGTTTATCCACTATCGGCATTGTTGGAACATCACTGCAGAGAGAGGGGGGTGTCACACAGTCACTAGGCACCTAATGAGGATGCACCATAAGGGCACATAAACAAACCAACCTCTTGTAGCTATGGGCAGTGTTAAAGGCTTATTTTGGCAATGTTATCTGATATCTAACATGTTTATAATATTTATCCGTTAAAATCCATTTTTAAAAATAGCATCCTTCTAAGTATCTTTAAGTTGTCATATCGGTGCACAAGCCACATAGAAAAGGGTCCAATTTCTTTCCAGTTCAAAAATTCCCCTTATCGGCTGCCATACCGGTGATCTGTATGTTTTTTTCCCCACTCTAAAATCGGTACCGGCCTCAAAAACCTCCTTATTGGTCGAGGTCTGGTAGCTACACACCCTGATGTAGCTCACAAGAGAAGATTAAAGAATGAAGTGGCCATCTGAGGAGCCAGGTGGTCTTGGCAGCTGTCCACACAGTTATGGCAAGAACATTAGACCGTTGGTAGCATTACGGTGTGTGTGTGTGTGTGTTGTGTGTGTGTGTGTGTGTTGTGTGTGTTACTGTGTGTGTGTGTGTGTACGAGATAGGAGAGGATGTATAGCACATAAGGTGTAAACAGCTGCTGTTAAGTGCCAGGTCAGATTCTTCTAATTTGTTTTGCCTGCATCAATGTTGGTGTTATCTTCCACCAACTGGAATGTTTCTTCAGTAACATCAAATGTTGTCATCTGCAGTCAGTTATATGAGATTTAAAAAAAAAAAAAAAAACTCTAAAAGATAACAAATCTTGCTTGAACATTAAAACATCTACATGAGGTGTCTGCTGTCTCTTTAAATACAGTGCAGCTGAGTGCACTGAGGACCATTTCAGTGTAGATAACAGTGTGTGCACATTTCCACAACAGCCGTCTGCCAGAGTCAGCCGAGTGAATGACTTCTGACGTGTTATGTTCTACAAAAGGGAGCAGGGCAGGCAAAATGTGTTCAATGCTGACTGAGTGAGTAAACCAATCACTCAGTCTCCAATTTCTCTCAATTTACTCCGGATACGGCCGAGGTAGCCCCAAACACAACAAACCGTTGTAGAGAGTGTAAGCCTTGCATCATGTAGACATTACAGTACTACGCTAGAAACACCAAAAAGGCACAGAGGGTGGCGGGAGAGTCGTGCTCATCAGAGTGGGCGGTGACGTCACGAGGAGGGAAGGAGGGCTGAACATGCATTGTATGCACAAGGGCACGCTGACCTTCACGTGCGGTTGATACTGATACAACTAGGAACGACTCAGCCCATAGGGACACACAGCTAACTGCAGTGATGCAACCGCCAGACGGAGCAGACATTTGGATGCATTGGTCACAAGTGTCTGATCGGATCATTATGTCATCACAATTAGTGATTTCATTTTTGTTCAAAGCACACAGAAAGTGTCTTATTTTTGCATCTGGAAGGTTTTAGCAGCTACACTGACACTGAGCAATGAGCTGTGATTTCTTTGATGTTGTAATGTAATACGAGTTATTCACCAGCAGTGAGTCGATGGGTGTTAGCTGAGGATACCAGTGCTAATATCCAGGTATAGATACAGTATAAGGTTGTGTCATGTAACTGTCAACTCCACCTTCATTAAGAATAAAATGACATTAGGTAATGTGAGGTGCCTTTGGGTGTTATGATGGCCAGTAGGCGCCTTGTGTGAGATCTGAGAGCAGAATCCTGCACCACAAATCACAAGAGATGACCCCTTCACACGAGTTAAGTCAAGTTAAGTGTTTTTACATTGCGTTGTAGCTTCAAATGGTTCAGTTTACTCGGCACTGACTGCTGTCTGTATCAATACCACCACCAATGAGGACGGCGAATCACCTGATGTCTAAAAAATACTGACATTTTAAGAAATTTGCATCTAAACCTCGTTAGTTAAACTATTTCAAGTAATGGTGTGATTATTACGTACTGACCTCTCAATATTAACACGAAAATAATAATAAATATTAAGCAAGTCACAGACTTGCTTAAATACATCGGTGGGGTTTTATTGTATTTTAATACATTTGATAATGCAATCGCAGATCAAACATTATATCCCAGGTTTCTGACCAAACTGATAATACTGATACATAGAAACTTTATGGAGCTTATATGAGGATGTATTGTTGTATTAATTGTACGTATGTATTTCCGATGTATAGAATTTATTTGGCATTCACTTCAAATCAATGTGAAAATAAACTTGAAAGCACAGGCTGATACGTCGGCTAGTGTTTGTGAGAAAACTCATCGACTGGGAAAAAACAGACTTGATCGTTAAGGTATGGTGAAAATACAGCGCTGTGTTGCAGGCGAATCTTGTGTGTTGGATAGATGATGATTTTCTTGCGATGCAACTCGACCATAGCGGCTGAGTAACATGAATAAGTCTCACGTTTTGAAAATGCATTTAGACCAGCATATATCAATAAAATAGCCACCCACACACAATGGACAAGAAAAAAAACAACTGACCAGTTAGAGATGAAACTGACAATTACTTGAGTAGTCAATCAACAGAAAATTTAATTTTAATTATCTATCTTTCTAACCAATTACTTGTTTTAGTCCAAGCAAAAACGTCATTTCATGGTTCCAGCTTTTCAAATGTTTTTTTACCATTATACATTTTGTCACATGATAAACTAAATAACTTTTATTTTATATTATATTTATATTATATTTTGGACTGCTGGACAGACAAGACAAGCTATTTAAAAGACATCGTCTTTGGCTCTGGGAAACTGTGGTTGTAGTCCGATCATTTAGACACAAAGTGATTAACAAGACTAACTGAGAAAATAATCAGCACATTAATCACTAATTAAAAACTAATGTTAGTTGCAGGGCTAATACTGATGTCCACTGCTGGATGTGTGATGGCTTCAAGGGCTTCCCAAAATATTGTAATCAGGAGACACAAGTCAACAAAGTGGACCACGTGAATGGCACGTCGTGATTTTTAGATACACCACTTGTCCAAACACAGAGAGGAGACAGTCTGGCATTACAGCGCATTTATAAAAAAGGTATAACTCTTATTTAATCAACGTAATTATGTTGCTGGCACAAATAACCTTTAATATGGACCACTGAATATTTAACTTACATCGAAAGCAACCCAAAGGCAAACACCATTCATGCTTTATTTACTTATTTACGTATTAATATTATAACCAATAAGCACAAGTATCCACTCGTGGGCTACCACTACGAACGACTTTATGGAGGAGCACCTGAAGGCAGCACAGCCATTGCTGTCACTTCTAAAAACCCTCCATCGTTTTCGTGCGATTAGACGACTAGTTAACTGTCTAATGCCACTGTATTTAAGTCCTCCCGGTTTGTCGGTACCGGTATGAACTCCGGTAGCAGGGCAGCCTCTGTACACCAGCTGGAGTCAACTCTTAGGGCCAGTCACAATGGCTTAAATGCTAGGCTGCTAACACCAACCACAGCTAACGATAATGTCGACCTGGACGGTGTCAAGTTTGGAGACAAAAACGTCGCCATTACTTCAATGTACGCCTTCGCCCCTTCGACGTTTAACAACATGTCACTCCCTGCCGCTCGCTGTATCGTCTCCGGTCTTCTTTTTATTTCTATCGTCCAACGCTTGACAGTAGCAGCAGCAGCAAATTAGCCAGCCAGCTAACTTAACGTGGCGAGATGCTGCAATGTGGGTTAGCATCTGAGCGTCCAGGTGGCTAACACCCCCCCCCCCCCCCNNCCCCCCCTCCTCCACACACACAGCCGCCACATCCTGCCTGTTTGTTTTAACATCACCTGCTACCTGCTAACCACTACTGCGTGTACCCGAGAGGCGTTTGTTCACTCACCTTTACGTTCAGTCGTCCAAAATCGTTGACAGTAGAGGGGTCTGCTTCCTCAGCTGTAGCTCTTGGGTCTGCTATTTTCGCCCATGCTGCATTATCAGGGGGCGGCGACAGCGGTGAGTGACAGGGATCAAAGGCCAATGGGAGAACAGGTCGCCGTGGATGAAGGGTTCAGCCAATCAGCGCTCAAAGTGACGTAGCGCTGTCGAGGGAGGAGGGGGGGGAAGGAGGAGGGGACACGTGACTTCCAGCCAGCGCTGTTTACCATTGATGCAATCGGCTCGCTGCATGTTAACCATTTTTAATGTAACAACAAACACAGAGGAAACCATCGGCTGTAGTCTGCAGATATGTCGGGCTTGCAGCGTTGTTGCGAAACGAAGCTCCGCCCCTCGAGGAGTTAAATCCCTTCCCAAGTGTCAGTTTCCCTATCGCTGCTGAATGAAATACATATTTAATTATCGTGAAATGTCAGCAGATTTTATAGATATTAGGTGACCCTTCCCATGGAGACAGACTGTTGGAGGGAACAAACTAGTATAAGCGCTGAATAATCACTCCTCTTACAGAAGAGTTGAGATTGCATTTCATCCTTGCACAGATGTAATCATAAAGGATGTCTCTCTCAGTGCTATATGCTATAATTCTTTCATATCTAAATCCTGATAAAAGCATATTGATAACTGTACATTCGTGCACATGGACGGGCTCGTGAAGGAATTTATGTTTATGTTCTTGTCTCCACTAGGCGGCAGCAGATTGCTGTTATAGTTATTGATAAGTAAAATATGTCCTTTTACCTATTAAGTCTCTTTAAATACTTATTTAAGAAACTAAAAATTATACGATACTTATATATGGGTTTATCATACTGTTTTTTTCTGTCGCCTGCTGTATGACTTGCACCTCCCTTAAAGAAAAGTGCAGTCCCATTCTTCTTGCAACATATGTGCCTGTTAGGACTAATACTATCTGGTGTTTATTACAATAAAATGTGTTTATTTTCATATTTTATGTAGCTACATAACTAGCAAACAAAGCCACTTCTTTGATGAATTGAATTCCTTTGTAATTAGTGATGGCTTGTCAGTTCGCACACATCGACCAACGGTTGTAGAAATAACCAGAGCGAAGCATCAAAACAGGGTTTGGCATTTAATATAATAGTCAAATGTACAGAATTGTTTCAGTTGGACATGCATGCAAAAATCATCTCAAAACGTCTCATGTGAAACCAGCACAAGACATCATACTTGACTACAGTTTCAAATGAAGAATCTTTTCACACTCATATTAATTATTAAAGTCGCATGACATTTGCTCAACATATTTTATGGTCATATCAAAGGCATCTGCAAGAAAAGAGGATGATTGGTTACAATATGTTCTTTAATTCACAGTCCTAAAAAGGTTAGGACTATGGGACTTAAAAATTAGGCCTACAAGTTGACCTTTAATAAAATGTGTGTATTTTGCTAATACTGTTTACATATTTGGTCTTCTCTTTATGCAATACCAATGGTGTCATTTGTCACAAAAAGTATCAAAATGTGGGCATTTGTTTTCAATAGAATATTATGAATCATATAACCTCCTTAAATAAAACTAGCTCTTACACTAAAGCATTACAAAGAGAAGAGCTGCAATATAAAAAATACAAAATACAAAATGGAGGATTCAATCCTCTTTTTCAGACATTTTTCATTAGAGACAATATGACTGCGGTGACAACTGTGTTCAAAGTGCATTCTTGTCTATTCAGGATTATTTAAGGAAAACAATGAGCAAAGGCACCGACTGTGCTTACTCCAATAAGGATTGCCACATAAAAAAAACAAAAACAGAGTGTAAAAGTTTTGCATACTTGGCAAAAGAAAGAATCTGAAGCAGGACGTGCAAGAGGTGGCGCTCGTTCTTTGTGATAGCTCTGCTGTCACAAATCGGGGTGCCGATTGCCAGCTAATGTTACTTATGAACACACAGATTCACAGAATTGTTACACTTCGAGTTACAGGTATGTATGTGTTGCATTATAGAACTATAGATCACTTTAAACAATACCTTTGGTTAAAAAGGAAATCAGAAATGAGTAGCGCAAGAACAAAGAATCGCTATGAACAGTAATACTGATTTGTGATGATTTATTCAGCTGAGGGAGAAGTGGTTTATGAGCAAGTGCTTCGGATTTAAGGGGTGGAAGTGTCTGAAAGTGCTGAATTCATTAGACTATTGATTTAAAAAAACGTCCCGCAAATAAAAACATAACAATTTCACTTTTTTCCAACCTCACCACAGAGCACATGTCCTATGGCTCTTTTAATAAGAAGAAAAAAAAAAAAGAAAAATAAGAATTTGACTGTAATTATTTGTATGTTTTGGTATTTATATCTTAGTATATCTCAACTTCAGACATTGGACTATTGGACAGTGGTGGAGTTAAGGGTCTTCGATGTCCAGGAAATCCTTTTTGGGCGGTGCTGCCCCTCTGTACCAGGCACAAGAGTCATCACTCCTCTTGATACAAGCAAAGTGTTTGGCCTGCTCTCCGTTGACCGTCTTCTCGATCACCCAGTCCAACCACAGGCACTCTTTTGGGCTGCTGATCATGCAGGGGATGGAGGTGCAGCGAGTGATCTGAGGACCGGGGAAAAGAGACCAGGAGATCAGGGACTGAATTTGCAACGAGCGATGCATCTTTCAAGGTCATTTTTAGTTTGTGGAAACTCTACTTTACCTTGCAATCGCAGCCCATTTCGTAGCGCTGAGTCAGGCTCCTCTTCTGGGTTTCACTCGTGGCCTCCCAGGGCTCAATGAAGTCGCACAGTGTGATATGCACTGTCCCGTCAGCCTCCAGTTTGCCTGTAGTGGAAGGAGAGCACATAAGAGGCAGTGAGAAGACATGAAAACATATATAAAGATGTACCAAGGAAATATATTTGTTATATTTTATAATGTGTGATGTGTAAGGGGGTAAACGTTCTACCTGTGATAAGATACTCCTTGCCATTAGTCTGCAGAGTGACTCCACACACTGCAGAGGAGGGAGCAGTGTAGATGGCATCAATTACCTGGTTGGGACCTTTGAACATCTGATGGTTGAAACAGAGAAAAGAACATTTAGATTCATCCTGGAATAAAGTTTACAGCATGAAAACAATAACTTTGTCCCACGTACCTTGATTTGTTTGATGTCATACTTGATCCGTTTTATGGGGTTTCCATAGATGTCGTTGCCAACCTCAACCTCCTGCTCTCCGACTAACCTTGCCCTGATAACTGCAAAGAGACAACAAAAACAACCCCACAGTTACATCCGCAGTACCCGAAGACAAAGTTTCAAATCAAAACAACTATTGTCATGTTAAAACCGAGCTGGATCTGGGGCCGTCTGTATCTGATCTAAGCCCTGCCTAGGTTTGGCATGCTGGAGCTGGCCACAAAACATTGCTGTGGCTTGGATCTGAGGAGTTTGCATATGCCAGGTGCTGGGAAGACAGAGGCACATGAGTGTTTCATCAGCTGCAATCAGAGGGAGGAATGTGTGCTGCTTGCTCCACGGGCTCCCGGGCCGACACAGGAGGAAGCTAGTCAGCAAATCTTTGAAAAGCTGAACTAGAATGCTCCCCTCGCCCCCAAGGCCTCTCTGCCGGCCTGCCTCTCTGTCTGGATAGAGGTGCTGACATGCAAATCAACCTCTCTCCCTTTCGCGTGCAGCCTTTCCCCTTCTTCTTCTTCTTGTAATTCTGCTTCTTTTCTCTTTTCTTGAGCTCTGAAGTCGCAGCTACCAGAGAGAGGTTTGGACGAGGGGGAAAAAAATATAACAGTTCAAGTGGAAAAATATTATCAGAGCCATACGGATGAGCCTCTGAGCTCAAATACTGAGTATTCAACAAAAAAATGACTCATGGCTTTCAAAAACACTGCTTCTGTTATGTGTATTCAAATGTTGAAGCACAGTATAGCATTGATCATATGCCAGCCACAGTTAAATACCTTTGGATTACGGGTATCATTACTGCACAATCACATGACTACTACACTGAAAAAAGGTCATATTCAAGATCAAGCTTTTAACTGGAGGAGACTAGTGACAAAGCTAATGTTAACCAGATGTTCCCTCTCAACTCCCTGTTCAGTCCTTGCTTTCCCAAGGTAGCAGCTACTGACTTCCCCAGACCATCACCAGCCTGCTTCCTTACCAAATAAGATCAAGCCTTTTCATTTGCTTTTTAAATGCTGAAGGTATGAAGCTGCAAGCCATATGTGCCCTAACTTGATGACAATAGAGGCTTAGAGAACATCTCCTTTTAAGGGTCTAAAGACTCGACCCTTAAAGAGAAAAAAAGGGAAAAAAATGAGAAAAAAGGAGAGTGTGTGCACGCAGATGGAGAGAGTGATGGAGTGTTGAGGATGGTTGCCTTCTCCGAGGCAGGGGAGAATGGTGATGGAACAAATTGAAGGGCTAGCATTAGCCTACCAGTGTCCTGTGTGTGCAGGGAGGAGATAATCCTTCCAAGCTGCACCCTCACAAACATACAAGTTGACAGAGAGAGAAAGAGGCGACGGACAGGACAACCGAGAGAGAGGGGGAGGATTTAGTTTGCAGCCAGGAAAATGTTCAAAATACTGGAGTTGTGCAAGCTGTGTTCTTTCCTGCAGTGCTGCTGCAAAGTAGCGGATATGCTGGCAAACGAGCTGTACACACTAAAAAAAGGCATGATTTAGAATGACAAACTACACCGTTGAAGAGGACTTGGTTTATCACAAACTCCTTCGAAACACTCTGAAACTCACTGAGCAAGAAGCGCTGAGAAAACTCTCCAAGTTCTCTGGCTACAAAGTGGATTAGTGGTAATCCCCTTCGCCTGAGTGTGCAGAATCACACACAGATGAGGGCAGGTGAAAATATGCACAGTATGTAAAAAAAACACTGAAATATGGGGGCTTATGTGAATGATACATATAATCTGAGCATGTGAGCTCTAAAGACAACCTTGTGAAGGTTCTGGTTAACTCTTTGCATTGTATACAACGTGCTAAAAATAGACACATTATAACAATAAGATGTTTTCTCCATTTCATTATCTACAGAACATCCACATTCCAGCTATTTAAGTTATAAGCAATAATCAATAAAATCCCAAAAAAACTCATTCTGTCATGCCACTGCTTGCGGTGGTTTACTCCTCTAGTTAAAGTCATTTAGAAATATGACTTGATCTTCTGTGCTGATATACAGTCAGTGTATACCCAGTTGTCACAGGATATTGTGATGTTTACTGGAACAGGCTGACCAAGCCCTTTAAAAATAATAAGTTTTAGAAAACTGGGCATTAAGGGAACCATCTCATTTTCTAGTTACTCAAACAATAAACACATTATTTTGCATGTAGTATTGTGGTCATGGGAGTGCTTTAAAAAAACAAAGAGAAGAAGAGAAGAAAGCAAATGCATGTCATGTAATTGCAGGGCCTGTACATCCATTTTCCTCTCCGAGAAGCCACAGAGTGGTCAGACTTTGAACAAGAGAAACTAAACTACAAATTCAAACTGACTCCTCAAAGCTGATCTGATCCAAGGATATATTGATATAATCCACCATTATACATTTGGTTACTTTTAAAAATGAAATTTCATGCTGTTTGAAAGCTCTGTATTAATCCCATCAGGGAAGAAATATGCTCACAGTTTGTTTTTCTGGCACCATCTTTTTACACTTACTTTTTTTTTTACCTTTCTTTCTTCTATTTGTATTGCATGTATGTACAAATGTTCACACGCAGTATTCTAAAAGGTGAGTTGCTTTGTATAAAATGATCAAATTAAAGTGTTTTTTTTTTTTTTTTGCTTCAGTAAGCGCATTAAATGAACCTGCCAGACGGATCAATGCAATGCATTATCACTGCTGATGCTGGAGTCGAAAGCAGCTGTTAGTGAGAGCACGCACAATTTCAATCTGCCTTTTAATGTCAGCTTTTATTGACACAGCTTGCAGCTGAGGGCTGTGTTTATACCGGAAGTCACGATAAAGACAGCTTTCTTTTCGAGATAACTCGCTTTCCTTCTTCGCAAAAGGCGGCACAGGTACACTATAATCACCAAGAACTGTGAAATAAACTGCAAATGCATAATGAGTGCAGCATATGACCGCCCAGCATTCCTCTGCCTCAGCCAAAGACCCAAGGGATGGATTTCAATTTATGAGGAAACTTTTTTTTTTTTTGTTCCTGCTCTCTCTGTTTTGACAAGATAAATGGAACTACATATTTACAACTATAGCTGACCTGGTATTTTGTGTACTGGAATGGAGGGAGAAATAAGCCAGGCTCTAGTAAAATACTACGGTCAACTATGTAACCAGTTAAAACCAGTCTGCTTTGATAAGACTTTTCCCTGCTTATCCTTTTCATCAGGATTTATTTTTCAAAGTCTTTACTTTTACCCCTATTCTTCTCTGTATCTTGACTTTGCTTCCCACAAAAAATAGACTACAGAAAGTACAATGCATCATCTTTTAAATGGACATTGCAAGGGGCTCAATGACCTCACCCAAATGTGTGGTTTGTAGACTGTGTGAACTCTCACCGTTCTTCCCTAAACGAAAGATATTTACATGACACACTGAAACTGAAGTTTGCAAGCTACTCTGGTTCTTGAGTAATTTTCCGTAGGCTCCAGACACTCTAACTGTACGTCTGTGCAGCTTGAGTAATACTTTCACTTCAGTAAACTGTCACTAAGTAGGGGTTCCTCAAGGCAGCATCTACTGTGCAGTCACAACATGGGAATAACCCATAACCCTCATATTCTACATACTAATATTGCATTTAATCCAAATAACTTTGATTTATTATGACACCAGAGCCAATTACTTACAGTTCAGAGGATAGTAGATCACTAAAATAAAGATCATTCAACTAAACTGAAATTAAAGCCAACTAAGTAAAGGCCGAGCTAGAATTGGTAGACAATGGTCTTCATTTTGAACATATCACACATCACTTCGCAAAATCAAAGCTTAGCCAACCATTCATTTTCTTTGTAGCAGACAGTGACTTTAAACGCCAATAACATCACAAATTAAAAAGGTTTCTCTCTGAAATTTAAAAAAAGTTCACAAACTGAACTCGCCTGTGAAACAGCAAACTATATTCTCCTTGAAGGACCTGAGTCTCAGGAACAGTTCTGTACAATTATGAGGCAAAAATCAAGAACCTTTTGGCTAGAAAGGCAGATCTTCTTGACAAAATGGTGGTTTATGTTAGTAGGAAGGTCTATCCATGGTGCTGAAGCATCAGTGAGATGGGTTTACGGTCATGTTAGGACCTGACCTCAGTGACTGTGATGAAATGAAACAGTTAGATGACTCATCAGCACCTTAGTTTAGGTTTAAAATGAACCCACATGACAAATCCCTGAGCCCTCTGCATGGCCAAATTGGAAGCCTGCATCTAAAGCTCATTTCAAAGGCCCTTCTTCATACTTTGGAGTGAGTAAAAATGTAAATAATAATGAGAAACGTAATTTCATCTTCAGGCCAAAGCTTAGAAATTGTTTAATAGTGTCAAAATAAGAGTTTTTAATCTGTAGTGTATTTGCTATTTTATGTAGTTTGATTTAGCGAATCTGGAAATATATAATATATCATTAATGCTGTTGCTTCATTGGAAAAATAAGAAAATAGAATTATTGTATTATTGTTCTTAATAATAATAATAATATTATTATTGGTGGTCTTATTAGTAGTAGTGGCCTAATATACTCTATACCAGAGGTTTTCAAAGTGGGAGGTGGGCCTCTGTGGGGGCTCCAAACAGTGCCCAACCTACACCCCTTTGTCATGCAATTGCATATAACTGTAACTGTAATAGTAGTTAGTCACAAATTAAATGTCCAAATAATAATAAATAAATAAATCATAATTTAATGCACGTCCTTCACTCTCTCTGAATGTCTAACATTAAGAAGTTAAAGGTATTTATTTTTTTTATTTTTTTTAAATAAGACTTCTCCTTACAGTAAACTCGGGCAGGATCATGTGGTTTCTTCACCCTCCAGAGCCATGGAATCCAATGGTAAAGAGAAACCTTTGAATAAGCCAGCTTCTGTATACATACCACACAGTCAGCCAGCTCTCAACCCGAGAAAAAAGACCCTCAGCAAACCCCAATTTAAACAGCTGCACAAGCTGGTCACTGTTGAGACTCTCGTTAGCTTAAGGCCTGTGTTGACGCCAGCAACAAGCAGTGTTTTGTAACAGGTAAAATCAGAGGGGAACTATCTGCGTGGCTTTTGAGAAGGAGTAAATTAAATTGCCAGTTAGTAGTCATTGAGGAGGTAAACCACAAACCTCAGAGTTGAGGATGGTGGAAATCTTTTGCATGCATTACACTTTACACCAGGAGGGGTGGGACATATTACCATGTCTATGCTGTTTTCTTGTGAAAATAAAAAAAACACTCCACAAGTGATAGTTAAAGAGGTATAAATAACAGTGGGAAAAAAATACTCTGATCTGCCTTTAGATAACAGGCAGTGATGTGGCAAAAATGCTCAACAGCTTGGATGCCTCCTGACTGAAGGAACACATTTGTAAGCAATCTTGTTAAAAAAAAAAAAAAAAAGTTACAAAAAAATGCCATAAAGTGCAAAAAAAAAAAGTTTTAACATTTGGTGCTTCTATTATACTGTAGATGGAAAAAAGTAGTTACCCAATCAGATTTAAAAATGCCATAAAGTGCATTTCTGTCACTATCCAGACACAGCAGATGATTAGAGAGAAAGAGGGAAAGAGAGAAAGAGAAAAAAAAAAGAGAAAAAGAGGGAAGTGGAAGGGAAAGATTGAGAGACAGAAAATTCCATCCTCCTCCCCCTGTAATTGTAAACACAAGAGTAGGGGCAAGTTTTCCCTCTCAGCATTTACAGGGTCAGCTCATCACACTTTAAAGGACAACAAATACAGACTAAATCCCCCTGCTTTGTGCCCATTCAGCTCTGACTTCAGTGAATTTTACTTACCGACGTCTGAGTTGCAAAACGCCTGCTGAGGATGCGCAGGGGAGCAGCTGCAGGCTTCTGCTATTTCTTCCACTCGCCAGAGAAACAGGATGGCCAGAGTGACTAAACAACTGTTCGCCGTCCAAGTCATCTTAGAAAACTACTGCTGTTTTTTATTCTTTTTAAAAAAAAAAGAGGTTGGGTGTGGAGGAGAATTGTAAAGGAAGTTGCGCAGGCTGAGCAGTCCTAAAGCGAGCCCTTTAAAAAAAAAAGGTTAAAGTAATGTCCCCCCCAGCTTCAAACAGACGGTCCACTTGTCAAAGTTAGAGATGCACAAGGCGTAAGAGGGGAGTTCATTCCTGTTGGACTGGCTGTGCTCAGGCTCCGGTTCCTCCAGAAATCTGTTTTCCACTACCGTCAGGAGCAGTTTTTATTAGTGAAGGCTGGCAGCAGACTCCTCCCCTGCTTCTGGTCTCAGCCAGTGAGCACAACAGCACTGTGGAGGTCAGGGGCTCCCGAGGTTTTCACATCCACCCGCTGTCCCCCGTCACCTTCTGTCACAATTCTGTTGTCCGGAAAAGTGGATGATAAAATTTGGAGGGTGACACATACAACATCTGTTAAGTAATCTGCAAAACTATCAGTAGTTTTCTTTTCCATAAACTATAACCTCAATTTATACTTAAATATTATTTTTATTTTTTTTCCAAATCTTAATCAACAATCCCCCCAATATAACAAGATTTAAATCTAACTTTATTTACTTTTTATTTATGATTTATTGTCATCAGAACTCTAATCCTATAAGCAAACGAGAAATCGCCTGAAATAGCATTAAAATAGGGTCATTATGTTGTAGGTATTTTCTTTATCTCACGATCTCTGTGAGTACATTTAGGTCTCACAAAGTCACCGGACAGCTATTTTGTGGTTTTTCCATTCCAACATCACCTCATTCCTGTCATGTAGCCTGTGGGACACATGGGTGTGTGCTCAGTTAAATTCATGGCAAACTGATCATGGGTTTATTTTTATTTTTATTTTTTCAAATGGAAATGTTGGCCTCATGGTGACACTGCAGAAAGGTCAGGGGGTCACACAAAATCAATAGGATTAGTATCCATGAACATCCACAGTAAATTTAAAGGAATACTTCGATATTGCAGGGAATACTCTTATTTTGTTGATGCTTGAGCGTATCAATTTTCTCATCTAACGCTCCGTCAGGGAAAAAATAAGCAAAACATCTAACTATTCCTTTAGTTTGACTAGTAGCTGTAAGGGTTTACTGCTCTGGGCTGACCTCCATATGCACCTCCATCCTGTGGTAATAGTAACCTTACAACACTTACCGTATCTTACAATACCTGTGGTATCACTACAAGTTGAACAACTTTCACACAGTATTGCTCTGATTAGTGCTCTTCCCTTTTTTTGTATGTTCTCTGTTGTTTTGCAATGTAATATTAACCTGAAATAACTGTTTTTGTTGTTCACTTGGGGGCAGCAAAAACAAGCTGTAAACACAACACTGACATGTCATGACCTTTAATCAGAAATACTTTATTGATCAGTAAGCACAATTATATAATGATATCCTACAATAGTATAATATGATAAAAGTCTAAGTTTGTACATTATAATACAA
>NW_023339696.1:13053649-13065870 GCF_004916995.1 Morone saxatilis | reverse complement strand
TCAATTCAATTTTATTTGTATAGCGCCAATTCATAACAGAAGTTATCTCAGGACACTTTTCAAATAGAGCAGGTCTAGACCGAACTCCTTTTAACATTTACAGAGACCCAACAGTACCACCAGTAGCATTTATGTTACAGTATATGACCAACAGAAGTGTAATACAGTTAATATGGTGAAACTGTTAACAAACAACTGCCTCTTTACACATCTAGCAGCTACAGAGCAACATTATCATTCACTTGGAGTCGTGTGTCTGGTCACCTGGCGATAGTAAGTCCAATATTCACTCTCTTGTAGCTGTTTTTGGTCTCTACCAACTGCTGAGGGAAATATCTGGATCTTTAGCTGCTATATGTTGTACTGTATATTCACAGGTTTGTCTGTCTGCTGTTCGGTACTGAGCAGGTAGTGTACTGTGTAGTGTAGCGACTCCTTTTCACCTGTCATTTGATAGCTTCATATTTTTTAATAAAATCACTGAATATAGCTGCTTTATAATGATAATGATAATTCACAGATGAGAAAATACTAATGTGGTTCTTGCTGACTAATCCTCAGCCCACGCCACACCACAACTGTGGTTTTAAATTCAGGGAGAGTGTTCATGTGTGTGCATTCAGACTATTAAAACATTGTTTCAGATGAAAATACCGAGGAAGAATGAAGGAGGAGTGGTGGAGTGGGGAGAAGTGACATCATCCCCTTAAACTTAATAGATTCAATCTGGCGGCGATTCCCCCAGCGTAAGCTACCCAAACCCCTCCACCCTTCTGTGAAAGAAACATTATGCTATAGTCAAATTCTTAAGTTGTTCCTCATCCCTTAGTCGCACACAAAAATAGATGGCTCTTTTGTTGGAAAGTTTACTCTGCAACACCACCTTCAGGAAACGGAGGATCTCAAGAGTTTTGGGTTTGCGGCCTCCCGTGTTGTTTCTGGCTTAGACGCAGGAGATCACAGTGAGGGCATGGTGTATTTGATGATTAGAGCTGATGATGAATAATGAAAAGGACCAGAGAGAGAGAGAGAGAGGGCTGTATGTGCTGCCTCGCTCCCTGACATCATATTTGGCCACCGACTGTCAGCCTTCTGGCTACTCTGGCAAATATTTCCACTCTTTTCCATAGTTGAGCATTTTTGCCTGGTTGCTTTTCCACAGGTTTCTTTTACTTGATGTCTGTGTAAAAACAGGGCAGACACAGCGAGAGCAGAGAGGAAAATGGGACAACCAATTGACTTGTCATCTTTGTAATGACTAACCTCTGCATCTTTTTCTGCCGTAGGAAAATTTAATTCAACATGTCTTTGCCATTAGCATTGGAGTATGAAGTTAGATAAGGAAAGTTACCAAATTGTTAGAAATTTTGCAAGCCAGCGTGACTCGTAAGCAGAGTAGAAGTTACCAGACACATATTACGGCACAACAACGCAGATGCTGGGGCGTGGAACAGGAATTAAGACACGTGAAAGGAAGTGACACATCCAAGACAAAATGAGCAGAAAAAATATGCTTCCACCTCTTTCCACAGTTTACCAAAGATATCAGAGAAACAGCAGACGCCTTCTTCTGGGCAAAGCCTGCCGCCCCCTGTCCAAACAGTCGGCTTCCTCTGCACTCAGATGCTGACTGATGTGGTGGGCTCTGCTCAGATCACAGCCGTGTCGCCGGCTCCTGGGCATATTTCAAAATGACCTCACAGCATGACCATTCTGAGCTATTTCCCACACTGCCACTCTCCCTTTAGAACGGGGTTTTCACTCGCCAGTTAAGATCTGGATTATTGTATCAACATTTGGTTTTAATTTGTTGAAAGAGGGCTGATTTGTCAAAGAAGTGCAATGTAAGCAGCCCCCTGTGTACATTACCCACTATAAATGCCAAAAGGGGCTTAGGAATGGCCTGAACCTCCATCCCCTAAATTACAGACTTGCAAGGCCAGGAATACTTTCTGGAGGAAGTGCCCGGCAAGACAGAAAAAGAGGGTCTCATTGCGGGAACTGGTGGGTGATGTGGCAGTGACCCACATCCTCTGACGCCCCCACCCCTCTCTGCCCTGTTGCCTGCACACATCCCACATGACCTGACCACCTTGTAAGCTTTCGGACTATCCATCCCTTGATTCATGTCCACCCCCTCCTCTTTATCATCTGTGTGACCCGGCCACAACCTAGGGGTAATTCCCATCACTTTCCATTCATCAGTACAGCTATTCATATTTAATTGGTGACAGTTCTGAGACAATGAATCAGCCTTTGCAAATTCACCTCAGGGACAGGAGGAAAACATCTGTTTGAAAGACAAAAAACCCACTCAAATCACGCTCTGGGATCCATGTCTGACTCTGAACTGGCCTCAGTGTGGCATCAAAACCGTAGACTGTGTGTAGCTTGCCTGGCTTTTAGTGGAATTGTTACTCAGAGTAACGTTTAATGTAATGTTTACAGAATACTACCCTTTTACGAAACAGACGTATACTGATAAAACAATAGGTCAGTTATTGTACAGTCATTTCTTCCACAGCACTACAGAGCTGTCACTCCATGACTAGTATGTCTGGGGCAGCACTTGAAATGACAAACAATTAAACAGAAAGTGTTTAACCTCTCCAGATCGTTTTGGCTGGTTGGCAGACAACAATGACACAGTATCACCTCAACTCAACGCAACACAGTGTTGTGGTGAATGTGGTAACAAGCAATTGCCTATTCACCAGCAGACATGGAGCAGATTAACATTCATTTGGAGATTTATTTCTGACAAAGGTCTTTAAGCTCTGTTCTTACTTTTTACCAAATCCCAAGGCAAAATATCTGGCAGTTTAGTAGTTAAACGCTCCACTATGTTCACCAGCAAATTGCTAACTTTGACTTTGTGATGGGAAGGCAGCAAAAGTGGGTTTATCAGAGCTGCCTGCTGTGGGCTGAAAGAGGCTGATGTGCCTGAATAAAAACTGTAAAGTTGCAGGCCTTAAAATCAAAACAATGAACTGAAAGACGCCAAAATGGTCTGTAAATTGAGGGGAATCATCGCTGAGGGATTTCTTTCACATTACATGTAGTCATTTCATACAAAAATATGTATCATCGCAGCTTGACCAGCTAATACTGAAATTACACAACACTTAAAATTTTCCATTGTATTGTCTGTGACGCAGATGGAGTGTGAAAAGTGACATGTTTGCTATTTTGATTTACGCAGAACTTCCTCCATTCACTACACTACCATCCTTCCAAATACAGCTCCCTTGAACTAATGGCTTTACTATTTGTATCATAATAACTCTATAAGCCATGTATATATTTGTAGTGTCAATTGAATTGTTATTTTGTTGTGTTTTTGTTATTACAACACATTTCCTGACATAAGGGGGAATTCGGAAATTTCGGGAAGGAACTGGAGTTTAGGCGGTTAAATGCAATTACCTAAACCATTGTTCATAAAACCCACTCAATGGAATTTAGAAATACTGGGGCAAACCAAACAAACAAAGATGACTTTAAAGGCCAATTATTTGGTGGGTTAAATGACACAACAATGAAAATACAGCCAGATATTACTCACAGCAAAACGAGTCTACACTGTGATGAAATAACTGAACTTTCCCTCCTTCCTTCCCAGTGAATTACACTGCGCACACAGCCTTGCACTCTCTCCTGGCTGACTGAACCATAGGTATGAGTACAACACTGAACCATGCAGAGGAGTCATCTTCAAATATACACATTGATCACGTAATCCTCGCAACTGATCGGTGGTCTTTAATCACGTCATGGTTTGTTGTTGACACAGGCAGTTGCCTTTCTCAGAAACCCATGAGTCACTGTCCGTTAAATGCGGCTGGTTTATCCCACCTGCCCAGGCATGTAAGCCTGCATGTTGTCAAAGTGTGACTGTTGTGTGAAGCCGAACTGCAGGAAGACTGGAAGACAGTCTGGTGTGTGGTGAAGACACAATTGCTCGGGAAGATTCCATGATTCATGAAGAGGAAACTGCTATCATCTTAATCAAAGCCCTGTAAACAAAAACCCTTTGACATCCAGTATCTGATGATGTTGAATAAAGCCAACGTGTTTGAAGTTTGCTGTTTTTTCTCTATTCGGCACGAGTGTGTTGATAAATGTTTTGAGTTTTATTCCCACGGAAAGAAGTTCGGACGGAGAGTCTAGCACAAAGTCAGGGCAGATACCTTGTTAATTAAAGGAATAGTTCAACATTTTAGGAAATATGCTTATTAACTTTCTGACGGAGAGTGAGATGAGAAGATTATTACCACTGTTAAGTAGGCTTTAAGGTTTCAAGGTAACAAAACTACTGCTCAGTAATTAACACATTATATCTCATTTGTTTAATCTTTGTAATACACAGAATATAAAAATGGCAAGGGGTTATGTGCTGGATCCTATCATTAGGAGGGAAAGAGGAGAAAGCTTTAAAAAAATCCTCCTGAAAATGAATCATTTTCTTTGTAACAACATCATCCAGTCACATGACCTTAGACATGTACTGATCTAAATTACTAATGTTGGAGAGGATTTCTTTGCCATGCATGGACCTGCGGATAAATCGGAATTCCAGTAAAGAAAAGGCAGCTGGGAAGGGCTAAATAATAATCAGCTAAATAATAGTCAGCTCTGAATGCTGCTCCTCACAAGGCTGAACAGAAAAGACAGAAGGCTAACGTTACTAGACAAGAGGTAGCTAAAATCAATAAAGGAGCCACCAGCTGTGTGTGTGTGTGTGTGTGTGTGTGTGTGTCTATGTAGCCTCCATCACCGAATTGTATGTCTCTCTCAGTTTACATGTTTGTGTTTATATGAGTTTAGTTCATAAGCATGTTTCCCAAAATGTTAAACAGTTCCTTTAAGGTAATGTTTGACATTGACAAATGTCATATAATGTTTATATTACAGCATTCATTTAGCCCTCCCAGAACTAAAATGAGGCTATAAATCAGTCTGATGATTACTTGGCTCTGTTTGCACTTGTCATGTGTCTCATATTAAACTCCAGATTAGGATTTATGTTTTCTGTTGCTCTTATGAAGGACAAATTAAGTCACACACAGAAACGCACAAAGAAAATGTTCTAGAAATCACTTTATTCATTTTTCCAAACGCATAAACAATCAGGAAAAGATACTTGACATCAATTAAAGCACAACCAGGTGATTGACCGGTAGCTAATCAACAAGATCAATGAAAAATAAAAATCACTCAGATAATATTCATTGCAGTGTATTGAATAATAGGCACATTGATCAGATGTGAGAATTCAGATTCAGCCCGGTCCTGGTGCTGAATCAGACATATTCTGGTCTCACTACAAAGAGGTAGATGTACTTGTCATCAGGACAGGGATAGGCAGCAACGTGGGTCTCATTCATAGGGATTTGGGCCATATTGACCTTGAAATCCTGAACCTGACTGATGTACTTGCCTTGGCACAAGAGCAGGAGCCGGTTGCGAAAGAGGATGCGGCTCTGCTGGGTGAGGCGGTTTTGGGGATACAGCCTTGCCATAGGGAAGGACTCGCACCTCAGACCTCGGTTTGAACATTGCTGTTGGTTCTTGAAGACATTTGCCTCCCAACTAATCTTGTTGTCCTTGAAAATCAGGCTGTTGTGGACAGGTGTGCTGAATGACTTGGTTGGAGCATTATAGTCATAATACATGTGGCCGTTGTAGTGATTGTAATAGTGGGTTTGGACTGGAGCATCCTTCAACTCAATAGCAGTGCTCCATGGCTCAGCGGTGTAGATCCTGGGCTGGAAATTATCATCTTCGCTGCTGAACTGTGGGTTGGACAGATTGCTGAAGAGAACAACATTAAACTGGAGTGCTTTCAACATGTTATCACGATACATATCCTTATGAGTGCTGTAGAGAGGAGACTCGTACTCCAGCTCATACAGTTTCTCAGCAGGGATCATAGGGAAACGGATACGACTCAACAGGTCAACCTGGGTTTTCAAACTGGTGAGAGAGATGCCCTTCTCCGTGATCCACCTCTCCACAGTCTGAAGCAGAAAATATTCATCTGGCACTACCAGGTCGGAGCGGGTTAGAAGGGCTCCGAGGAGCTCACTGGAGAGGCTAGTCCAAGCAGGAGAGCTGGTCAGATTTTGGTAGTTCCAGGCCAGATACTGAATACAGTTCTCCCGGAGGACCAAGTCCCCAGTTTCCTCTGCATATTCGTAAAGGGATAGGGGGGTGTGAAACAAAGTGTCGTCTGGGAGGATTTTAGAGAACATCCGGCCTGCGTCCTCCATCAGCTGCTTCACCCCAAACTTAGAGGCCATCCAGTGGAGGCACTGCACGGAGGAGTAGGTCACGTCTATCTTGCGGGTATAAATGTACCTATTGAGAACCAGATTGTAGAATAAGGGTTTGATTTTGGTTTTTCAGTGATTTTGTTTTCTATGTACCTTCTTACTAAACAATTAGGTGATATTAAAATGGATTCTGTATCTTAAATCAACATGAGTTGTTACAGTTTCAGTATACCTGATGAAGGAGGTGAAATGCGGTTGGCAGGACTGGCTGAGGCTGACCGTGATGTTATTAATTCCCTCTGAAGCATTGAACAGTGGGAACTGTGAGAGGATTATTTTGTGCGCACATATCGTTATCCTAACCATCTCTGGGGTCCCGTCCTCCTGTCTGTTTCCAGTTGCAAATTGGACTAAGATCAGGAAGTCACAGCCATTCCCAGTGTCAAAGATTTGGCCGAGCGCATCAGACAGACCGAGGCTATGGTCCAGCAAGCGTGTAGAATCACCGATGGTGAAGTTTGTGCCTGAAATCAGAAATCAATGGGACATTGGATAGAAAATGAGCATGAAAAGTAACAAGCTTTCTATTTACTGGATCAGATGTGTTCTTTATAATGGGGCCTTTGCCTTGTAAGAGTTTAGATACAAACCGGCTGTTTCACAAATAACTCCAACATCCTCTTTGTGGGAGCAGTCAGTCACTCCCCAGCCTTTGAAACCACAAGAAGACAGATGCTTCTCTGTGCCTTTACAGGTAATATCATCCAGCCAAATAGGTCCAGTTGCTATGAAGTAAAATAAAAGGGAATAAATTAGTTAATTATGAACTTTCTGATAGCTGAATTTGCGGTGTTTGTATGTCACAGCTTTAATCACAACTCCTCAGTCATTACAATCATTTCGCTGCCCTCTGGTGGCGGATAAAAGGAAGTACCTTTGCCGTAGTCTTTCCCAATGACGACAGATTTGGCTCCGGGGAAGTGGAGCTGACGACACACCACCTGGGCCTCAGCCATGTCCCACCCGTCGTCACACACCGTTCCCCATTTCCCTTCATGGTAGACTTCCACACGGCCCTCTGAAACATTCTTGGAGCCAAACAGCCTCACGTCACCTTCCTGCGGCTCAGGGTTTCTGTCTGTATGCACAGGCGTAGGACATTAACCATGACAGCAGATAAGTTAAACAAACATATTGCATACAGTTCTTTTGCAGTTCAACATCCAAAATTAGTACAGTACTAAAACGGATTTCTTTGCTTGAATTACTTTCAAGGTAAAAATTCTCAGCATTTTGTTAGTTTTTAATGCAAGTTCTTCATATTACTTACCCAACAAGTTCAATCTGAACGCACTTCCAGCAACGTGGAGAAGTAGCAGAAGCCACAGAGTGCATACTTTTCGATGTGTGAGCATTTCCAACCTCAAGTGTAGGACTCTTGACACAGATATATGATGACAAAGAACCTGCAATGTGAGAAATGTGCTATTTCTACTTTACTTTACAATTTAAGATATGTCCTGAAGGATTTCGAGAGAACCGAGTAGAGCTGCAGTGTGGTCTTTTAGCATTTACAATACATCTATTGTTTAAAAGAGTGAATATAAAACCACTGTAGCTTTTGCCTGCACTTTATGTTAATGTTTTAATGTTTTCATTAAGATGGAATGCAGTTCAGTTTAATATTTATTCAAATTGAAACTGACTTAACCAAATCTGTGCATTCATACATTAAAAGGTCAAACAGTCAAACATATTATGAAACCACATTACCTTCTGGCTGTTAAGTGCTGTCGTCCTCAAATGCGCTTCTCTCTTTAGAAGTCTGTGACTCGAATCTCACTCCTTTTTAAGTCCTGCTAAAAACAGGATGCATAGGTTCACTTCCCCACTTCTGCTGCTTTCCCAAAGTTTCATTTCACATTAAAAGCAAACAGGAGGTTGCTCAACAGTGTTTTGTCCCAACTTGTTTGAGGACAATGGCTGTCCCAGTTTTGTAGAGAGACCCATATCAAATCGCAAGACGCAGAAAATAGGAATCAAGCTTTTACTCATCCCACCAAAAACAGTACATACAATATAATCAAATTTTCACCAAAATGTCCTTCGAATAATGTTGAGTTTTTTGAAGAATAAAAACAGGCCTTTAGTTATTCTACTGAAAATAACATTGTGGTGTGTACAGAATGATAACATGGAGCAAAGGGAGAAAAAAACCTCTGACCTTTTGAGAGTGTGCAGTATGTGCATGAAAATGTTTTTCTTTATGGAAAAAAACTCACAGTCTGACAAATTAATCTTTTGTACATTCATTAGAAGAAAGGCTACAGTGCTGTTGAGGGCCACCTTTGGCCTTGGAAGGAAATGATCCACCACAAGACATGCTGGCATTGTCTGTTTCGACTGGCACTTTCTCAAAAACCCGAAACAGGACCACATTTTACAGTCTCAGCACCATAGTTCTATTTATACTGAAGATGATCCTTTAAGGGTTAGAGTTTTAACAAACTCAATGAGGAAACAGCGAGTACAGTTACTTCAACAGTGACTGGATTGTAAACAAAATAGAACAACAGTGCAGTGGCCTCAAAAGCAAGTCTCTAAATGAACTCCAAGCCTTCATATTTCACGTCGCCAATCTTGGTTTCAGGTAAAAGGATGCGTCCGTCAAGTGTGAAGGCCATGATGTACGTGGCAATCTTTCCGGCGTCTTCCTCCGACTTGAGAGCCAGAATGATCTGGTCGTCCGTATTGGGGACAAACTTGAAGGAGGAGAAACCGTGAGTGGGGTTAAGAGGACCCACTCGACTTACAATGATGTCTTTGAAATCTGGCGAACAGCTGAGGACGAGGTTTGTGCCGCGGCGCTCGTCCGCCGTCTCCTCGTAGCGCTCCTTGCTGGCGCGGCGAGGCAGGAAAAACCAGCGCTGCAGGGTGTCGCTCCATGCCGCTGACTCATGGATGAGATACCCTGCAGAGATGGGACACGGTGAAGAGTGAATGGAGATGAAAGAAACAGAGGCGATCCTGAGCAGGACCAGATTTAAATCCTCACCTGGAGGCGCTATCCCTGCAGCAGACTTAAGAGAATTGTACTTGGGAACCCAGTTCTCATGCTGTACATCCCCTCTGAAGCCCACTACTTTCACCCACTCTGGGTTGTTGTTGACGAACTCTCCTTCAGTGGTGGTCCACTCTTTCCCCAGACCGCCGACGTACAGGCGCTTGTCCTTCACTGCCAACCACTCAGCTTTGAACCCTGTCAGGAGAAAGTATATAAGTACATTAAAAGTACCTATTAAACATAAAACACTCTTGTCCTGCATTTAAACCCCTTCTTAAAATATTTATGATAAAGAAAAAATGGCTGTAACTGTATTTGTCACACATAACTAGGGGAGTTGCGAGATGATCAAACAAACTCTGCTACTACTTCGAACCTTTTCGAGCCTCAGTTCCATTTATTTAAATGAAACCATGTGAAAAGATTCAGAGGGGAAATGTCTGTTAACCAACAGTTTGTCTGGAACGATAAGAGGAACTGGAGTTTGTGGCGGTTTCACAAGACCAAGCTATTGTATTTTAGACTTATCTAAAAAGTAACAAGTAAAGAAAGATGTCAAAAAAATCAGTGGGGTAAAAAGTACAACATTTCCCTATCAAGTACCATAAAATGGAATTACTCAAGTTAAATACTGAATTACAACAAGTGTGAGAACAGGGTAATGCCGACCTTTGGCAACGTTGCCGTCGCCGTCAGTTAAGATGACCCAGGGCACGGCCTTGTCGCCATCAATGTGGTAGACTATGCCCGTCCTGTCGTCGACGCTGTAGAGCTTCCCATTGAACACCACCAGCTCAGACAGCTCCATACCCCTGCCCTTCTCCGACAGGTGGCTTTCCAGCACCACCCTGTCCGCGTCCCAATCAACTGCTACCTTGTCACCACTTTGGGACACCAACAGGTACCCCCGCCGCATGTAGCTGAACCATGTCAGCTTCTTGTCACTGCGAGAGCTCGTGTCCAGGTCGGCAATGACCCCAATGCGGTAGCGGGTGCCCTGCGGCGTGTGCTCCGGCGGACTGAGAGGGTAAGTGTCGTTGTAGCGAGAATCGGACTGCTGGGTGTCGACGGGACTGGCTCTCCAGCCGTGCGAGCCGTAGGAGTGAGAGCGCAAGCCTGGGCTCAAGTGCATGAAGAGCAGCAGAAACAGGGCCAGGGAGAAGGCCACCACCACAATGGGCTTCCACTTCAGGCGGAAACGAGGATCGGTGGTGTTGGCCATGGAAGCCAACATAGGGAGGCCTCCTACAGAGATGCGCAGATTGTTCATAGGCTCATTCTGCTCCAGTCGAGTGAAGCCTGGGTGAGCAGGCATGGAGGACGGAGGTCTGGAGTGACCTAAAGGAAAATAAAGACAGACAGTAAGTACACTTGTCTAACACGAAACAGGGCAGCAGCAGGCTGTCAGAAAGAAAAGATAACGATTGACGTGTAATTGCTAATTTACCAACTGACAGGTTGAACGAGTCTACTTGACTACAATGTCCCATATTTCACCCTTGCTCTACAAGTAGGTAACAGCAAAACCAGTTGCTCGGGTCCTCTAAGGACCTGATCTGTTTGGTGACATCTGGAAGTTGCTCGGAATTCCTCCCGGATCCGTATTCTTCATTTGTGCTATAATTTGTGTCCATACTTTTATTTTACTGTTGGTCTATTCAATATATATGACATCTATTACATGTATATTCATCCTGGGAGAGGGCCCCTCCTCTGTTGCTCTACCTGAGGTTTCTTCAATTTTTTCCACCCATGTTAAAGAGTATTTTTTTTCTTTTTTCAAATCTAAAGGGTCTAAAGATAGAGACACACTCCACATCTCTGAGCATACATTTGAATAAAAGTATCTTGTTACTAATCCCTCGCCCATTTCACTCGGTAAATGTCAGACAAGCTTAAGATCCTCTGATTTTCATGAGAATATGTAACTTTTTGCTGAACACTAAATGCTATATAACATAGTGTAACATACCTGACCAAATAAGGCAGTAGCAGGAAATTTAATGGAGCAGTGGTGTGATATAACGCTTATGAATTCATGTGTTATTTCTTCTTTTAAAAGTTACATAGCCTTGAACTTGGTCATTTTTCCTCAAGTACAGTTTACCATTCAGGTTTGTGCCGGTTTATTTTATCAGGTACAAGCCGTAGTAACTTGAACCGTACGGATCTGGCTGGAATATAAAGCTATACTGATTCAGTTGCAGGAAACAGTTGTTACATCTGTTTTGCCCTAAAAGGTCTAAATGTACTTTAACCCCATAATGAACATCAATGAGTGAAAGGCACACGTTATTAGACATTTAGATAATAAAACTCAATCTTATCCTACTCACATACTCTCCATAGGTAGACTCTACATCAAATCTGTAGTCCCGAGGTGGCTTGGAGATCTTCAATTCGGCCTATATTTTCAGCATTATTTTAAATTCTGGTAAGAGCTCAATCAAGCGAGTGAATGCCGGGTTAAACATTGCAGGACAAGAAGCAGGAAGTAGCCCAGCTTTAGGTTGGGTGACTATCAGGTGCACAACCAACACTGCATTGTAAACGTGGAGGCTGGGAGGAGCCCATTCAGTGACGGGACGGCTGCTGTGAACAGGTAAATCAGGAAAGACAGATAATACAGCCAGATAATACAGCCCCACTGTCACCATCATTGATTTGGTAAGAAAATGCGGACACGATTAGTCCATCAACAGAGAATTAATCACCAAACACCTCTTCCCTTTATGGCCTGAACTATTTTGAAGCATTTTTAAGCATTGACCTCTTCAACTCCTCCCTCAGAGTGTCAAAACACTGAGTCATTAGTCATTACTGGTTCTGTTAATGTGCAATAAGTCGATACACTTCATTATTATGTCATTCTTGTAATTATT
>NW_023339696.1:13053394-13053556 GCF_004916995.1 Morone saxatilis | reverse complement strand
TGTGGAATATGTTTACATTTATGTTTACTTTGTTTATAGGCTCTTATTATATCTCTTAGACTCTTATTATATTTCTATTTTTATTTTTACTTTTTACTTATATGTATATAACTATACATATATTTCTATTCTATATATTGTAATATAATTATTATTTATATT
>NW_023339696.1:13051339-13053294 GCF_004916995.1 Morone saxatilis | reverse complement strand
CCCCCATCAATACATTGATTTCAACTGATTCTGACTTTGGACTATTGGTCAGATAAAGCAAGACATTTCACTATTTTCTGACATTCAATAGGCAAAATAATTAGAATAAAATAATACAATAATAATGAAAATAAAACTTAGTTGCAGCCTCAGTTCACTTAAACAAATGAATTTTAACATACTGATAAAGAATAAATTACACAAAGGGCACAGACACTTAAGTTTAGCCCCTGAAAGGTGGATAAGAGAAATATTTTACTCATAATAATACAGAATTTAAGCCGAAAGCGAAACCTGGATCCCTCATATTCGCCCAATAAACTAATGTGACCTCATCTGTGTGTTGCGCTCTACACTCGGAAGGTCACCGCAGGCTCTGTAGAGAAGAAATTGTGCGCTACCTACTCCGAGGCCACATAAATTCCAGGGACCTCTAAACTCTGTGGCCTACACATGGCTGCATTTCTCTGAAAAAGGAGCGCAGGAGCTGAAAGCCTCTTTCATAAGAGGGCCCCGAGCCAAACAGCAGTCCATTATGGCAGCAACATCAGGGCCCTACCCCTCTCTGAAATACACCAACAAGTGGCAGATTTTAATGAACTTAAAATGCTCTTTATTACAACAGATTCTGACACACTGAATCAAAATAACTGAACGGGCTTACCCCTTCGCCTCCTCCTGCCAGAACGCTGAACCTGTGTCATGAACTCTACCTGGCCTGTCCTTTACAGACCTCCACAATCACCCCCGAGCTCTGTGCTTCTCCTTCTGCTCGCAGATTATCTGCAGTGCAACCATGACGGGGGCTTGTAACAATGAGAGTGAACTTTAACTACACTCGGAGGATTACGGATCCAGTCCAAAGGGGCAAACCTTGCGTGTTAGCAAGACAATTCATTAAGTTATCATTCATCAAAATGGCCTTTGAACTGCTAGGTCCCAGGTACCAGAGGTTAGGAAAACATTTGTTACCTGCACAATAACTCTATCTGCACAAAAGGGGAAAATCCTGCAGGCATGAATAGAAGTTAAAAAACAAACCTGCAGTCGCTACAAGAATTTGAATCCTGCATAATGGAGCTGTGACGCAACCAGGACTCTGACTGGGCTGAGGCCAGAGATCAGTCACACGGCCGACAGGGAACCCAGACTTACTTTTAACTCCACGAACATCTGTTAATAAATGATTTAACTCCTTCTGGGCTTCAGTTCAGAAAGATGTTGTTGTTGTTTAAGAAGTGAAATATTAATCAACAAGCAACTCGGCCCCCAAAGGTTTTAAATAGTTTAAAATGTTGCACAATGAAAGGACATAATAGATAGATAAAGAAATATTTGACTGGCAGGATTCTTGCAGCAATTTCATAAAAAAAAGGTCCCTGATCGGTCGATTACAGACACTTCACATCTATTGTTTTATCTATAAAGGTTTCTCAGATGTCTAATATGTCACTATATTTATATCAATACTGAAATCTAAAATTGCATATACTCCTATTTTAGAACATTTTCTCCATTAATCATATAGTCATATGTGCTTTGTTCAATCACAAGTCCAAAACCAAGGAATATTCAATTTACAATATACATAAAACAAACTGAAGAGGAAAATCTTTACATTTGAGCAGCTGTTTTTTTTGTCCATTATGATTATCAACACTGTGGCCAATTCATTTTCTGCTGCGCAACGTGTCAACGAATGGACTAATTGTTCCAGCTAGGATGGAAAAATAATAAAATAAGCAACTTCTTCAAGCAGCTTCTCAAACACATCTTGCACAACGAGGAGACACAACAGTGCCTTCCTTCCCTCTGGCCCGGGACAACGCTAGGTAGAGCTTCTTGAGATAAAACCCTAACATTTGTGTCACCATAAAGGATAACATCTGAGGAGGTGGGCTTCAAAGGAGACAGATAAAGGGTGGAGAGAGTGAGTGCGCGCGTGTGTGTGTGTG
>NW_023339696.1:13051151-13051314 GCF_004916995.1 Morone saxatilis | reverse complement strand
CAGATTCCCCAAACTTCTGCATGTCAAGCCTCCCCCTTTCTCCCAAACAGATGTGCCTGACTATGGATCGTGGTTTTATGCTGGTTTTAATCCAATGAGAAGAAGCCGTGAGATAACTAGAGCCACAAAAGTGATATTTAAGTATTTCTCATTTAGTTAAAGA
>NW_023339696.1:13033056-13051051 GCF_004916995.1 Morone saxatilis | reverse complement strand
TACCTACCTTTTCCGGTTTGGTTAATGTCGTTGTGTTTTCTTTTTTTGTGTTGTGTTTTCTGATTTGTTGTTGTGTTTTGCACCTCAGGGCCACCGTAGTCAGGATATAGTGAAAGTTTCAGCAAATATGACAAAAATATTTTTATAAAAATGACCTACTGCCGCTTTAAAAACGTATTATCTTTTTATTGTGACAAAGTTTTAAAAAGATGTATTTGGTAAGATCAGAGACCTAGAATCAGTTACTCTTATGTGAGTCTATGGGCGACACAGATAAGACATTTAGCATGAGGCTGACTTTAAACATCTGGAAAGATAATTCCCCACACTGTTCTAGATGTAAAAGCAAAATAAGGAACATGTATGTACTTTTTTTTTTGTTTGAATAAAAGTTACTCCTTGATCAATTATCACAATGATTGATAACTATTGGAGAAATTAAGCCAAGAGAGGCAAAACTGTGGGTTATTGTTAATGGTTTCTTTTTATAAAATAAATTTGTATGGGAAGAATCAGAGAATTGTAGGCCTTACATACATTTTGCAGAGCTTCTGCATCTGCAAATGGTGAAACTTATCTCTCCAGTTTTTAATACATTATATGGGAAATGTGGTTTTCCAGACCTCAATAAATCTTTTGGTAAAAGGTAAATCAGTTATAATCTAGACATGGTGTAGTTATATAATATAATCTTTGTCCAGTTCTTCTGTAAAGTTTGCATACTGTATATTCTATTGTCTCAAAGTCATTACGATGCTCTCCCCACAGCTCCCACACCTTCACTACTCAAATATTTGCCAAAGGAGCACAGCCCGGCAGAGTCCGGCTCGTTCTCTAGAAGATGATACACACTGTGGGCTCACCCAGATGTTGAAAACAAGAACAGTTTTTATTTGGCAAACCCTGTGTGATACAGAATACTGTACAAGGCACTTTAATGAGGAATCATTGTAAAGCCACTGAGTACAACAGTGAAACTGCAACTCATGTAAAGGTATAACTACAGTGTGAGAAAAGCAAGAGGAAAAAAAAAAAGCAATGTAGAAAACAATTACTATTTGATTGTCATATCCCTGGACTGAAAGGATTAAGATAATAAATATATCAATTTACCCCAATCAATGAATTCCTGAAATCTAATTATGGCTGAAACAGTTGCTGAATGGGATGTTTTAAAAAACTGCACTCAAGTAAGGCACGTTAAACATCTACAGAGGAAGCAGATATAAGTGAATGTTTGGCTACCCTTAAAACAAAACACCCTTAAATATTAAATGAAACATTAAAATTAACAATCTTAGATCGGATATTGGCAATTACATGACCCAAAGTAATGGACTGTGTTTGTCAGTGCATATGCGCCATTTTTCAGTGGTTGATTATTTAAAAAAAAAAAAACACAAAAACATTACAGTAGTTAGGGAACATGTTCGATGCACCCAATGATTAAATATTATGGGTTTGTTTTGTTGTTGAATATGTACTGAAGTGTTTCACTACATTACGGTTGTTGAGCTGCTGTATATGAATCTGAGAGTAATGAAAACTTATTTATATGTACTAAACAGTAACATATTCATCCAAAAAAAATTCAATTGTTCATCTTAATAAACACAAATTGCACTTAAAAGTGAAACAAAAAAAAGGGGGCTCTGAAATAACTACAGTTGATTTGGTACAAAGACAACAATGGCGCGGCCATACTCTCTCTTACCAACACAATCTCCTAACTAAAAAAAAAAAAAAAGATACTTCACCTGCTGTGCATGGCACTCTGAACAACACAGCAAACATCCACCAAACGACTTACGACCATGAAAGAAAACCAAAAAAAAATCAGTGCCCCCACAAATATGCAAACACGTTCTGCAGGAAGAAAAATGGGAGTGCAGAGATCAGTCTGTAAATGAAACCATTGGCACACATCTTTATTTAAAAAAAAAAGAAAACTCCCCTGTTGGATTCATGCGTTTGAATCTCAGTCCTTCAGTAAGTTGGAGGCTGGTACTCTCCTGGGTGCTCCTGGCTTTGGGGGAAAGGCGACTGCTGGTAGCCTGTGGGGTACTGAGCAGGCGGGTATGGAGTGGTGTGGTCGTTGGCTGGGTCTCTGTACTCCTGGTCGAACTCACTGACGCCTTGGCAGTACCTTCTGTACGCAAAGTAGGACAGGAAGGCCTGTTGAGAGAAGTCTAAATTAGTAAGTGGACTTTCCACCAGCTCACTTGTGGGTTATCGTGTCGTTTTGTTAGGCAAATGTTGGTCGCACGTGGCAACGTGGGAGACGAGAAGCTCACCCAGGTGGCGATGGAGAAGAAGGAGAAGGCGATGACAGCCCGGGCGGCATCGCCAGCGACGGCGGTGTCGCTGCTGGTTTTGGACCACTGGTTGGCCAGGACACAGAAGCAGATGAACCACAGGAACGTCCACGCCGCTGCCCCGTGATAAAAATATCAAAGCAGAGACATGAATCAGGATTAAAAACTAAACACAATGACAGCATTAACTGCAACTCGGGTGCACTTCCTGTTTTTGGGGCACAGTTCCTTTATTCGAGTGTAAGCAGTCCGCAGTGAAACTCACCTGAGAAGACCAAATCTCCTAGAACGATTAATTTTCTCTCTTTGGCGTTGCTGATCTGCGGGAAGTAGGCGTCCAGTATGAAGAAGATGACACAAGCCAAGAAGGCCAGGACTCCGATTCCGACCCCGTAGCTGCAGGCGCTGTCGTTGTAGTTGAACATGCACTTGGTCTCATCCTTGGTCATCGGGTTGATGTACCCTTCTGCTGTGATGGTTGCAAAGACCACAATGGAGAATAACTGCAAAGAAGGGACACAAAGGGTTAATGCCACAGGGAGGTGGGCGGGAAAAAAACAACTGCATGTTGGGGCCATGTGATTCGTATCACATGATTGACATTACAAGAAAGCTTTCACCATAAAATTAAAAAGACATTAAAAACAGCCAGTTGAGACGAGTGGAGCTGAGCAGATGACGCTGGAGAAGTTTCGATTCCTCATCTGTTTGAACACTTTAAAAACTGTCCAGAAAACCAAATCAGCAACAGTTTAGATAGACGATTCATCTTCAGTGTAGAAAATATGATTAAATATTATATTCTCAAATGTGAGGGTTTGCTTGCTTCTCCGCATTTGAAGTGATTTTAAACTGTTTAACTGGACAAAAACCAAAACACCTGAGGACGTCACCTTGAGCTCTCAGAACTACTTTTTTGTTTCCAAACAATGAATCAATCTTACAGATTACATTTTTTAATGTCTTACTTCCTCCTCCATAACAAAGATCCTTAGATACTTGTTTAAAACAATAATAGTAATCAAGAAAGGAGGAAGCCTTTGCTGTCTGAGTTAACTCCATCTTCTTTACAAACTTTCTTTTTAAAAACTTTTAGTGATTTACCAATATTTTCCATTTGTTTTAACTTCAGTTCAATATTTTTGTTTTACTTTTTATTTTATTTTAAACCTGTCTTATTGTAAAGCACCTTGTAAATGTACTTTTTGAAGAGTGTAACATCAATAAAAGTGCACTATTATTACAGCACAACAGATGACGCTGGGAAAAGTTTCAATTCCTGGTCTTTTTTTCTGTCAAACCACCAAACCTTTTACAAGCTTTAACTCTTCCAGGTTCACTTTTAAAAACCAGGGTAAGCAACAATAATGTCCAAACAATCCCAACACCAGGTGGGAGAGCGCAGTTAGTGCGGTGACACAGCACCTGGCTCATGTTAGCCTAAGTTAGCTCAGATCAACAAGTGCCGGAGCGAATAACATCTTCATTTTCACTTCACGTTAACAGGTTTTTTTTGAGTTTTCAACCAAACCCCCGGTTCATGTCCACCGTCGGCAGCTCGGAAAGCTAACAAGTTGTACAATGTGCCAATTGGTGTCGACGCTGGCAGCTCACATCTGTTAACTTAAGGTGAAAGTCGGTGATGTGACAGCTGGCTAACTTTGATGCTAACGTTTCCGTGTAGTCACTCACCCAGCTCAGGCAGCGCAAAATGGTCTGAGGCTGCTTTATAAAACTCTCGATATCAAAAGCACCGCCAGCCAACGAGGCACCGTAAGCACTGCCCTGCATCTTTTCCACCCAAAAAACTAAACAAAACGCCTGTCGAACAAATGAAGGCTGCTAAAGTCTCCTGTCAAAGTTGGGAAAGTTTCGTTTTGTCCGACAGCTTCCTGACAACTTCTCAAAGACCGCCCCTGCTGCGGTGCGTTCAAGCGCTCCTCGTAAGAACCACAGTGCCGTGGTGATATTCGTGGTGCGTTTTTTAATCGGGAATATTAAGTGAATGCATCTAAAAAGAAACCTTTTAAATGGCTTTTTGTGTTTGTAACCTTGTGAGGCAAGAGTGACTTTAATTTACTTTTGGGAAATGAAACATTCCCAGTACATAGTGTTTATTGCAGGGCTGTTTGTTTGCAAAGGTTCATATTGTTTGATTGTAGGCTTGTAGGCTACAGCAAAATCAAGTTCAAGATTCAAGAGGTTTATTATCATATGACCAGTATAAACACAAGGCTAGTACGCACAATGAAAATCAATGAGAGTGCAGTATGAACATTTGTTATATTAAGTTGAGTTGAGTTGATTTGAGTTGAGCACAACCGACTAATAATAAACCCATTATGTACACAAGACCATATCAAAATAGTATATTCCTAATACAGATATGTTTATTTAATTTTCATAGAATACCCTCAATAATATCTCTACAATAATCAGAATAAACACACATACAGTTAAAGCACGTGGAGCGGTAGTCTCTTACTATAACAACAAAAACACTGAATATTTCACAATAATTTTGTTGTTCGTTTCTGTTGGCATCTTTTGGTAACTTTATTTTATGACAGTATTCACTGGACATTAATGTGTTATCAGGTCTAAAAGCTGAAGTCTGAAGTAGTATATGAAATACAATAATAATAGTATTATTCATTGTTTTACTTTGGACTTGCTTTAACTGATGTAATCTGTTTTTTTATTTTTATTTTGTAAATGTTATGTTTAGTGTCTTCTATTTGTTCCAGTGTTTTTGCTTCACTACTACGACATAAACACTGGGTTGACGAGTTGAAGGTTGTGTTGAAGTTCCTCATTATGGCCAATAGAGGGCAATGAGCACTCATTATTCTGAAGGCCCAGGTCTACTCCAACTAGCTTTAAGACGAACACAAAGCCAAGAAGTATTCTATAATTTTTGATGAAAGTGTATTATTATTATTATTATTATTATTATAACATAATTTATTTATTTACCATGTCCGTTTGGACCCCTTGGCCCCCCCCCCCCCATATCAGGCATATCAGAGATCCTTAAGTGATTGCACTTCATCAGATGCAGACAGCTAACTTTGTACCAATTACAAATAAGGCACAGCTGTGCGCAGAGAGACTGAGAGAGATAGAGGAAGTGTCTATGATGTGTTTTGACTGTCAAGAATAGACTGCTACAGTGTAAGCGTTAAACCATTGCTCTGTGTCCCACTATATGATGCATTGTTTGCAGCAAACAGAGAAACCTCACGGACCATGGCCCACAGTGTGAGCTTCGGTGTCAACATTTGTCAAATGGATTCTGACTATGAGTAAGTTTATAAGATTTCATTTTAGAGTTCCTTTACTTGTTTTTGTTTAGGTGTACGTGATATTTGCTCTGCATCCTCCTGCTCGGGTGGGCTAATGCACTTTGTTTTAATTTTGCACTACATATAATGTATAAATTAAAATTTATCAGAATGTGTTACTAAATTGTAGTTTCATTTTCTATGCTACATATAATTCACACACAACGACGGAGTGTTTGGAGAGATCTTTTTCAGTGCTTTCACAGCTAAATCTTCTAACTTTTGAGGCTCTTTTGTATTTGAAACTGGAAAACAGTCAAGCTTTAAAGTATGTGAGTTCTGTAAAATAATAAATCTCCATGGAAAAATGATAACGTTATCAATTATTTAACAACTTGTCTTATATACATGCTGCTCCACTGAGGGCACAAAGCCTTTGGGACTCTGAGTCATTTCTTCTGATGGCTACTTTTCTCCAGTGACATCGAAGAATGCGATCCAGGTCAGAACTCCTTTCAGCTCGTTGAACAGCCAGCAGCCCGCACCTCTAAATCTCCACGAAGGGATGTTTCTAGGGAATGCACAGGTACAAATACACAATGTCTGACGTTTACTGCCACTACAATTTCAATTGTAACATCTATAAATGTTTTAAATGATTAAAAAAAATAACATTTACTGCTGATTAGACAGTGCAATTGATGGCCACATGAGAGGCGAGACACTTGACAGGGAGCAGGTGTCCTCTCTGCAGAGGCACCGCTGGTCTGCTGCTACCCTAAAGGTCCTCTCCTCGATGCCCAGTCGCACTGCAGGTGAGGACAAATCTTTCTCTACTGTCTAACTGTTGAGAGTGTTCATTTAAGAACTATTACATTTATATTTCTTGTCCACACAGGGCCAAATACTGCATTAATTTCCCACCGTACCAGACGCCCAGGTCAGTCTCAGGTACACCAACCCCAGACCTCCTCCCATGTCTCTCCTCACCCCTCCAGAACAATCCAGGAGGACATTGTCCATGCAGATATGGAGGAAATCAGTACTGAAGGTAGACTAAAAAATGCCAAAGCACTAATTGCTCCGAACATTAGACAACTGCAGCTGTCAGCAGATCGGGTGCAGCAGATAATTTGGTGTTTCCTAACTTTTGGTTTACAGAAAACAAGAAGGAGCAGTTGGTGTCCGACCTCCGAGACCTCTCAGCGAGCGATGGCATGCGCAAGCTGCGAGCCATGCCGCTTAGCCTGGCAGATAAGATGGAAATCAGGTAAATGAGGCACTGAAAAACCTTCCATGATTGGCAAAATGCAGCTGCTACCACTGTAAACTCCTTTTCTTTTATTAGGCGACTTGCTTTCAGCGGCGTAGCAGAAAGTTCACTCTTCAGCAGAAATATCCCATGCTACAGTCACCTAAGCATGTACATCTCAAGGGTGAGTACAAATGAAAAGGTATAAGCCATTTTTTTAGCTTGTGTGTATCAGTCATACACTGTTTTCCTGCCCTCAGACTTGGCGTCACTGCCTGTTCAGCTGCCTCCCTGTCCTCAGTTCCCTCCATCTGTGGCATTCTCCCATGAAGAGACTGAGTGGACGTTTCGGAACTGGGGTGCTCTCGTACTTCCTGTTTCTCCGGACCCTCCTGCTCTTTAACCTCCTCCTCTTTGTCATCAACGGCCTGTTCCTGGTCTTCCCTCAAGCCGTCAATCCCCCTCCTCTTTATGACTCTCATCTGAGCAATTTCACTGGCCTAGAGCTTCTCACAGGCACGGTAAGATGGCTGTATGTTACATCAGGAGCAGAGCATACATGATTATTTCTCCCTTGCCAACTAGGGATGTAAAAATACACTTAATTTGATACAATTCATGATACTGAGTTCACAATAAGATTTTCTCACAATCTTTGTTTAACAAAATGAGATTGAAGACTGAAAAAGGTTCTTTTATAATACATTTTCTCTTATATTTTATTATATAATTGATAGAAATGATATAATCTTTTTTATTTCTGAGGTAGGATACACACTGTGCAAAACAACGCATACTTCATTTCCTTTGTAAAAGGAACTCTAACAAAGTCAAAATTAGATAATGCCCTTAACTGTTTAAATAGAGTACCACTATTCATTTTTCACTTGACCAATTTAGAATTTTCACACATTTGTTTTGTGTTTTAACAGTGTCATGCCATGTCTTTACATTCTGGCAGGGTTATCTCTCTCAGAGTGTGATGTTTTACGGCTACTACAACAACATCACCATCAAAACTTGCAAAACTGCTAACTCGAGACACAGCTCCTCTGTTGAATTAGATCTGCCGGACTGTGATACAGTCAAGTCCAAGACAGTGCCGTACAGCATACCTGCAGCCTATTTCTTCACCATCGTCATCTCCTTCGTCATTGTCTGTATCATCCTGGTGTACAGGTTAGACAATAAGTGAATTACTTTTGCTTTCATTTTCTTTTGGCCCATCTGCAGTGTGTATTTGATGGCTTTATCGTTCTCCTGCAGCATTTCCACGTCCTTTGGGAGAAGCTATCGTGTCCTCAAGTCCAATGACGATCTGGCGGCAAAGGTTTTTTGCTCCTGGGACTTTAAAGTCAGCAAGAAGATGTCCGTCAGACTTCAGTCTGAGAAAATCAGCACTCAGCTCAAAGTAACTCAGTCATGTGAATATTTTTATTTCAGTCAGTCACTTTGTCACGCTATGGTTTGGTTTTCACACAGGAAAAACCTTTCAGTCCAAGCCCAAAAACTGAGTCTCTCATTAGCTTAGAACTATGAACACATTTGGGGGAGTAACAGATTACATGTAACAGAGTAATGTAAACAGAATAAAAAACACGGTAACTGTAATCCATTACAGAATACGTATTCAGATTACAGTTGCATTTTGTAAATTATTATTAGCTGGGTTATCATTTTTAAAATAAGGAACAATATACCACCATGCACACGTTACTACGCTTCATGAATAAAACCACAGCTAATCTTACAGTTGCCAATTCATTATCATGGCCTTTAACTTGAACAATGTCAGCATTATTTTGTCTTTAAAGCAGAAAAGGGAACAACATCACTGTAAAGGCCTTTGGTAAAACTGGCAGCAACTATACGCTCAAAACAGCCAATGTAAAATAACAGTTAAAGAAAATTTTACTCAGGTCTCTGACTTTAGAGAGAATTTATTAAAAGCATCATAAATAAGATGCAACCATTCAGTCAACTATTTACAGCCTCTAACAGCATCAAGTAGAATGAAACACAGCCAAACTGAGATGCTAATGTGTCGATTGGATTGCCATAATAACTACATGGATCAGAGCTATTGATGTGTTGATTAACAGAGAGGTAGACTTGGGTCTGCTGGGACTGATGGTTAAAGTAGGCTCCCCATCATGCACACATATGCTAATGAAATCAATTTTCTTATAAAGGAAGGATTTTTAAGTATCTGTTATCGTACACCGACGGCGGCTGTCTCAGTTGACAGACTTAGGACATAGCCTACACACACATGCTGATCACAGGTTCACACTGTGAAGATCATTTAAATGTAGTCGTCTCATACTACAAACCGCTGCCTTTCCAACAGGAGCTGCTATCTGAGATGATCAGTGGGGAAGATGAAAAGAGCTGCATGCAGAGACTCGGCCGCCTCATAGTGCATCTGATTGCGTGGGCTACATGTCTGGCGAGCATCTCCCTGAGTGCCATGGCAGTCTACCTCCTGTCAGAGGTTAGAGGAAACGGCGCAACAACTGCTGTGCAGCCAGACATGACAGATATTCTTTTTGCACATTTGAGCAGACGTAGGGCCCCCGAGTAGCATTTTCTCAAGACTACCATGGAAATAACACCTTCTCACCGCAGTTTATTTACTTCTGCTTTTTCTTTCCTGGTAAGTTTTACTCTGCTGGTGTTTTGTCAAACTGCATTGCAATTCTTATCAAGCTATTGGAAGAAGATTGTTGAACGCAGCAGTTCCCTTTGAAGAAATCCTGCCACCATGACAGGAAAATATTATCTACTGGTAGTATTTCATGATATAACATAAAAAAAATTGACATGCAGTATTCTTTTAATGTTTCTCGTGATTTGCAAACTCGCTAAATTAAATATGCACATTAAATCACAGCAGACATTTGACTCCTCATAGCAAGAAATGCAAAGGGAACCAAAAGCACTTATGATGTTGCATTCCAGCAGTATAAAGTATCAATACTTTTGAAAACCCTAGTTTGCAACCCTCACTGTGATTCGTCCATCCCTTCACAGAATGCCATTCAGGGTCCTTTTAAAGAAAGTGAGCTGCTGCTCTTGTCTGCCGTGGTGTCGGGCATTAATCTGCTGCTCCCCGGCCTCTTCAACCTGTGTGCTTGGATGGAGAGTCATGACTCACCCAGTGTTCGAGTCTATGTCTCCATCTTCAGGTGAGAAGAAGAACTGTGAAACCACATCATGTTCTCTTCAATTGTTTCATTTGCACAGGCGATTTTCACCTTTTATTTCTTCTTTATACATGCTGTAGAGAATAGGCAATAGACAAATAAACAGTACAATAATACAATACAACAAACAAAATAAGAAATAAGCAACACATATATATAAAAAAAGTTGGAAATCCCATCAACCAAACTACCATTATTTCCTGAGCATAGAAGTGTGAAATGTTATCTCTATTATCTGTTTAAATGTGGAGCGTTCACTGCCTCATCATTAATGTGGATGCTTTATTTATACCCACCATAAAAACTCAAAATTCACATTTTTATATATTTGGCATTTAAGATCTGTCCCCTAACAAACACGACCATTATCCATCATCAGTTTTATTCTGTAAGGTTTTATTGTAGTGTGAAAAGAGAAATATATTTTTTTCAAATAGAATATCTCATCCATATTTCCCTCAGGAACCTGTTGTTGAAGGTCAGTGTTGTTGGAGTGCTGTGTTTCCGGTGGCTAGGAAGAATTGCTGTGGAACCAGAAAGTCGTAGTATACAGGTTACAAACATCTGAACTTCTCATAATTATAGTTGTTTTACTGTGTGAATGCTATTCATTACTAAAATATTGCGTGTTTGAACACAAAATGCAAATTAGCCCCAATGTTAACCTTATTGGAGATGTGAAACAACCTTAAATCCACTTCCAGTAGATTCTTTATATTTATGTCTCTGTTATCCACAGTGTTGGGAGAGCTTTGTGGGGCAAGAACTGTATCGCCTACTCCTGATGGACTTTATCTTTACAGTGCTTTATACTTTTTTGGGAGAGTACTTGTGGAGGCAAGTTGCCCCTTTTATTCACGAATAATGGATAACTTTGATTCTGTTCTTACTGTTTCACCATTTACTGATTGCTAAGCATCTTCCCTGTAGACTCTTTTCCAAGAAAGTGCTGAAAAGGAACAGGAAGCCGGTGTTTGACATTGCTCGTAACGTGCTGGAGCTCATATACGGACAAACTCTTATTTGGTAATTGCACGGCATTACACCACCATCATTGAAACACATCATATCTTTAACTTAAAAAAACATTATTAATTAAACATTAATGGTCTTCTTTCCAGGCTCGGGGTGCTGTTTGCGCCACTGCTTCCCGCAGTCCAGATCATAAAACTGTTTGTGCTGTTTTACATGAAGAAGGTTGGTACATCAAGGGTTGTTTCAACGTCACATGCGTCTTCTTAGATTACCGAAACTTAAAAATTCTTCCTCTGGTTTCTCTCTCAGAACAGTCTGCTGCTCAACTGTCAGGCATCAAGAAAACCCTGGAGGGCCAGTCAGATGACCACACTATTCATCTGCCTTTTGTGCTTCCCCTCATTTCTTGGTGCTGCCGTGTCTATCACCTATGCAATTTGGAGGTGCGTGCAACAAACGTCCTTAAATGTCCTTAAGTTACTGTAATGCCTGCAAGCGGTTTTCACACCGAAAGGCATGAGTAAATTCCACAAATTCAGACACACATAGTTTGCTAAAAATGGGATTTGAACAAATTATTTTGACAAATGTCATTGTGTTCCAAGAATACACAGCATATTGTACTAGCGTGTTAGATTTTAGGTAATGAATGAATGAATATGAGGTTAGAGTCACATTTCAATATCCAAATTTCATGGGAATTGGGGTTGTTGCCTTGGCATTGCCCTCCCGCACTGTTCAAGACGACTGTTTCACCAGATAATTACCCTTAAAGTATGAGACTATATTCTGTGCTTTTCTTATTGTCACAAATCCCACGAAAAGACCAAAACCAAGTATTTCCTGTGTAGCCAAAGTATGATTGCCTCTATTGTTGTCAAAAAACCCATCACTTAGCATCACAGTGGGTGACATGTTCCTTCATTACAATGAAAATGGGCACTGTTGGTTATTTTGAGTCAATCATGTACTTTCTGGTGCTGTAAATACAGCTCAAGTGGTAGTAGTAGTCCCCAACAAATGCAGAAGAAAGAAATTCAAAAAATGAAACAGTATGAATTTCTGACCACTCTTTAAATTAATAGTTTACTTTTGTGAAATATGCTCATTCACTTTGTTTGTAGGAGTTAAATGAGAAGACTGTTTGCACTCTTGTGTTTGTATGGCAGATATAAAGCTACCATGAACAGCTGGTTAGGTTAGCTTAGCACAAAGACTGGAAACAGGGGGAAACAGCTAGCCTGGCCTGTACCTTGTACAAAACAAGGTGACAGAATCCGCTTACCAGTACTTGTAAAAACGACAGTTCAAACATCTACAGGGTTTATCGTCAAGACTATTTCTTGGCCAGTTGCTGAGTTAATAGTCTTGCACATAACTGCCGTCAAATGGCAGATTTCCATTTTTGTTCTTCGTTTTTTGTACAGATCCCTGCTTGCTGCTTCTCCCTGTTTCTGGGCTTTGTACTAACATAAGCTCACCAGTGGGTACTCTTGTTTGCTGTACAAAAATATGGGTAGGAAAATCCGAACGTATTGAGAGAACACATTTTTGGTTCCTTTTTATTGGATTTGTTAACCCTTAGATAACCTTTTATCTTCAAACCCACAGTTTGCACTGTTTGTCGTCCACAGGATTAAACCCTCGTCGGGGTGCGGCCCTTTCAGGAATCAGACCACAATGTTTCAGTCAGGACAGCTGTGGGCTCAGCAGCTGGAGGAGGCCCACCCGATCCTGTCCTGGCTCAGCTGGGCCTACAATTCTCTGTTGGAGAACCCGTTGTTCTTATTCCTCACCAGCGGAGTGTTTCTGTGAGTGGTGACATGATCACAAACAAACACAACTGTCCAGTTTCAACAATCTTTTGTCATTGTGGTGGCCTGGTGTACGTGAATACCGTTTGTGCTCTTTGAATTTTAAAGAGATTTTGTTCCTCTTTCTGTTTTTTCAGAATGGTGATATATTTTCGCACTCAAGTTGTTGATGGCCAAAGGAGAATCATCAGTCGGTTAGAAAAGCAAATTGAAAATGTATGCACAATTAAACATTATTATAAACAAGACTAAGAGTGTATACAGTCATGCTAGTGGTTCTGTGAGGCGGTATTGAGGCATAGTGTTGTTCACCATCTTAGATTAGATGCTTATAGTTGTTCATTAGCATTAACACAATTTACAGCTAAAAGAATGTGTTTGCAAGTATTTGGCCATAAACCATATTGGACAAAGGAAAATTAAGAGATTACAAATTAACCTGAGAAGGACACGGATATCTTAACTAAATGAATCCTAGCAGACAACCAAAGTCAGTAGGATGAATCATCTTGGTATCATGACTGAATCATGAATGTCTGTACCAAATTTCATGGAGATCTATCTCCATGATCTATCGATCTCCATAAATGGCAGACTGACCAACCAACAGAGCATCATTGCCATCCATAGAGCCATAATCAATGACACATATATAGTATGTTGATATTAATCTTATTGAGCTTGTATCTTTTTATGACTCAATCAATTTTACTGTATATATATTTGTTTTTACAAATAGGATAAAGAAAATTGTGACCTGAATTTCATTATACAATACACCCTGCATTGTAAAATGACACTTAAATAACCTTGTATCCTTGTATACAGGAGGGTAAAGACAAAAAGTTCCTCATCACCAAATTGCAAGCCATTTATGAAGAAATCTGTCTGATTTCCCCTCATAGATAAGGTGCGTAGTCTCAATACTGTATCCTCTTTCTGGTTGTTACATATCTCCTTTTGTTTTCTCACCAATTCAATGCCCGCCCACAACGTCTTCCATATAAAACCTTTTCCTCTTCCTTCCCTCCAGTGTAATGGCTGAACAACATTCACAGAATAACGATGGCAAGCTATTGTCTCATCAGTGACAAGCATCTTCGCTTTAATATTATCTCATCAGTGACAAGCATCTTCGCTTTAATATTATCTCATCAGTGATCACTTACAAGCTGAGAACAAAAGCAAAACTATTTTCAAATTGTTATTTTCAAATACATGACATTGCATAATGTTTGGTGAGTCGTTAATGTACTGGATGAACACAAACTAGGTCCGGCTTTTAGCACTATAATTGAATTATTCATATTTTTTAATACATATGTATGTCAGGATGTGTATATTCTTTATATGTGTTATGTTTAAGTTTTTAAATAATAAATAATTCATGTGTTTTTGGCAAGTTATGCAAGTGTCGCCTTATCTGGAAACATTGTTTTCATTGTTATCTGAATAGCCCAAACATTGCAAATATTCCTCCATGTCATTCCTCTGAACATGTAAAATTCCTAATTACTTTTGGTACAGTATTTTATTAAGATTTTGCACTTTTTTGCGGTATTTCTTGTCAAAAATGGGCTGTCAAAGCATATAAATGTGGCACATTTACTGTACGTTAAGTTCATCCAGCAGAATGTGAAATAACACACACATAGTAGACATAGCCTACAGCTATGCAACCTGCTTCTTGCAGCTCTATCCAAAGTTTACCGAGCACTCTTTTCATACAAATTGCTGTCTAAAAATGTATTTGATTACTAGCACAAATACACAGCGATGGTGGGTATCAGAAGCTGAACATTAGCTTTTATTGTCACTCCAAAGAGCATCACAGCAGGTCAGACTTCTAAGAACACATTCAACATGACTTTATGTAACATTTAACTTAAGTTTGAAAAATCTGTTTATGAAATACTTTAGTGACAAATAAGTGTTCAGCTGATGTTATCTTAAAAAGATATCTAAAAGTCAAACTGGAAAAGGTGCAGTATTTTAAACTCAGTTTTATTTGAGACATACAGTCCAAATAAAAGCTACACAAAAGGGATACAAAACAAATATACTGAGCTTATTATGTATGCAGCTCTGTTACCAAGTGTTCAATAATGTCAACAATTCCCTGATCGCAAACTGCATGCTGGTTGTAACATTTTTTGTTAAAGCCAGCATGGCTGCTGAACAAGATGGGCAACTTTTTTTATCAGTCACTTAAATTTGTTCCAGTTAACTTTACTAGAAAAATAACAGTAGGAGGAGATTTCCTCTTTGCGACATTGAGAGACAATATATAAACCCACTTCAGAGCAGGTTACTCTCTACTTTGATGTCACTTCAGAGCAGGTTACTCTCTACTTTGAGTTGCTCTACTTGGAACAAGGGCTTGAAAAAACATTTCTGTAACGACCTCTGGTAAGTGACAGCTTTTTTCATTTCATACTTTATCTGCTGAGAATATTAGATTGTGAATTATGTTCCTAATTGTACATATCATAGTTTTGTCTTTTCACTCCAAACTCCTCTTCCCTCCAGATAACATGGAAGTGAAGACAAAATCTAAAAGGAAAGTGTACATCAGTCTTCCAAAGAAACACATAGCTGCTTTTGCTGAACATTATGAGCTGGTAAATCATTTCTCTCATTCTTATATTTACAGGAAGCATCACTTAGTTTTATCTTTTTGACTTAGGCTACAATATGCCATGAAGCTCATGATTTTCTATCATTTAACAGGAACATGGATTGATTATAAGAGAGCTGAATCCCTGTATAAATGAAGGATATGTACGAGCTAACTTTAGAGATTGGGGAACCGTCACAGCGTGCAAGGTAAAGACTGGAAATACTGTTTGATTAGTGCCTGTGCTTATATATTTTTGTATAAATTATAAAGATCCAGGACATTTTGTCACCTAATTAAAATCTGTTAAATTGGATTCCAGATTATGAAAAGCCCCAACAAGGGGGGAAATAAGGCAATGGCCTATGTGAGGTTTTCTACAGAGGATGAAGCAGACAGAGCAGAATGGGCTGGTCCACACGACATTGGAGGCGATGTGGAAGTGAAACGCGTTGTTAGTCCAAAGGTAAGTCACAACAAATTTTTCTCTCCTTCTCTTAGAGCAGTGCTGGCTTTATGCCTGTTCTCGTAACAGACGAAAAAAGAGAAAATCTTTGTATAAAGAATTGTAGCAGTATCTTGATTTTAAAAGTGTGCATTGGCTGGCTGTGTCTTTCAGATGGAGGAGGATTCAGAAGAGGAGGTCCACGCAGTCACTGATAAACCTCATTCGCGGCGTTCAATGGGTTTGGGCTATATTGGAGGATGCTCAGTGGGTAGATGATGATGCGATGGATGAATAAACAAATACTGTGCTGTACATTAATTTAGAGATTCTAAACTAATCAGCTCTTAAAGAAATCAATGGGACTCCATCATCCTCTATAGGCTGCAGGGTGAAAATATTCTTAAGACTAACAAAAGAACATAAATTCCTATTTTCCAACTTGTTTATCTGTTTATAAAGCCTTAATGTGAGTTACGGTAGATATTGTGCTGATTTTATGTTGTGAATTGTTATTATTTACCTTGGTGGATAATAAAGCTGTTTTTTGTGTAGTTTTATTTACACAAATAATTTGACTTTTATATATATTTATATTCACATCTGTTTTGCCAGTAAATTCCTTGTATTTGTCCACATACTTGGCCAATAAAGCTGATTCTGAATAATGTTTGTCAAGGTCATTGGCTGTTAAAATATATAATAATATACATAATACATGTAGATATTCGCTCCCTTTCTGCAGCTACTGTTGGTGAATGCAACATGATTTGTATTTTATAAATGACATGACACTCTGCAAAATGCTGTAAAGAAGTACGATTTGTATAAAAATGATAAATATTGTACTGATTTTATGTGGTTTTGTTTGTTGTTGTTTTTTACCCTGGGTGAATAATAATGACTGGTTCTGACAGCTTAATTTTTTTCCCCTTCCTTCTTTCCTTCTTCTTATGTCACCGCTTTCTTTAAAAGATGAAAGGATGACACAATAGAAACAATAACTGCATAGTCCTATGAAACATATTTTAAAATAGTGTGTATGTAAACTACAAAATAAGGTAGGCCTATCCACAAATGTAACATTGTAAATGTAATGTAAATGAATTAGGAAATTAATATATAAATGTGTGACGTGTATGTTGCACCTTTACTGTATGTTAAAGGTCCAGTGTGTAACATTTAGGAGGCTCTATTAGCAAAGTACAATACACATATAGGCATGACTATCCTGAACAGCACTTAATCCCCCAGCTGGGTGGGAGCAGTCCTTGTTTTTGATGCGCTACCATGAATAGATGTCCAAACAGTATTTATCATTGGGTGAGGTTCCAATTTAATTAGGATTTTAGCTTACAGACATTTTTTTTATTTTTATATCACCAACACACCGCGGTGATATGATGACTGGTGTGGCTGAGCATACAGTCGTGCGAGCGGTAAAAACCTTGAGACCTCTCTGTCACCCACGCATGATTAGATGACCTTTTGTACCTGTGCCTGTATAGATTTCCCCTACCATGATGATCTACACTGCCACTCGAAACCGGACACAGGCCACTAATATAAACAGACACAGCCCTAAATAATGCCTCCTATAGTATGTTTTTATTAGTCTATAATCCCCTGAAAATAAGAAATCGTGTTTTCGTTATCCATCTACCTTCTATGTGCTGCTGTGACGAGTGAATTTCCCCATTGTGGGATGAATAAAGTATAATCTAATCTAATCTAATCTAAGAATGAGTCATTTTTATCTACAGAGGGAGCGGGGTCCCCCAGAACAGACAAACCAAACACTGGCTGTAGACGGGGCCTTTGGTTTTCTCGTGATGATGATGTTAAGTTAGTTGCAGGTTTGTTTGTGCAAACGTCATAGCTGGACTCCTAGACACTGGTCTTTTTAGTCTGGAGCTCCATTACCAAGTGCACAATAATGTCAAAAATGTCCTAATAGCATAGTGCATTTTAGCTTTAACATATTTAGCATTCCCCCCTGGCAGCTAAACAAGATGGGCAGCTTTTTGATCTGTCACTGAAACCTCACAAGAAAAATAACAGTATGAGGAAGTTTTCCTTATTGAAGA
>NW_023339696.1:13018195-13032956 GCF_004916995.1 Morone saxatilis | reverse complement strand
GTATAAATGAAGGATATGTACGAGTTTACTTTAGAGATTGGGGAACCATCACAGCGTGCAAGGTAAAGACTGGAAATACTGTTTGATTACTGCCTGTGCTTATATATTTTTGTATAAATTATAAAGATCCAGGACATTTTGTCACCTAATTAAAATCTGTTAAATTGGATTCCAGATTAAGAAAAGCCCCAACAAGGGGGGAAATAAGGCAATGGCCTATGTGAGGTTTTCTACAGAGGATGAAGCAGACAGAGCAGAATGGGCTGGTCCACACTACATTGGAGGCGATGTGGAAGTGAAACGTGTTGTTAGTCCAAAGGTAAGTCTATAATGTTTCTCTCCTTTATGCCTGTTCTCATAACGGACATAAAAATAGAAATGTAGATTAGCAGTATTTGGTGTTGCTGTCTGTGTCTTCATCTGCCGACTCTAAAAATCCTTTCCTTTAAGATGGACGACAATTCAGAAGAGGAGGTCACCACAGTCGTTGCTAAGCGACCACAGCGTTCAATGGGTTTGGGCTACATACTGGAAGATGCTCAGTGGTTAGATGACGACATGGATGAATAAACAAATACTGTGCAACACTGACCAATAAGGCTGATTCTAAAAAAATCTAATTATGTTTATTAATGTTTGTCAAGGTCATAGGGATGTTATTGCACACTCTGCAAAACACTGTAAAGCAAAACAAAAGTTGTGTAAATAAATAAATAACTGGTTCTGTCAGCTTCAGTTTTGCTTTCAGGTTCTTTCCTTCCTCTTATGTTGGCCTCTTTATTTAAAAGGTGGGAGGTTTACTGCATAGTCTAAATATTCAAATACAGCGTGTAGTAACTACACAATGAGGTAGAGAAACATGTAAGGAATTGCAAATATAATCCATTCATTATGGAACTATATTTATATAAGCAAAAAGGGATGTAACTCACACAAAAATCTAAACTACTATTTTATTTTTCATATTAATATATTTAGTTTTCAAATTAAAATATTTAGTTTTCAAATTAAAATATTTCATTTTCAAATTAAAATATTTCATTTTCAAATTAAATTATTGGGCAACATTTTTGCTACGGTGGGGGGCGGTGCGACTGACGTCAGAGATCAATGACCAATCCCTACGCAGAGCGCCAAGATTCTCTCACAGCGTCACAAAACATGGCGGAGAGGGACGCAGAAATCGGGTTCAAAAAGGTAGGAGAAGGATGTCGCCCCCCTTTTATTATGTATGGTTAAACTTACTCGGTTTCAACCTGTGGTTAAATAAAAAAACGAGTATTGCGTTTTCTGTTCCGTCCACTGAGCCTTCGCGCCAACAGAGCATATACATTGTTGCTGGTGTGTCTGTCAGGCGATTAAACTTTACACCTCGCTGAGGTACAGATCTGTGGATTAACAATAAATGTAACGCCGAATGGAACAGCGGTTCACGATGATTCAAAATAGTGTTACTATTATGGGATAACAACAGGGTAGGTGGCCTATACAGTTGAAAAACATTAAATCGTCATTTTTCCAAAGGCAGTTTTGTATGGGGAAACAACGCATCAGCAGGTTGCAAGATAAAACCAGTGATATGTGCATGTTCACCATTCTCCTCATTTACAGGACACGGTAAGCAAACTCCTGTCGAGTTTCTTCAAGGAGGACAAAACCAGACGTGAGTTGGATAATATATCTCCTGATATGAGTGACCTTTCCCCCCAAAAACTGTTCATTTGTGATTCTTATGGCTCAACAAAACTCTTGTTACAGTAGGTGGAGACGCTGTGCTGCTCATGACAGAGATGCTCAAAGTATTTGTCCAAGGTAAGTTATAGAGTTCTGTTGGCTACAGTTGTACATATCCTACTGATTGCTCGATGATGCATCTCTTAATTCGTTGTCTCATTTTTCCAGAGGCCGCAGTAAGATCACAGAAACAAGCCGAATCTGAGGACTGTGACCAAGTAGACATCGAGCACTTTGAAAAGATCCTACCTCAGCTGGTGCGTAGCTCAACTAAAACAGGGTTTTAACGGCTCATTTAAGAGCTTAAATTACAACCACGCAGTGCCATGGCTGCTGCCTCGGTGCAAGGCATTTCAGGAAACTGTACTCTTCTTGTTTGTCTCCTGAATTAAAGATCCTTTATTTATACTGTTTGATTACTGGTGCAGCTAATATGCACATTTGTTATTTCACCTGCTGCCTGTATTACAACTCACCATAGTACAGGGCCTTCCATGTGATCACTGATTGTCAAACTTTTTGTGTTTGAGTCAGTATTCGTTATAGGAGTTCGTGTTTTAATTAGGGCTGCACAATTAATTGCAATATTATCAGAAGTGCAATATCCAAATCGCCAAGAAGCAGCAATCTTTTTGATAAAGGTCAAATGTGTCAAAACAACATTATAATGAAGCACTGTAGTTCTGCTCTCTTTTTACCATATGGTGCCGCCCTTGTTTTAATCACTGTACATATTCTTAAGTGTGAGCCATTACTCTTGTTCTGTGGTTCAGATAACCAGTGAGTATGAGAGATTCAGTGCCTAGTGGTGTGGTTTTTAAATAAATAAGTTAATTTAAATCCGTTTTTCTGATCTCTCATGCTGGACCGGCCCAAACTGCTAGTATTTTGTTTGTTATATAAAATGCTGGTTGTACAGATTGGTCTCACATGTGCATCATTAAAGCACTAATTACATTTTTTTTAATATTAATCTCAGTCTTTAATCTCTTTTTCAATGCAGCTGCTGGACTTCTAGCCCAGTGATGCCACAAGATGGAGCCAGAGTGTTTCCCACATCCTCCTCCTTCAATCAGACAATTTCAGTTCCTGCACCTACAACTTTAGTTTTACTGATGTTTATATTTTCTGTATAACTGCAATTTCATAATCACTTAAATCTGAGATTAAATTAAGATCCTCGTTCTGTATTTATTGGGAGTTGTTTTGATTTTAAGTGGAAAGCAGCAGTGCTGTCCGCACGCCTCCTTGCCACCATCAATAAGGCCCACCTGTGCTCGTCTGTGCAACAACAGGTGCTTCCAGCATGCTCCATGGCGCCCTTCATCAAAGCCTCCTGGAGCAGTTGGAAGCAATTAGAGTAATAAGGGGAGCAGCCAGTCCCTTAGATGATGACAAGTGCCAGGAAAAAAGGAGTACCCCCTCCGGCCACTTTGAAGTTCCCTTTTGCTGTCCTGCGATGTTTAGTTAGAGGTGGGGGGAAGGGCAAAGGGGACCTCTGGCACAGGGGGAAAGTTGAATGGGAGTGCGCATGCACGAATGTGTGCATGTGTTAGCCAAACATGGCCAGAGACCACACGCATAGATATTCTGTTTGAAAGGAAACATAACAAAACACATTGGAACATGGTCCAAGAAGAGCAGGGTGTAATTCTGAAGGTAAATAAACAAAAGAGGTGAGTAGTAGAGGTGCTTTCTCTCCTTTCATCACAGCAGAGGGGGAAGTTGGGCCTGCGAGGGAGAGGGTAATGTGGGGTTTTCTAACCAATGTGCCTCTGATGGTTTTCCACCAGTGGTGTATTTGACCAACGTGTCTTCACTATGAGTCAGCATAGCTGTACAACACCTCACACTATTTATTTGTGTGGCTCTCGGGGTGACTCACTACGCTTACAAATGCTGCTCACATACAGCTGGAAGCAACTTGGGCTCAAGTCAAGAGTCTAGGCTTGGATAGGTGCTCAAGGACACCGCACCTGGAATTTGACCCAGCACCTTTCTAGTAGGGCCCAGACTGGATTTGTGTTTCCCAGGAGTTAGGTCCACAGCAGGCCCTCAGGAGAAGGTGTGTTTGGTCGAGTGATGTTCAGTTTAATGATGCCATGAGAACCATTAGCACAAAAGGAAAAAACCTTTTGTGAAGTAAATCATTTGTTGCGTTAATAAACAGTCATTCATAGCAACAAGTCTTGCCCTCTAGTTTTGACTAGTACAATACACTACAGAGCCACCACATACTGCTCACTCAGATGAAATGCTGCAGGTAGACTCAGGTTTTATTACTAGATATGAAACCAAATGATCTTGCTAAAACAAAAAGTACAATATATATACGCATACTTATTGCAACTGTAAAAAAAACAAATGTTCTAAAAGATGTAGTTTTGGATATAATAGTATAATAATTGTAATCCTAATAATACAGCATTGTCGCAGCTATTCTTTCTAGTGGCCACAAAAAGCTTTACATTGTGATAATGCCCTGTAACATCACAAAATCAACAGGACAAAGATCAGAACACACAGACTTTACAGTACAATAATATTAATATCATAATTATAAGCAGAACAGAGAATGGGAGTAAGAATATTGTATATAATTGTACATACATAATGTAATGTACATACATAACTAACAACTAATAATAATAAAACATATACCAGAATAATAATAATGTTTCAATGCTTAAGTATGCCCAAATGAATGTACCTCAGCACAATCCAACTCACATTTGTATGTTAAACCCTTCAAACTGACTACAAGTTAAACCTCAAAAGGTGCTGTTTTAATGAAATTGAGTTGTACGTTTTTTTCATGTATGTCTAAGTAAATTAAATTCACGCATAGCAGTGGCTGTTTGACTAAATTAGTTATAGCATGTCAGTTAGAATAGTCGTGTCTATCTAAACTGAACAGTGCAATATAAATAAAAAATTCTTTGTAACAGAAATATTAGATATATAGGAGTAGTCTAAAGCTTTTCTGGAGCTTTTACTAGAGATGAAATGGATCTTCTCCAGCTGTCAAATTTTGCAGATGAAATAAAAACAGTTATTCTGTTGGATCTCTCACAGATTGTTTTTTTTTTCCACAATATGAGCTGTTGGAAGGTCTCTCTACTGGCAAAGAAGTGCACTACTGTACAACGTTTCTCCTTATGCATCTTAGTGGAACAAATTACATCTGAAGGCGGTATTATTAAACATACGAAAGCAGTTAGGACAAGAATGGGGAGGGGCGTTGAGGGGAATAATGAGTTAAAGCTTTTCTTGATCATACATTAAAGGCAGGGAGTGTCGACAGCCAGTCCAGACGCTTTGGAGGAGCTCCGGAGTGAGAAGCTTTTGCAGGAGACAGAGACTGATCTGTCTCCAGTCCTCTGGCTGGTCTTTGGACAGCGTTGCACATTGGATCAGGCTCTCATCATTGCTTGAAGATATCTGCCTGATTGTAGCCATCAGTATCAATACTGATTTTATAGAAACAGCAGGACCACGATCCAGTTAAAATTGCCTAATAACCCTTCTTTTATCAGTACGATTGAGTCGTCTTAGGGCAAACTTGATCCTCTTTGAACAGTTTGCATCAGTGGTTATGATTGAAAAAAACGCAATCGTGAATCGCTGTCCACTTACAAGTTCTGGGAATACCTGTCCTCTGTAGGCTTTTTGTACATTTAGACAAATAAAAGGCAGTAAGAATACGAGTTTGATAAGGCTGTATGGTTACAGTAAACATGGTTTTAGGTGACATTTGTCTGGGTGGAGTCGTCCGCATCAGTCCTGAGAGTTCCTCTGAGGGTATGTTAGGAGGATTATGTCAGATTTCACTCCTTAATTCCCCATCACTCGTCTATGGTTGTTTTTTTTTCTGTTAGAATGACACAGATTCTCCAATTTCTCCAACTTTCTCTCATCTTAAAGTTCCTTTCTTCTCGGGCCCAAACTAGGGTCCTGTCTATCACAAGTGATCATAATACACCCTTTTCCCTGACTGTTGGCCTTGAAGAGATGGCTGTAACAACATCCAAGCGGGCAAAATCTGAAGTGTATAAGCTACATCAAAGTTTATAGGCTTATAGGGCACATAAAACATTCACTTTTACCATTAATGTGTACATAAAAACATTTACTGCACCATGTACATCATTTTCATTAGGAAAGTCTTTGCTCTTTTTAACTCTTTTTCCAACCTGGGTAAAACATTGGGTTGATAGTATTAAGTCTGGAAAAGACAAATAAGGTCTGCTGCCACGCAGCACTCTTGTTCATGCAAAGACAGAAGACAACAGGAGATCTTAATCCACAAGAAGCTACACATGTCATCTGCCGTAAGTGTCAGATCTTACCCCGTCATTTCAATTACACATGTTTGTGAGTACTTATATAATAAATATGTGATGGCATGCATCTGTTGTCAGTTGTTTATGTGCATGTATGTGCTTGCATGCATGTTGCGCTTGATCTGGGGCTGTGACGCATTAGTGCTCAGGAGACAAGAGGCCCTTGTGGCCCCCTCATGGTCATGGAGCTGTCTAACCATAGAGGAATGCTGCAGGGGACACAGAGCATTCCTCTTAGATCCTCCACACGCAACTCACACACACATGAAAAGTTACAAACATTTACAGCGCTGTCAAAAAAACACAAACAAAACACGGTCGCAGGCATTTTGGTGTGCATGCGTTTTATGGAAAGCTTGCGTGTGTGTGGAGAGAATGCAAATACAGAGGCAGCATCTCTGCTGACTGTATATACTGCTGTGACATGTGGGTTTCCTGGAGGCCCCAGGCCTCTCTGCGGGGCCTGGGGTCCTCAGGCTAAGCTTTGTTAAGGAGCCACAGGGCCCACGACGGGGATGATTAGAGCATACCTGGCAGTTTGAGCCACTTGGGCGCTCTGCTGGGATCACTTCTAACTGGTTGTGGCGCTTGGCTGTTAGTCTGAGGCTGAAGATGGTCTGCTGCTGTGTTCTGTGTATCGGCCGGGGCTTTGGTAGCCACAGGGGGCGGAAAGGATTCTTCCGGAATCAGTGAGGTGGATGATAAGGTCAAAGACCTTGGCATGCAGCTGAAGAGGGAAAAGGGAGCAAGAGAGATGTACAATTAGGCCCGCAGCTGGGTTATTTCTGGAGCCATGTAGTACTACCTTAACTTCATTACCCTCCTCTTCCACCCCAAGTCCCCTCTCTACTCTCTGTCTCCACCTCCCTCGTCTGTGTGGTGGCCTACATGGTCAGGGCATAGGCAATAACAACAGACTAATCCCCTTACATAACACTGCACAAACTCAACAAAAAAGACCATTCAATTAATTTTTGGAGCAGCTAAAAATAAAGAAGCAGCTCGGCCGAGGTGACGTCAAAAGGAGCGTGTGTAGAGGGGGTGGACTCGTACCCCAAATGAGCCGACTGGACCGGAGGTCAGCAGAGCGCTCTATTTTTAGGTCCCTTCAAAAGCAGTGATATAAAAATAGTCCAGCACTAACCCTCACAAGAGCCGTCAGTCACGCTTAGAGAAGCTGTGAACCCGAAGGTCACGCCCTCGGAATGATGAAAGGGCTGATGTTTGATGATATTTAAAAAGGAGCAAGTAATGACCAAAATCTCTTTAGCTGGTGGCAGGTGGCACAGTGTGAGGTTGGCCTTTGTTAGACTTGTTAAAGGACTTCATCAGCAGACATGTGAAGCCCTTGGCGACGGGCTAATATTCACTGCAATAACACCATACGTACTGTTTGGTGAATGTTGCTGCTGAGATCAGGCTGATGTTAGAGTTTTTATTTACCAGCTTTGCACTGTCAGATTGTCTCTCTCAGTGTATGTAGATTTTTAAAAAAGCCTGAAAGAAGCCAGTGTAGACAAGAGTTAAGGGTACTTTCCCACTGTTTGTATTGGGTTAAACAAGTCTGTCTAAAGTTCCATGCACAAGTCTTAGGGGCCAGCATATTGACCGTCCTCACAGTGGTCAGGGGCACCGGAACTCTAAATTAGCCCCTGCGAGTCAACAGGACAGCTTTCATGTAGACAAGGGTTCATGTCAGATTGCAGATGAGGTCAGGATGTGAGGGTCAGAAGTCAAGATGCAGTGTTGGTCTTTGTCTTTAACAGCTTCCTGTCTGCTGTGTTGTGCAAACCTGAACGGTAATCCCTTGTGATACAGGTTCAAAGCAGAGAGATTGCCTCACTCTCATGGTACAGATATGGGACTCATCACTCCACTTGTACTTGGTCACATTGCAACAATTGTTCCATTAATACTGAGGTAATGCTGAGTTTAATGAGGGCTGTATCTGCAGCTAAGGCTGTGTGCTTGCCTTACGCAAAATAAAACAAAAGCTTTTGATTATTTTTAATCTATAGATGGCAATACCCATCTGTTGAGCTATTGGTGGGTAGGTCAGTTGGTCCACCACTTTGATCCAGACTGGAACAATCTTTTAAGGTCCTCAGAGGATAAATCCTACTGACTTTTCCAGCACCACTGTGAAGGTCCACGATGGCTGTAAGAATGTTCCATTAAGACCTTTTTGGCAACGGGTCATTTTCCTCAGTAGCAGAGACGGTTTCGATCCATCAACTCTTGGGTATGCGCCCAGCGCGCTTCGCTGCGGCCTCACTCGGGCTACATTTGTGGGAGATTTGGGCTGGCAATCTGATGGTTTACTATTCAAGTCTTTATGGTAAAGATGTGAGCAACGCTACCATTCAACTTTTCTCTGAGTTTGTTCATTTGGTCTTTCAGCAAGTCGCCAGCAAGATAATAAAGTCTTGCCAGTATCTGTCGGCTAAGTTCAGTTTCCAGCTTTTCGTTGATGGCGGCAAAAACACACCCTTCTTACATTACAATTGACAGGGCTGGCGGTTTTTTTTTTTTTTTCAAAGGATTTGGGCACATTAACAGATAACCAACCTTGTGCACGTTTGGCGTGGAGTCTGGGTGTGGGATTTGAACCCACGCCTCCTGAGAGACTGGAGCCTTAATCCAGCGCCTTAGACCACTCGGCCACACTACCTGAAAACGGACATCACCTCAGCTTTTCTCTGAGTTGTCAATTCTTTTACTTAAATGTCTAAGCATGCCAACAAAGTAATCTAAGCTGATGATAAACATTACACCGGCTGAACATTAGCATGTTAAAGTTGTCTTCATGAGTATGTTGCCGTGCTAGTGTTAGCATCAGGCCCTAAGCACAGCTGTGCCTAAATACAAGCTTCACTTACACTAGCAAGACTATTAACAACAAACCTGGTCCAATGTAACACAGGAGAATAGTAAACATGATTGATCAGATCAAGTAGTCCTTCTAGTCCTCAAAGCTAATAAAACCGGCTTGAAATATGTAAGATCTGTAGCAGCAAAGTTCACTATCACAATTTATTTGACAGCGATTTACTTCAAACAAATCCTGAACCACAACCTTTGAGATCTCAAGGTCTGTCCTTAATAATTTATTTGATCTTTGACATGAATGTTTCATTTCAAAATATATAACAAGTTGCACCGATGCTCCTGCTCCCCCTCAGACTTTGAAGGCGCACCTGTTTTTGTACAGATGTAGTTCTGTAGCGCTGGAGGGAGGGTGAAACTCCAGGGTCAATAGGAGACACAGCAGGATGCTCCACTGCAAGGTGTCTCTTTTTCTCTTTGAGAGCAAGACAAATGGAAGAGGCAACTGAGGCTCTTTTTGTTTCTCTGACATGAAAACAGGGCGACCAGGAGAGGTGATTTACCAGCCTGTCTCCACACCAGACTGGAAATAAACCAGAGCTGTTGGAAACACGCTGGCCTGGAAGGAGCAAGAAGGGGAAGGAGTTAATGCACATCACACAACTTGGATGATGAATGGTTACTGCTATAGGGGACAGTTTGAGCTCTGATATAGGTCCGCAAATCACATGGTTTGATTTTTGCTCTTAGTGAGAATATTTTAACAATCAAATAAGAATACAGAAGAGGAGGATCCAACGCGAGACGATCCCTGACCTTTGAAGACGGAACATTGCACCGCTCTTGTTGTTTTACCTTCATCTGATATAGAGGAGGGGGCAACACTTGTTTCCAGACATAAAATGTAAACCCTCTCCAAAAACAGCAAAGCAGATCCACTCTCAATGAGCTGTAATTTAAAAGGAAAAACAACAATAAATTTAAAAGGGCCTCAAAGGGGCCGCTGGTGCTCTTACTTTTCTGTACATAAAACAAAGCGCCGGCATGTTCTAAAACCACTCCATCACTCACCCTGCGATGAAACATGCTGAGGCAGAGACTGAGAGAGAGATGTAGCAGGCAAAGAAAAGAGAGACGCTGCTTTGAATTTGACTTACTGCGCAGAGGCTGTTATGTTGACGGACTAAGGCACTGTTGGATAAACTCCTTTCTCTTCCACTTTTTGTTCTTCTACCCCCACTCTATCTAAAAGTTTTCAGTCGGCCTTAATATGGAGATATTATCCAACGAAAAAGTTGTCAGCATGCTTGAAATCAGTCTTGTTAGGGCACTAAATGACTCAAGGGTGTAGGTGCTTAATTTGGTCTAAAAACTAATCTTCTGTCATATATAAGAGCCTCCGAATGATTCACAGAGTGGAGGCAGGACCGTCCACTGCGACCTGATATCCCGGTGATTCTGTTGCATTGATACACTACATGGGAGCTGAGGATCAATGGGAGGGCAATATCCTGCATCCTGATTCTGTTAGGAGGCAAAGCCATGACATGTCTGAGTGCCCAAAGAGAAAAGGCCAGGTGTCCCCTGGTCTTCTTCCATTTCCCCCCATCCAGCACGGATCCTGCTGACTAATAGCACCAGGGAGCTACCACCCCTGGCACTGGAACCCCGGCTCACTCAGCTGAGGAGCTGCCTGACAGGAGAACTCAGGGAAAAATGTACAAAGAAAAAAACAAGCAATTTAAGGGTATGGCATTTCAGTGTTAACAACAGGGTGTGAGGTGTCCCAGATTAACCAACACTGATTATATCAACACTGTATCCGTCTAACCACGTAACTACACAATATAATCCACTGTCCCCCTCCTGTTTGACACCTGAAACTGAACTGCATAGTACCATTACTAACAATTCACAACTAATGTGCTTTTGATTACGGTCTCTAACATGAGCTGCTGGTTTCTATTTTCTGGGTTGGAGACCTGAAGACCTTTTTAAAAGAAAAAGCATCCAACAGAGACGTGGTTCAGAGCGATTACATAAAATCTATCAACTACAAAAGAAACATGATCAAAAGAATGCCTTTTTTCAATCATCTCTGGGATGCACGTTTGTCAGAAACACTAGGGCTGCTACTTATTATTCATTAATCGATTAATTATTAAGTCGCCATAATTGCAGAAGAACACACACGCATGTTGACTCAACCCAAAGTTATGTTTTCTAATTGCAGCCAAAAAAAAGATATTTACAGTAATATGAATGAGAGGATACCAGCAAACCCTCACATTTGAGGATAAATCTTCAGTATTGTAATGAATTAGTCTGACCAGTTGATTAATCATCCAGCAAAAAGTCATTAAAATAGCACAACTTGTTATAACGAAACCATAAAGTATGAAAATTAAGAGATTTGTTAAGAATATTGTCACACATAAGTTAATTCTCTAATGAGTTATTTTCTTTTCTAATTATTAGTAATATTTAAGGTATGTATCGTCTGTTAAAACTGCTATTGTAAGGAACAGATGAACACTAATTCAGTGCCAAATAGAGATGTTTCATGCCCAATCACACTGAGGTCATGGGAAAAGTTAACACACAGGTTTCTTTATTTTTATGAATGGGTATCCTAGGGTGTTGGGCTGTTGACCCAGGTAGAGAAAGCACAGAGGACAGGGCGTAACATGTGCAGTGTGCTTTTGGGGTTTTGAAACCTTGTATTTGCTGACGGCAGCCCTATCTCCTTCCTTCATCTTTCTTAGTTGAAGAAATATTGTCACAATACGAGAAAAAGGAAGGTCAGATGCTCGGCAACAATGTAAAAACACAGCCATCAGAGCAATTTTATTCTTCACTACATCTCAGACGCTGAGAGGGGAAGCAGAGCTTGTTCATCCACAGCTGAGTAAACTACTTAAGTCTATCTTATATGGCTACAGACATGATTTTTGAAATGGAAAAACCTCAAAATGTGGTAATGATAGAGACAGACAAACATAGCCATGTTTGATTGCCAGACTTCCTTTTGTTATTTCACTGTGTGTTTGAAGTCTTGAGAGAGTGAGTGGAATCTTAGCAAACTGTCTTCAATTTCTGCACTTTCTCTGAATCAAAAACTGCCGATAAAATCTGCTGGACAGGATTCAGAGAGGAGTACGCTTTGACAATACACTACACGGCTACCAAATACTGTACAGGCAGGCCGGTGCCTTTGTCTTTCCTTGAAATCTCATATTGTCCCCCCCTACCAGCTGTGTTAAACCTGTCCGCAATAAGATAAGCTGTGGGTCTGTTTCCTGTGCTGCCTATAAATATGGCCTAATCACTCTCCAGTGGAGCTTGTGGGACAGATGTTACAGTTGCATCCCTTCACCATGCTGAAGTACATATTGATGGTTCACAGACTGTTTACACAGTTCTCATTCATCTGTGCTATGACCATTCCCAGTTGGATCCATTTGCCAGCCCGAGTCTGATGGTTTACATAGCGGAGCCCCTCCGGCATGTGGAGCCCATGCTCTTTACCCTCTGCTTCTTTCGTGACTGCACACAAGCAAATAAATAACAAGTGAAGATGTATGTCCACAAGTAATCCATAGAGAAGTGGGCCTGGCGGGTATGGGATCTAAACAGACTCTGATGATTGTATATGTGGAGTGAGTTAAACAAGTGACACAGAACGTTATGCTTTGATCTGCTAATTATAGTGGAAAACAACCTGGCAACAAAACTGCTGTCATCAATTTGACCACATTACCTGAATTTTCCACCTGGCAAACAACAGAACTTTCTGAGACATGATTGTGGAGATCCAGCAGGTGAAGCTCTTTGTTCTACTTGATTTTTTAATTACAGAATTTATAGGCTCACAAACAAATCTATGTTAATTCCTGAAAACCTTCCTTAATTCAAGGGGCAGCGAAGAAAGTACACATCCTCCAGTTACAGAGCAACATTATCATTCATTTATTAAGGGTTGTGTTTCCTGCAACCTGGCAAATGTATATATTCACTCCCTTTTTAACTTCATTTTGGTCTCTACCAGCTCCTGAGGGAAATATCTGGCTCTCTCGCAGCTAAATGCTCCACTATTTTCACCAGCTATTTTCTGATTCAGATTGATGCAGATTCAGGTCATAATTTTCTGTAGGTTCATCGCAACAAGTGACACCGTTTTCACATCTTGTCATTATAAAAATATTGATTTTTAAAAGCTTCAACGCTGTTGTTTCGCACATTAAAATTCTGAATAAGGGCTGTACAGGGTGAGCAGCTTTTACAAAGTGTATCTTTCCTCCAATGGCAAAGAAAACTTTCAATTACTGTTTAGCTGTCATTTTTATCTTACAAAGCCTTTGTGCTCCTCAAAGGCATTAATACCTGCACCTTGGTGATGCCTTTAATTGCCATTTAGCATTAAGCTGGCTGAACAATAAAGCCCAGGCTGAGGGGATGTTGTCAGGTTTAATGAGGCCCTCGGTGAAAGAGGGCTGCTATGTCGGCACCACCAAAGGCTGCTCCCTGAATTCACCTCCAGTGGACCAGAGTGGTCCTGTGGGGATTTGATGGGCTGAGGGAGCACAGATTGTCTCTCCCCCACTGTGGGGGGTGTAAGGGGCTGCAGTGGCATCAGTAGCCCTTTGCTGTGCATGGCTAGGCGGGCAGAAAGCGCAGAGTGGAAGAGGTTATAACCGCAGTACCACGGAGCAAGGTGCCGCAGAACAACGTGGCATTGTGACACTGAAAAAGCTAGGCAGCGGTGGTCAGCACTCAGAGAGAAGTAACTCTTACTAGGTGCAACAGCAGCCGGCGGTCTTTCACGTCACCTGACTGCAAAGGGTAAAACACGGGCCTTGTTGCCCCACTGGTCCACTTAAAGAACGAGAACGTACAGTGCCAACACGAACAAGCGTGGCCACAAACAGACATATGGAGACAATGACATGTAGCACAAAAGGGGAAGAGAGCCAAAGAAGAAAAGCAATGACAACTGTGAACTCCTGCCCCATATTTAAGAGGGGTACATGGTTCACAGTTTCACATGGAGTCCTCCGCCTCCAAACCCCATTCCAGTTACTTTGATTCTTTATTCGCCCCCACCCCAACCCCCTCCAACCCCCACCGCCCCATCCTTAAATCCAGCTGATGGAGGCTCTTTTGTCCACCAGCACCCGGGCAACAACATCAAAGGCTGCTGGGTGTAAATGCAGAGTGCCTGAAAAACAAAACAAAACTGAAAAATAAAGAAGTCCCTGAGGGGATGGAAGATATTCACAACAGCACCCCGGAGAGGGAAGGAAAAAGAGCTACTATGTACAGGAGGAAGTGAAATAAGGGGCAGAGAAAGAAAGAAAGACAGACAAAGAAAGAAAGAAAGAAATCCAAACTTGTTCAGTAGCAGTTACTTGTCAGACATTAATCATCATTTACTGAATACACAAAGGTGTGGGTTGGGTCATTCTCAGTTTAATGACAACAATAAACAAATGGAAAAAAAAAATGACATTAGACTTTCTATGAGACCATTATGACACTTTCTTTGTGCTGGATCATCAAAGCCCATTAGGAGACAGTGAAAGGCCTTCCATTGCCGTTCGTGACCACTTCCTCATTCAGTGACAGCTGAATTGGAGGCTTGATGGATTGTTGTGAAAGACAATGTCGTGCTTTTGGACTGAATGCTTCGCTTTGATCTCACTGGATGCCCTTGAAGCTCCAACAACGGCTGATATGTTAACAACCGGTCTGGTTATTCTAGTTCTATCCTCCACCTTCTGCCCTGCCAGTCAGAGCTCCGTGGGGAAGGAGACGGTAAGAAGGAGGGGGGGGGGGGGTAAGGGGAGATAAAAGCCTTT
>NW_023339696.1:13017530-13018095 GCF_004916995.1 Morone saxatilis | reverse complement strand
GCTCCGAGGAGAAAGAGAAAGCGAAGAGGGGGGGGGGGGGGGGGTAAGGGGAGATAAAAGCCTTTCATCTCTGCCCCCCATATGGGACTCCTGCAGAGTCATGCTTGGCGTGGCGGCATGCCTTGTCTCATACCCACAAAGTACCCGCCAGTGACACGCTGACTCCAGAGCCTGGCACCAGGTCTCCAGCCAGCGCCGGGCAAAACCCTCTATTCAGCAAAATGGAGGAAACACAACTACATCGGGCCCGCAGCTTATAATTAAAAGTCCTCAGCCTCAAAGAGCACAGCATCTCCATCTTAATGGTAGGCTTCCATCTGAGGCATTGGTTTAATACTTACTCTGTGTCCCATCAGATAGTGATGTGGACAGAGGAGGAAGAGAGACATTAGGACTACAAAGACCACATGTGTTCCATCCAGGATTAGAGGTTCACTCTTCCCTCAGTAGCCTAATTGCTGGATTGGCCAGATCAAAATCACTTCATTGAGATCAAGGCCACTGTCTTCTTGTTGTCTCAGTACTCTGTTGCACAATAACTCAACAAAAGCAGCGACAAACCGGA
>NW_023339696.1:12992828-13017511 GCF_004916995.1 Morone saxatilis | reverse complement strand
GGGGGGGGGGGGGGGAGAGAAAAAGAGTCCAGAAGTCGCGGAGCGCAGATGAATGCAGTTCATGTTAAGAGAGCATGTTGTGTGATTAAGGGAAGCCCACATCAAACATTGTGGCTTAAGAAAACCACCAGTTGAAAAACAAGATGCTTCTTCTGTGCAGAGCGGTGCAGACTGGAGATGCTGTTGTTCAGAAGGCGGACCAGCCCAAACTAAACCGCCTGTCTGTCTCTTGAGACAAACAGGGAAATAAGAGACATCATACATTCGCAGAAAGGACTTGGAACTCATTCTAAGTAAGAGAGCAGTGTGCAGAGCGATGAAACACAACAGATTATGAAGCTGCATGCAGTGATTCATATCTCACAGTTTACTTTTAATCTACAATTTACTCTCCACAGCCTGTTAACTTTATATCAAGTGGGCACGGGTGGCTTCATTAGTTATTTCAATAAAATTATACTAGAAAATGTTTTTTTTTGTAGTAATTTGTTTGGCTTCACATTTCTGTACATTTCGCCAGAACCTCTCACGGTTTCTGTCACGTATCGGTGGGAAAGCTGAATGAAAAGGATGGATAACACCCCTTTTCCCACAGAGAGAACGTCTTTGGGCAGAAGAACAGCAATATTGTGGCCACATGTGTGAGCTTGTTTACTTATGCTTGCCTTTTAACTGAAGGAATCTCATGATTTAAACCACAACATAACAGACTAAATTATTAGCATGTTACCGCACTAAACATTTTTTCCCCTTTGATTGGAACAGGAGAAAGTGTGCATGTGTCGACCAACATCAGTGGGCATCGTGGCAGATTGACGCACGAGACGCACGCCTGCAATTTGCCTCCCTCCTGCTGACTCACACGCACGCAGACACACATGCACGAGACTCTGCAACCTCTAAGGTAAAGTGATGGAAGGTTTATTTCTCAAACTCTAATCATGGAAATCTCCCCTTTAAACAATAAACTTTCAACTTTATTTCATCTCTTTCCTCACAAGTACCACATCAAACAAATCCTGAGGTCAACAAGGGTCAGCGAAAGGATTTGGATAATGATGAGGCTCAAAGAAAAAGATTGAGGGCGGTGAAAGAGAGACGGTAAAAGAAGGGGAAGGGGAGCTGATGGGAACAGAAGAAAGGACGGGGGCCGGTGGAAAGAGAGAGAAGGTGCAAAGGCTAGGTCTTGTAACGACAGACCCCCTGATTACACTGTTGCACAAATAAACAGGCCCTCTGCAGGCTCCCTGGAGTCCAGCTGTGGCGCAGGAGAGGAAAGCTTTCATTTTCAGGGGGCTGAGGTTGAGCGAGGCAAGTGATGGGATGGGGCCTGGCTGTCTGCTCGCACCATTTCCTCACATCTCCATCAGCAAGTCAATGAACAGGGGTAAAGGGTAACATCTCGTCTGAGAAGCTCGTTGATTACGTGCTATTTCCTGCACTTACAAGCTCCGTGGAAAGGCGTCAGCATGCGGATGAATAACTGTCAGTCTCAGAGAGCTACAGAGAGGTGCTGCTTAGGTTGAAAAGAGAAGAGATATTTGTGCTTTTTGATGATGATGATGATGATGATGATGATGAGGGGCCATCTGTATGGGGTCAGATAAGTGTTGGAGGAAAAGAGGCTGAGAGAGACAAGGTTCAGATGCCCTCGAACCACATCTGTAATCGTCTTTCCTTCACCTCCGACCATTACAGAGCTCTGGTCCTCTCTTCTCTCTGTGTCCTGCAGCTATCAAGGCCCACATCAAGGCATGCCCCTGCTAAATATATGCCCCCCCATTAAGGGGCCATCATCAGATAAACAAGATAAACAAGTCCAATTCCTGGCAGGACTGATCAAAGGACTCAATGTTAACCCCATGGCCAATTTTAAGTAGGCAGAAAAATCAAACACAGATGAGGTCACATGGAAATAGGGGAAGCTAATCCGTTGTCCCTTTATGGGCACAGAAAGCAAAAGGGACAGTGAAGAGGGTGGAGGAAAGAATGGAAATAGTTTTGCAAACTGGGGGGGCATGCAGATACTTTCTCAATTGCATCCTTGCATCTTGATATCCCCCCAGCCTTATCCTGACAGTAACAACAAAATTCCTGCCAGACTGTGCACAGACAGGTGCACCTGTTCACCACCACACATCAAGAAACACAGAGATATATATAGCAACAGGCAGTGAATACCTTGCGTTAGTCTTGGAGGTAATACCGAGGGCAGCTCACCAAGTTGTAAAAGTCATCTTGGCTACTGATTTTGGGTGAAGCAACTTTGGCTGAAGTAGTCTACAGTCTCTGATACATGATGATGATACACACCCCTCCACTTTCTTTGAATTTTCCCAGTAGATAATTGCGTCATCCAGACAAAACACTTGCGTATATGGTGGTATTCCATTAATCTTTTTTTACAAGACTTTCTTCTGTAAATCACCTTCTTCCTTGAATGCCTAAACTCTTTCCAGACACACATGTCAAACAAAATGAACAGTTGAAAGACAAAATCTTATCCAAAAATCTCTCCAAATATTCATACATGAATACACTTTCTGATTTATTGTCATATTTCTACTCCCAGACCTCCACACAGTCTTATTTGAAAAGACATATCAGATACAACAGATTCTGGGATGGATCCACTTAAGATGTGAAACTTTACCTGGTAGATATTAACAAAACGAATGCAGGAATTCAAGGTAGGACAGAGAAAATGCCTGCTTTTGCTCATGCAATCAGTTCATTCAAATTCACACAGGGCAAAGCAAGGAAATTCCATGGCTCTCTCTCAAAAGGGCCATATTGAATTGTAATCAAAAGATTATCCCAGAATAATCAAATGGCCCCCCATGGGACCACCCACAGAGTGTAGAGAGAAACATGAGACTTGCCACATGCTCTGCTTTTCACCAAGACTTCCATGGCACGGCCAATACAGGAAGAAGGGGAGAAGGACAGATGTTTTTTTTTGTCCCAACACTTCTAAAAAGGTCCTTTCTTGTGAATGGCATAATCTCGTACTGTGTTGCACGGACTCGAGAAAAACGTCACTTCTTTTTAGTGTGGAGTTCCTCTTCATCCCCATCATTTCACAGCAGATTCTACGTTATAGTTCGGTCAAGCTTCCACACCATACTGTCATTGTTTGGGTTCCTGGCTTATCACATAATGGGAAAAACAGCTTTACTCTCAAATGATCCTGATAATGACAGGCCCGGTCTAAATTTAGCTCTTGTCTCTTTTACTGGCGTAGCTGGAAGGGAGAGCCGTAAACAAAGCTGGCAAAGCTTAGACAAGCATGTGATGGCTGCGCTGCGCTGCCTGAGATACGAACCATGGGGTCCAGAGACAGAGAGGGGTGGAGGGATACTGGAACAACACCACATGAAGTTAACAGACACCACCACAGACTCTGGTTGAGGCTTGTGGTTCATGTCGGAGCTTTGACTGACAGAAAAGCGCTGCGATAGATGAGGGCAGGCTCCATCAGTAGGATTGTTAGTAATGTTTTTCATCAGAGTCCAACCAATATGGATGTCTGATTGAGGAGATATTTTCCAAAAGAGCATAATCGCTGTTGTCAAGGGGTGACTTTAGCTTATGTTTGTATTACGAATGTATTGCGGTCAGATAAGCAGAAAATGTTTGCGCATCAGGAATAACTCTTTTTTTTGTTGGGTGGAGGATTGTGGTAGGTGGTGGGTACAGGGTAGACAGACCCCACCCAATATCTCCAATCCTAGCTAATTAAAGGACCACAAGTCATCCATAGAGATTTGATGGGTTCAAAGAGACCTGGGTGTCCTCTGCTATAATTTTAAATTACTGATTTCTGTTATTAATTATACATCTTAAGTGTCTTTGAAGAATGCTGCAGACTATCCTTCATCGGGAAGACAAAATGTCTGGCGCACAAAAAAAAAAAAACTTAAGAAAGCAAAGAAGCTTCAATTCATTGGCTCCAATGAATCAGAGCTTTCAGGAAACTCAGCAGGCCCCGTCTTATTGTATCATTATTATTTTTCTGCCTTGGTTTTTTCAGCAAAACACCCGCGACTGACGTCAGTGTATCATTGTCATTTCAAGAGTAGTCTTGGAAGCAGAGCAGGGGTTGTGATTGAACTCTGAGAGCTGCCCTGGAGCTGTACTTTGAGGAAGAAACCACGGAACCACAGATAATGCTTTACAGTCCACTAGTCTCAACTACTGTCATCAGATTTTCACTTTGTAAGATACTTGAAAAAGATTGTCGTTCCGGTTTCCTCCAGAGCAAAGGGCATTGCACTGATGTCAAACTGGAGACGTTTGAAGAGCATGAGACGTGTGTAAAAAGTCGCAGATGATTACTACAGAGAATAAATAAAACAAACTGAAATGGTGGTAGTACATATAAATGTCTGGGACCTGGGCATTGCAATAAATGAATGCATTTTCCAATTAACATAAGGAACTTGTAACACTTTTGAAGGCCTGTAAGTGAGCTGACAAGATAAATAAAGCATTCTCTCATCAAGAGGAGACAATAAGACCTCCGGACAGACAGACACTTATGACATTGTCCCTACTGTTGGGATCATCTAGAGTCATCTGGGTAGAGTTTATGGACAGAAAACAAAAGCATCATAGTGTCAAGCACACAATAAAAATGAAACCACCTCTGTTGCCTGGTTGAAGACTAAGAAGGCACGAGACACAAGTTCAAACACTGCAGAGTCTCTTCTTCGTCTACTTTCCACTGGTGTAAAGACTTTTCAGGAGACAGGGGAAGGCATCTCCCTTTCATCCTTCACCACAGACAAACATAGACATATAAAAACATCCATGTTGAAAAGTGGCAATAGTCCTTTTAATTCCAGACAAACCCAATGTGAAGAACTTAATTACAGAACGGGGGCAACCCAGCCCTTTTGAAAATTACACTTACAGTAAGACCTTTGAAGCAAATACATCCTTTATCCTATTTTTTCTTTTGTTCAATGTTTTGTCTCTTGTAAAGCATGCCATTGACTACTGTGGTTTCCAGTGGGTCTCTGTCTTTTCTCGTCTGTCTCCATCTCTGTCAGGCATTCACCCATCAAAGGCCTATCTTTTGGACAAGGAGTGTGCTTTAAATAATATTTAAAACCCCAGTTAGTGTGCCGATTTTTGACAAATCTTTACATAATCAATTCCCAATCCCAGATTTGGATAAAAAAATATGACACAAAATAATAATAATAAAAAAACCTCATAGCTGCTTTTATTAATCATTAAACCTGCTATCAAACAAACACATTAATCCCTAGTGATAAAATCTACAATCTATCTATCTAAGTATTAGTAAAAAGCATTTGGTGTGAATGGAAATGGTACAATAACAATTGTATTGCCCTTTGCTGACTTGTATTAACAAGTTGTAACAACGCCACACCATACTCAAGCACTGGTGCTGAGAATTAGCCAGGTGCTTCTTTACAACCTGCTCCAGAATTCTAACGTGCCAACACAAATAACACAATCATCTATCAAGTGTTTGATTAACACAAACATGTGGGGAATAATCCCACCGCACTCAGGTAAAACAACTTCAAAAGTGAAGTGCGATCCCATGACATAATGCTCAGAAATGAAAAACAGACGTTTGCATTTTGTTTGACAGGGATGCTGTTAATTCCTTTCTGTTGAGCGTGGGTGTCTGATACAATTTAAAGATTTCCTCTGCATTAGCTCATTAGTTGCTCCCAGTAAAGGTAAAGCTTTGCGGTGGAGGCCTGGCACCTAATTTCTACCTGAAGCCATCGTAGTAAACCGCGGGAAAGTGAAAGAGGAGTTGTGGGGGCTGTGTTTCACTCTTATCTTTCTCTCAGGCAGGCGTAGGTGATGCTCTGCCAGGTCTAAGCCACAGTGTTGGGTTCGGCAGTAAATCAGCTTGGTCTCCGATGATCAAACGCTCGTCGTTATTTCCCGCGCTTTCATGTAATCTCATAAAAGGCCAACTGCTCTCATGGACTGAGCCTGCCTGCCAAGCCAGCCGGGCCTCCCATGCTGGCACCTCAGTGTGTGTGTAGCTCTGCTGGTTTGTTCTTGAAATCAGAGCTCAGAGTAAAACAAAACAAGGCCGAACAACAGCATGAAGAGCATCCCTATGATAGTACAACACATTAGCGTCACCTCCTCTTCTCATTAAAGGTCCGGTGTGTAACAAATCTATTGGCAGAAATGGAATATAATATTAAGAACTATGTTTTGATTCAGTGTATAATCACCTGATGGTATGAATCATTATGTTTTTGTTACCTTAGAATAAACTGTTTCTATCTAAAGATGCCATGGAGTCTGTCATGCTGATGCAGGTAAAATTCAGTACCTTCAAAGCACTATATATCACAGGATATAACAATGGTATCATAGGTATCGGTTATGTTAAATATAATCCTGATCTTTCTAGAATTACTTGGATAGTATGCAGATTCCTTAAAGGTATTGTTATTGATCCATTATATGAAATATTTCACCAAAACATACGTCAACTGTGGAAAATTGAGGCTTTACGCATTCATTTGAAAGTTTTGTGTATAGGAAGACACTGCTATTTCGTGCCACTAAAACATAAAATTTGCGTGTGAAAAATAGGCGACAGGAAGAAGAGATGAAGCATCTTGCTGGAAGACTAATAAAATGTCTGAAACCACCGCAAGTCAGAACGAAAGAGACAAACATCAAAGTCAATAGACTGGCTGTTTGATCTGGCTGGAAGTTTTTCCTCTTTTTAACATAACTCTGGCCCGTTTACACTCTGGTCTTCATTATCCTCTGCCCTTAAAATCATTTAAAATATCAGGGTCTGACATGAGAAGGGAGAATGTAGCGTTTCAGCTATAGAATTAGAGAGAGTGGCGCAGTGACCACTCCGATACACAACATTTACCAGCCAATATCACTTCATCTCTTACCAAATTGCACATCTTATGTGGGATCTCGCGCCGCTTTGAACAAAACGGTTGGTAGTTGTAATGGATGTTCTGTTCTCAACTTCCAGGGAGGTTTATGGCTCGCTTTTTGACAAATGGGCAAGAGGGAGATAAAACGCTTACACACACAGACACCCACTCCCTCCTCAAATAAAATAAATCAATAACCATAAAAAGGCAGCTATTAAAGCGTTGGATAGCTACACATTAGGAATGAAACTAGGATTTTGGCTGCTATGAAAAGGCTTTCAAAGACGGTGCAGGCCGCACACATCACTGATAAATGGATGGTGGGTGCTGGTGTGGTTGGGATGTATCAAACATGTGCTGTTAGGCCAATAAAGACCAAAAATACTGGCAGCTGCAGGACAACTCATTCACAGCTTTCTGAGATTTTGGATTCAGCTTGGGCAGGATAGAGGGAACACGTTACAGGTCTTCCAGTGAAATATTTTCCGTGGCATTAAGTATTCCTAAAAATGTGTCAGGATATATGTCTGTGGTTATAACTGACTGTGCTTTATGTTTGTGTATCAGTGTCACTTTGTGTTTTTATGTTGTTGTATGTCGGCATATGTGCGTGTGTACGAAGCCTCAAAGAGACAAGGCCACTTGTGCCCATGGCGTCTGGTAGAGCTCGTGACTGTGCCTGTTTAACTCCGCTAACAGAGCACCGTTCCACAAAGCCCATCACGCAACCCACAGATGTCCCACAGGACAGACAGGACTGCGCCGCAACCAACAAGAAGCAGTAATAACCCCCCAGCCCACACACCCATGCGCACACACACACGCAAACAAAACAAACACATACACTGACACACAGGATCTAGTGGGCTGCACTGAATCTTCTTCAGAACATTAAATGTGGCTCCAAACTTGGTCAAAAACACATTTTCTCATGTGACTCTAATGGCATCTGTCCATGCAGATATCTTTGCAAAGGTTTTGCCTCTACCTCTGTACATCAATTTAAGACACCGTCCTAGTCTCCCAGTTTGGACACTGTCCCATTTACACTGGATGATCTACAGAACTTCAGAGAACAGTTCTATACATTTTCATAGGGACTATTTCCTTGGTAGAAAGTAGTTCCAAACGCACTGGTAAATGGTGAAGTCATTAATTAGGGTTGAATTTCTTGCTAAAGATGGAGAAAATAATGTATTATCTGGTCGAAAAATGTCTGTTTAGTTTAGACTCCATGCATAAAAGTATGTTTTTGATGAAACTCTCTAAATTACAGTATAATTATTCAATATTTGTGGGGCAATTACACAATAAACGTGAGGTACAATGATATGGTTATGGGGAACAAAAGAAAAAGCCTCGAAAGAAAGCATTTTTTAAAAATTACTCTATACTTTATTTTTAAATTACAGGGTATTGCAATGCACTTTATATGGAGTATGGAAACATTACTGACCTACAAACCAAATATTACACAAAAACTGTAAGTAGCTTAGTGCATTGGCTAATTTATACATTTAAATGTCTACCACCTCATGTCTTTGCATCGAAGACTTATAGTATATAATACCAGTATATGGGCTGCAAAACAAAGTTACGCCTTCATACTTCTTATACCTTGTACCTATGAGGTAAATACAAGAAATAAGCCTTGATGATTGTAAGTTTCATAGTTCTTTGGAAAATTCTGTCCATCCATCAAATATGCGAAAAGTGCCTTCATAAAACAAACTATTAGCTGTTTGGAATCTGGAGCAGTGACGATAACATTTGAATGAAAATTGACACATTTCTGGCCCGACTTCAAACACACAAATGCAGGAAAATGTTTTAGTTAACATTTACTTAATCTGTGAAGTCCTCAGAGGCAGAGGTGAAATCAAGCTTTTTTTTGTCTTTACATTCACAGTTAGGCTACTTTCGAGAGTTGCCTGGGGCTGACATGCAACGCGGGCTCTGACTTCAAAGCCTGCAAAGAAAATATATAAATACAAAACCATTAGCCAGCTTGTTTTCTTTAGTTAACATTTCAAACACACTGCGGAGCGGATCGTGTTTTCAGTCCCCTCTCTGTAACTCAAATGTTGATGTTGTTTTTCTGATGGTCCCGGGGCAAAAAACTGCAGCGCCACAGCTGGAAAGTGCTCGGCACCCTTTAAAAAATGGCTGCACAAACACACCCGAGTCAGGCAGAACACAACCTCTTTTGGCCTGCGTGGATGTCCCTGCCAGCAGCCCACTAGGATACAATTTGCGTTTGGCCCTCAGCACAGTAGAGCCACAAGCATAGGTTTCAATGTCAGCAACAAGTCGAATATATACAAACCCAGAGGTAGTAGCATCACAGAGGAGAAAGAACAGTCGACGCCGCTGAAATACATCATTATATTGGACATACCATTCTCAAGCACGGGGGTAGTAAAAGCCATTTTTATTAGAGACACTAAGAAGTTTATAAACAGAGCCACTTGACACAGTGAACTTGGGATTCAAGGGTGATCCTCTGTGTAGACAGATTACCACTTCATTAAACAAACCAAGACCTCAAAGAGTAACAAGCTCTTGGACACGCATACCACAGAGAGAAAGAGCAACCCGGATCCTCTAGCCACATGAGACATAACAGGCTGTCTGTCCCAGAGGTTATTACAATTCCAAACATTTATTGGAAGGAAATCAAAAAATGTGTGTCTTTTTTGTCTTCCTTTCTTACTTCTGACCACAAAATTACATTCGAGCCATAAAATGTTTATATGTTAGGTATATAAATGCTTGGGAATAGCAGTTTGCGACTATATTTGAACCTGCTCTGAGCTGAAATAACATCATAAAAAGACACATGAATCAGTAAAAATAATGCTCAGAAGGAAAATAAAGCCTTCCCCTGTTTCAAGTAGCTATTATAAAAAGGCACAGACAGCTGTCAGGAGAACAATTCGAAGTGTGTGACTGCAGCGCGAGTATGACCGGAATAGGCCGTAAAAGCATAATGAAGCACTGGCTTCAGCAACATGAAGGCATGCATGACAAAATCAGTAAAAAGTGAGGAAAGATACTACGATTATGGCCTGGTCAGCTAACTCTGAAGAGGCGGCATTTTTGTCAGTGAAATCATCCAACCACTTACTAAAGCCTTCGGTTTTACACTCAGCTAATAGAAGCTATACAAACAGTCATATTAAAGGAATAATTCAACATTATGGGAGGTACACTTTAGTTAGAGGGTTAGCTTATGGGGGAAAGTGCCTGGCTTTAAGCAAAGATAACAAAATCTGCCTACCAGCACCTCTTAATCTCCCAAAAAAATCTCATTTTTTAATCTGTAAAACTGCACTTCCCTGCTTTATGGGTTGGTTATATGCCACATTATTTCTTATCTCTGAGCAGTTGTCAGTCCAGCACAAAATCCTCCAAAAAATGTTTTTTTACACGTCGATCTCTTTACCAATTAAACAAATGAGATAAAACATGTTAATTAGTGAGATGCTAGTGCTAGTAGTTTCTGTTTAGGCTACTGTTTCTCCCCAGTTTCTAATATTTATGCTAAGCTAAGCTAACCAGCTGCTGGCAGACATAAGAGTGCACTCTCATGTCGACGTCATACCACAGTAACAAACTTCTTCATCTCTTGTATGTTTCCCAAAATGTGCCGCAGAACCGTTAAAGCTGAGGTTAACATGTAATGTATAGCAACAGTAATCATCCAATATAGAGCAAGATTCCAGCACCTTTCTTAACACACCTGTCTGATTGCATTTGCAGGTTGAAATTTGTTGCTCTATGTTAGAACCAGTTTTAGTTCAGTCTGACTAGTTTGGACATTGAAAAGGGATTTCATCTGATCCAATCAGAGACAAGAAGCAGATGAGCAATGACACAGTACCACTGCCGCAGAGGAAAAACAGACCCATTCTCACTTCAAAGAGCCAGGGGGATGCTTTTAAAAATCACACCGGCAATAAACTACAACAGAAGTTCATCACTTTTCCACGACATGAAAGGCATTTTCGAAGTTACGTCTTCTCAAGTAGTTCCCTTTCTCTGCTCCGACTCTACTCCTTAACAAAGTTCATATCAGTGGAGGGCCGGTGAATGGCGCTGAGGGTGTTTACATGGGAGGTGTTACCATGGGAGCGGTCAAATTATTTACATTTCAAAGACTGAGAACAACATGCCGCTGTTTAATGCAAGGAAGAAAGACGGGGCCAAAATCACTCTAACAACTAAACACAATTTCTATAAATGAAGGGCTTACCTTTTGGTGTCCTTCATCCTCTTAATCCTCGCTTTATATGGTGCAAATTAAAATGATAAATATACAGCTAGTGTAACTAGTGTATCTTGGCATGAGAGTAAATTATATCTCAGGAAGTCAGACTAATTGTAGAAATTACAGAAGGGACATGAAAGAAGTATGTAATCTATTCACTTATAAGACCTGAAAAAAGGTGTAGACTCACACATAATGTGCACAAAGCAAAGGACGGCAGCATTTGTCCCCCAGAGGAAGTTATCCAGCAGGTACTGACAGGACAAAAGAAAAGAAATGACCTGAAATACCAGAATGCTGCAGGCATTTTAGTGAGTGAGAGAGCAGGGATGACTTTGTCGTACTTTACAAGCAAAAGCTGTTACGTTCATTTCATGTCAAGGCAAGTCGAGAAGGTGACAGGTGACAGGGTCTGCAGTCAATAGTTGTGACTGAAACTAGAGCAGAATCCTGAGAAGTTGCAGCTCCCTCCTGAGGTAGATGTTTGAAACAACATAAGCTTCTTGACACATGCCATATTTTCTATTTCATTGAAATTACCAAGGGCTGTCAATAATCGCTTGCAGAAGTGCTTATTAAGGCGGTATTGTTTGCTTTATGATGTGGAGGGCAGAAGTTTGTTCCACACATCTAGTCATGCTAGATTTACCTCTACCAAGTCACTGCACTGACTTAAATGTCTATTTACATTCATGTCTAGCCATGGAAGATGTTGCAGCAACTTTGGACCACGTGATTTAACTGATAATTGTTATACTAAATAATACATCTTTAAAGAAGAGGGAAGAAAACCACCTGCTCTGAGTATCATTTTTTGACAAAGTTAGACGATTCAATAGAAAATGATATGATATAACTCAACTAATATAATATACACATTGTTGAGTCAGCTTTATATTTTTTAGTTTACAGTTTTTGGCATGTAAACCAGAAACTAAAAAATGTTGTGTTTTGTATATCTTGTTCTGTAAATCAATCAATCCCCCTGGGACAAATTTAATACAACAGGATGTGAACTGAGTATTTTCTGGGTGTGAAATGAGGAGAAATTACACATTTAGTAACACAAGCGGTCTGAGCAACCGCCATTCATTTTTGTGTTCATTTTTACCCTGACGCATTCCACGGCTTCCTTTGATTCCCGCTCCTCATATGTGGCACTCACTCTGTGCTGAAAGAGAAATTAGAGGTAAAGATGACAAAAGCATTCTGCAAATTACAAGGCTTTATGTTTACTATTCTGAGCTCGAACATGGCATTCAGTCCGGCAGCATGCTAGTTGCTTTTGGCTTTTTTCTTTTCTTCAGGAAAAAAAAAAGAAAAAAAGAAAATACCACAGCCGACTGGAAGTACAGAGTGAAAAAAGAAAGGCCATAATTACAGCAGAGGATGAAGAGAGAGAGTGAGTCCCCATCAGGAACTCTCATCTGCTCATCTTCATTTGTCCCTCACATGAGAGCGCGGTCCACTCTGGTCTGGTTTAGCAGTGCATGTCAACAGTCATTCCTGTAATGACTATGTATGTCGATGTCAGGGTGTTGGGCCCTTGATGGCGTTCTCTGAAGACTTAAATCCATTCACTCACAAACAAAACAAGATTATAATAGCTTTGTAACACCATTCACAAAGAGTTAATCAGCTATGACAGCGGGTTTGGCTCACGAGCCAAAATGCAGCATGAATATTTGCAATTGTTTACATTTTGATGGACGTAAGATTATCCGTGCATTTTTGTGGATGTGATTTTTAAGTCTGCCATCTGGACACGGAGGAAAATGGACTGTTGTGTTGACTTAATACTTATTTCAAAAATAAAAGCACATCTGCTGAAAAATCTGCAGGAACAGACAATCCACTGAATAACAAAACAGACTCATCACTGATGTACGTGTTGAATGATGAGTGTTAAAGTCTCAACCTCTACTCTTCTTTGATTCTCTTTTTCTAATAGACCTCAACAAGACGTGACTCCTGCTAGAAAAGCAGTAACCTCAACAGCCCTTTTGTCTCCATTTCTCTGTCTCCTCATCATCTCTCACATTATGAACTTCTGCAGCTTTCACTCGGGGCAAAGCCTTCGAATGAGTGGAAGCAGATAACACTAATGTATTCATATGCATCGAGATACTGCTGTTAATGTGAGATTTAAAAGGAGAAATTGTTGTAAAAGAGAATTAAAAAAATAATCTCTTCATCAAGGGACAGAGACATCTGACACTGACTGTGGGTTTATGAAAATGTAAAAATGAAACTTTTTAGTAAACATTGCCACTGTCACTTGAGTTTCCTGTCCTCATTTTGGGAAATAGCCTACATGTTTTTCTTTATATACATATCTGCACGATAAATTTGAAGCCAGCCGCCATTTAACTTAGTTAGCATAAAGAATGAAAACAGGGGGAAACAGCCAGCCTGACAAAATCCACCTGATCTCATTTGTTCATTCCATACAAAAGTCAAAACTATTTTTTTTACGCTCAGAGCAGTTGCTACCGTTCCAAGAAATAGTCCGGCACACAACCCGCCATACCCCTGCAACATTATTACCTGTTATTGCGCTTCAGTTTTTGTAGAGATTAATGAAAAGAGACATACCATGTGAATTTGTGAGCTTTACAGGTGCTTTTAGTCAGATTACGCTACGACAGAGCCAGGCTACCTGTTTCCATCGTTTCCAGTCTTTGTGTTAAGCTAAGTTAACTGGGTTTCTCAGTACGTCGTGCTAATCCTTTTTGAGGTAACATTAATATCAGTTAGGTTTCTAATATGTTTTTTATCACCTCAAAGGCTCGACACCAGGAGTACGATTTGAGACTCTGATCTGGGTTCAGAGAGGTTCAGATATCATTATGTAATGGCTTTGATCAGGAAGTCATACCCATGTTTTCTTGCCCTCTGTGTCACGGTTGTCTGTCTATCTGTGTGTGCACACAAACACGGTAAGATGCCTGACCATCACTGTATTTTCCTTCAGGCTCAACCTCCCGCTGTCAAGTGGATATCAAAGGCCTGCATTTACAGTTATCTCTGCTTGGCTGCGCCACGGAAGTAATCACTGCAGGTCAGGGGTCAGTGCTCTGGCCCAAGACAGAAACACAACTGACTGACATCGACTTCAAAGGAAAGTGATCCTTCGACAGACTGTTGTCTTAGCCGGGAACTCTGGATATCATAATCAGGAGGGTGGAAAGGGACAGTAAGAACTTGTGTCTCAGAAGAGAAGTAGAAGAGAGAAAGACTACCTTTGAATAATTAGAGCCAACAAGATCAAAGAACGGGCTCAAGTTTGGTCTGCTTAACCTCTGTAACACAGAAATGGAGCAACAACAAAAAAAGCGTCATTTTATTCCGTCCTGTTGTTATTCCTCTGGTTGGCGAAACCCAAAACCATGTCAAACATAATGGAAAATATTTGAGGTCGTCTTTTATTAACCAAGAACAGCTTTGATGTTTGACGTCTTTATTTGTTTTAGAAGAAGAAAGGGAAGGGGCAATATGGCATGCGAGCGATCTTCTTTTGGAGAGAGCACACACAAAAACGGGGAGGAATGAATGATACGAGAGCAAACCATGCTTGTTCATTCTACATAATCAATTTAACATCATTATCGGCCCTTTCAAGAGTGCCGAGATCAAAGACCAGTAGGAAATGATCAAAGTGACAGCATTTTGTTTGAGCGCTAACCCTTTCCTGCTACTGTGTCCCAGCAAGTTCACTGATGTCGCTTCGTTAGAGATCTGATGAAATGACAGAAGTCTAGCAAGCTGCTTCGCTGCAGTGTATGTTTTACCATTTGTATCGACGCCTGCAAAGACGATAAACTGTTAAATTGATCCAAACTTCCTGTTGTTATAGCATGTAATCTGTGTTTTATATTTTCCTGGCACTGTAAAGACCGAAAAAGCCTGGGGAATGTTGAGAATTGCAGACCCAAGAAATCTGGCAAATTGAGTCAACAAACTGTCTTCAATGATAGTGGCTCTCAGGGGAAAGATAAAACAGCTCTGTTATTGTAGAGTAGGAATTATGCACACTACTTTAATTTGACTTCTCGCCGTGCAGCTAAAACATAATCTCTATCTGACAGTTGTGACAAACTACTGATGTACAGTGGAGCAGAACCTCAATGAGCAAAGAAGTGGGTGAATTACAGCTGGTTAAGTGGAAACAAACTGTCATTTCAGTGGGCTCTATAAGGGTTAGATACAAAGCTACAGTATAGAAAGCCACTCTTATTCTACATGCCTGTAAAGCTGTAAAATAAATTGGCATAGGGTTGCTGCATTCTGACCCGAAGCTGTGTAAGACTCAAAAAAGCATTCCAGCTATCAAAAGACACAAACCACAGACCGTCTCGAGTGTATGTGTTCAGCAACTGGACACTTCAAATGCATAGCAACGGAATGAAAAGGAGCCTCTTCAGCTTGCTGGGTGTGAAAACAGGTGGAGGGGGCGAGAGGGAGTCTTTTCATGGACATCCTGTCAAGAGGGAAGGACACGGGTGGAGCAGCATCACAGCGACCGTAAGAAAAAGTCAGCGCTTCAGGGTGGTCAGCCGGGGAGGGAGCAGGAGGTCAGAGAAACAGTGTGTGAACTATTCTCCACCGAGCCACACCGTGCAGGTCTTATCACTGCATCCTTGTTGGCTTCCAGTTTCCTAGCTGATGGGGTGCCATCAGCCATCTCTCATAAACCACTGACACTTAGTCTAGTCGTCTCAGCTCTTGCCCGTCAGTGGAGTGAAGCTAGAAGGCCATTTTCATTAACTTACAGGCTCCTTCTATTTATGCCACGCGCCCCTTGTTGACTGCGTTCTGTGCTGGAAGATGTCAGGACTAAAATATGTGGTAAAGCCCTTTTTAAGGGGCCCAGAGTAAACAAAATGGTGCAATGTGGGCCGTTTGTAGTTCTGCTAATCCTTATCTGCATTTACAGATGTTCAAGCCTTTGTTTTTGTCAGGCCACGCTTTACTTGTCAGTCAAGAGGCTTGAATGTACTAAAAATATCCACAATTATCACTAATGGAATTTGCAGTGTCGCAAAAAACTAATTTAAAAAACGCAGCCTCCTACAAATGTAATCTTTGAAGCAATCTGTTCAGCAGAGACCATGAACGCTTAATAGGAATAAATAATATGACAAGAAAAATAATTTGTATTTTGGTATGTTCTAACGAGTCAGGTCAGATCATCTGCCGTGTAAACCTTTCAAAATAACATTGGTTGCGCAAGGCTTTGGTGTTGCCTTAGTGTATAAGCTCTTACACAGTGTGTTATAGGAGCACAAGAGGGAAGACATTTGCTCTAAAGCCCAAGTGGTGGTCTGTTTTGTCTGTACCAATTCACACACATACACATTCATTCACACACATAAGGATACTGCTGAATCATGCCAAAAAGCCTATTTGATCAGCATCAGACCCAGGAGAGGTGACGTCCCATCCGACAGGATTCACACGCTCCCCGCTCTCCAGCACAAAAGGGCAGAACAACAATATTATGGTATCCACTGAGTGCCTACCCCCCAGTAAAAACATTTCTGTGAGAGTGGGCTTGACCTACCTCTTCTCTCGTATAAAAACACAAAGCCGAGTGTATTCTGACAGCTGCTGCCCGGGTGCCCTGTGGAGAACAGAAGGAGAGCTTTGAAGATCTTGACCTTCTGGAACAATAAAACGCAATCATCAAACACTCTCCTGAGACAGACTGCTGACCCACAGATCCATGTGTCTGCTTGAGATAATTCATATTAAACTGTAGGGATCACTGTCTGTGTGTGTATGCCTCTGCGTGTGTGTGTGTTTGATGCTTGCAGAGGCACAGATAATGTAGATTTGGAGCTTTCCGATGCTCCTAACTGAAGACATGTGGAGTTCATTTCTACTATCTGAATCTTACCACCTTCCATTTACATGTTGACATACTCCATGTGGGATTTGTCTGCCCTAAGTGTATCATTACTCACCCCTGTGAATCACGGTGGATGTTGAAATGGTTTGTCACCAGAATCAAAAGCCCACAGTGACTCAAACAAACTGCACAAATTGCACCAGCACCAATCAGAATGTGGTGTAAGGACACCACTTAACAATGATTGGATCGCATCACTTCTCAAGTAAAGGCTGCTAACTTAGCTTAGCCCAAAATCTGTAAACGGGGAAACAGGTAGCCTGGCTCTGTTGAAAGGTAACAAAATCTGCCAACCAGAACCTCTAAAGCTCACAAATTAATCCTGTATCTTGTTTTTTTTTATTCATACAAAGGCTGAAGTGTAAAAATTACAATAATTTAATGAGAGGCTATTATGCTCAACTATTTCTTGGCCAGAACCAGTTGCTATGCAACCATTGTTGATTCCAGGAAGATACTCGTCCTGGCCAATGTAAAATGGCAAATTGCCGTTTTTAGTACAGATTAAACAGACATTGTATAGCTTTATAGGTGCTATTTTTTTTTATTTGTTGATTTTGTTCTAGCTAGCTGTTTTCCCTTATTTCAGGTCTTTATGCTAAGCTAAGCTAGCCAGCTACTGGGGGTAGCTTCTTACTTTGCATACAGATATGAGTGTGGTATCAATTTTTTCACGTAACTCTGAAAGAAAGTGAATGAGTCAAACCTTTCCTATAAAGTTCTGCTAATAAAACAGAATTGATCACAGATGAATACCATGGTGGTAAGACTGATGACTCAAAATACCTTTCTACACATGATGCTACGCAGGGTCCCTGTAGTAACTGTACTGAGAGAAAGATCAGTGGGGTTGAAGGGTAAAGTGGCTCCAAGGTCAAGGCGAGACCTCCTTGCCTTTGATGGAAAAAAAGGAGGAAGTGCTGCTATTTACCATCTCGAGAAATACGCCAGGTGGCAGTTTTTAACACAAAGTGAAACAGAAGCTCAAAACGTTAAAGCAGAGCTGAAACAAACCTTCTGATGGCGATGAACGTTAAGAAACACCTTCTGGTCACCTCTGATCTCCGGCTCCTGTGCTCTTACATTATCCACAAACTAATGTTGCATTTTCATTCATAAGACCTCAGTAAAAATAGATAAAACAAGCCTTTGATCTTATATAACCTTACATTAGCATAAGGATGGCAAAAAGGAGTTGCACGGCAGAGATGCCAGCTGGGTCCTCTTGCTCATCGTGCAAGGGTCCGAAGGCCCCCTGTCTCTGTCCACATGTTAATCTTTACAGGGCACTCAAGGAAGTGGCGTTGACAGCCTAGATTTGAGGTCAGGAGGGGGGCAGGGGTCAAGCACTTCCTGCTGACATGAAAGCACATCCAAGCACACCTTGCTCTTGGTATCTGTCGTCCGCCCCCCTGACCATCTGTACCTACATAATCTGGGGCTCATCGGGCCCAAACAAAAGCCATGTGTTAATTACCTTTGAAGGTGTAATGACTTCAGGGCCACAGCCGATCTTCATCTGGTTTCAAAGCGAGGGCCGGAGAACAGGTTACGCTTCAGACACGTTACAGTTGTCCTCTCCCCTACCTGCCCGCCGTGCTTTCATTTTAGAGGGATAACCATGCATTATGGTTTCCGTAAGACTAAGAATCCTGTCCCGTATCAAATCCAGAGGTACACAACCGTTTCACTCTTACTTTTGTGGACTCTCAAACGAGTAAATTAAGGAGAAAGTTCTGACACATGAGAATTAGGCCTACACCTGTCCTCCAGATGTGAGGGCAATCACGTTGATGGAATTTCATCTTATTCTCCTGATGTTTTTCCCTTCATTGTGTTTGTAGTCCTCACTTTAGGAATATCACTTGATGGTAGAAGTGCCTAGTATTTCATTTTTACTTTTTCTTTATTTATATCCATCATTTTCTCAGTTTATAGACCGACAATGAGGAGTTACTCACAGATTCAAGAATAATCTATATATCGTGCAGAATAACTGCCTCCCCCACTCTTTTTCAGGGAGAATACAAAAGGAGCCCCCATCCCCTGATTCCGGTGTTGTGAATTATTAACAGATCAAAACCAGAGAGACATAGCAAAAGGTGCTGGTAGCAATCTGTCCATTACTCATCACAAAAACAAGATGATGTGTCCCAATGATGGCTCGTCTTGCACTCTTTGTGAGTAAAGCCTGAGTAACACTTTCTTCTTCCCACAAATGACCACCTTCTTCCTGCCACAGGAGAAAGGGAAGTGGGTGCCGTATATTCCCAAACAGATATGTTACCTTGTTTTGAATAAATGTTTCCACCGGCTGACCACAGGTGACCTCATAACCAAAGAGGAGATCTTTGTGGGAAGACACCCAGGTTTCAATGGCTTTGGTGGCTTTGCAGGAAGTAGTACTCCACCTCGGGTAAATTGACTTCAATATATCTCAGTCCGTGTTTCTAATTAGATCACACGATGATAATTATACCCACTGGTGTTTGTAAGAGGATATGTGCTGCATGCATCTGAATACATCAAAGAGCAGTGCGGACTTCACAGCCACATGAGTTATGTACTGTCTATCCCACTTCAGCCTCTTGAAGATATGCAGTCATTCTCTACATCCTCTCTGCTGAGAATAAACAAACACTCTCTAATCCTTTGAAATGTTCTTTTCTTTTGAAAATCCTAAACTTTAGTTTCCAGTTGGAGGATGGTCAGGGGCCCGCAGACACCTCTTGATCCTCAGGGCATCTACAGGAGAGTCTGTATGATGTGGGGAGGACAGGCCGCCTGCTCCTGACCTACAGGTGAAGACAGACGGCGGTCCTGTGAAAGCCAGTGGTGGGCAGAGTGGCAATGGTGCCAACTGGAGAAGTTGGTTATAAATATCCACCTCACACAGCAGTTTCCTCAGTTTCCTCCAAAAGCAAACACTTCAGGTTCTGCCTTGTAATTTATCACTGCTCTCTCCCCCATGGAGGGAAAATCAAGGGAGGGGAAATGTTGAGTTGAAAGATTGCAGTGTGTACAGTTGTTTTTATTTTCCATGTTTCATTTTGTCTTCATGTTGCTTAATATTTATTGAGCTCCATCTGGTTTCACTAGCATCCCCAAGCACGCTGTATTAAAGAATTCTTGAGAAAAAACTGAACTCAGAAATGCCTCTTGCAGAACGATGCCTGATAAAATCTGAAGGCAAATACCTCGCTGCACTAACAGTTAGTCTACTGTTAGCGCACCAGCGTATGTGTGTCTCTAATGTGCATTTCTTTTATTTTGAGACTAAGGGTGTAAAGGCAGGGATGATGATTTCAGATTCCTGGGAGAAAATTCCCAGGCCTGGAAGAGCCTGTGGAAAGTAATCAAGTAGCAGACTGATGTCATTCTGATGAAAGGCAGCCTGTCAGACAGTTGGCGACTATGGGTGCTCTTTGGCATGGGCCACAGCCCGCTATACACCAAAATATGACATCAAAGCAGGTACCAGGCCAGGCCAAGAGGCTGGCACTGATCATTGTCTTCTTTGATTACAGTAGCCTCATCTTCTTGCTGAGAGGATAAAAGAAAACGGCTGCTTGGTGTTAAGAGAGTGTCAAAAATAATGAGCCACATACCATGCACTAATGGTGTCCCAGTGGCTCAGTGGATGGAAGCACATACCGTGTACTCACAACATTATGGGCCGATTTCCCGGACAGGGATTAAGTCTGGTCCAAGACTATGGTGCTTTTTAGTGGATATTTCCAGTGAATTCTGTCTTCAGTCTAAAGCCGGAGATAAACTTGCTGTCTAACCATGCGTTTGCGTCACGGACACAAAAAACAGTCCAAACGGATACGCGGGATACGCAAGTGAGCCGTCATGCGTAAGCGAACGTGTAGTTAAAAGCAAGTATATCTCCGGTCTAAAACTAGTCTTAATCCCTGTCTGAAAAACTGGCACCAAGACTTTCAACCCGACATCAGATTTATGTTGCGTGACAACAACTCTCTCTCTCCTTCATATTTGTATTCTTTATAAAACCAGAAATAAAAATAATGGTAATTCTCAACCTTTCCTAAGAAGATTCTTTAAGTTCTACAGCCTCAAAACTGTTTCAAATACAGCTCTCACATAATTGAATAATGACCATGTTTTACTACAGGGTGTGGACTTCAAAAGAATTTCCCCAAAGAGACTACCAGGTTAAAGGACAGAAAATGAATAATGTGTTGTGGCTCTACTGTCATGACCTGTAATAAGGGCTTTTTTATGTCCTTTGGCAAATCTGTGGCATAAATAAACATTTCCGAGACAAAAGAGCCCGATTCTCCTTCTGTCTCTGTGGAGATGAGAATAAGCGCAGGGGAAGGAGGGCTGCCGCCTCTCTGATGATAATAATAGCAGGTTTCGAATGGTAATTGGTCTCTGCTCCCTCCTCTGTCTACCTGGCAGAGGGCATTGCAAAGGGTGATTCAAGCACTAGGCATGAATGGAAAACTCTTGAAGGAAGGCCGCGCACTCACGCACCGGTACCTCCAAGAGAGCCAGGGTCCGCCTCATTCATCCTCCACGTACGCCAACACATGCAGGCAAACACGCGAAACACGCACGTACCCCTCATCCTGTCAGACACAAACATCCATCTCGCCCTGTATGAGTGACGTGACAGAAATGTTTACAGGCCGCGGCAGCTATTTTGTGACCATCATTCAGATGAAAGATCGACAACAAACAGCTGACCTGTCAGCTGAACTATTTGATTACCCCTTGGTGCCAGAGAGACCCCTAATACAGGCTGTCCTATCTTGAAAGAGGTCATTTTTATCAAACAGGGCATCATCTGTAACCAATAGACGGCCTCCTCTTACGAAATGAGAGCCTGCTCGACAGATGTCTCCTGCCTCTCTTACTCTCTCTTACTCCCCATTTACATCCACATCTTAGATGGCACTTCTTGACTTAAGTCAGGATCAAGGTTGTTTACTGATTCTCTGGGTAATATCAGGAACATGTGGTGGGGGGCACATGAAAGGAACTCCACGGCGTGTTAACACCCACAACCCCCTGTACATGTTTGTTTTGGGTTTTAAACAATAGTTTCAACATGAAATTAAGGGGACCTGCTTCCGGAGGTTTGTCTCAAGGTGACACAGAACAGAAGCTGAAGCTCGAGATGTTTTCACAAGGGGCCTAAAACGTCAGTGCTCTCTAACATTACAGTCAGATCAACTTGTTAATGAAACTATTGGAGGCGGTATATTTGTATGAGTCATATCTACTAAATGTCTTTTTTAAGTACAATATCATGACTATACTCTTAAATAGCTATGACAAGCAATAAACAATATGTCAAAGCCTGGTGCAGCACAAAAAGCTGCACCAGAAGATTACTACTATATACACAAAACCTCTGAAGGTTTCAACAACGTTTCAACTAATTTGTAACACCTGAAGTGTATTCCATACATTTCCACTTTCCTTTTTGTCCTGGCTTTTTGCAGATTTCCACACTTAAGACACTTTGTGGCTATAATTCCACTAAGTCTCAGGCTTTGCTGTTGTGACCTTCACTGGATTTATTGCTGCGGTTGAGTCCCACAGTCTCAAACCTGATATCATATGTGTTATGCTAATGTTGTGTAGTTTGCCCACTCCATGTAGGAGAAGGTGGCAATTTAAAGAGATTTAAAGAAACTCTTCTATGAAATATAAAGGTTTTATAGATGGTGATCTCTCCTTTGTTCTTCCAATGAGGACCTCCACCTGTTTCTGATGATGTGAGCCAGAGCCTGTCCCTTTCAAGAGGCTGATCCCTCCTGATCTCTTTGATGTAACCTGACCTAACAGTTCCAACTAGCAGGATTTGATGATCACGGATGGACCCTCGACAACAGCATGTGCAAATCAAAACTAACAGGCATGGGGAGACGGACGATGGGGATGTGTGAGCAGAACTGGCAGGCTGCGCAGACAGAGAGCGCTCGCAGAGCTATGATGTGTCTAAACGCCAGGCAGGCAACGGTCACATGATCAATGCTGCCAGCCCAGACTTAAGCAGTAAAACCTGTGGATCTGTGAGGGCACATGCAACTGATCGGAGATGAAAGACAGGCTTTGACTTTCACAGGAGGCCTGGAGTTGGGGTGGGGGCTACGGGGCTACGGGGGCACTTCTGAGGGACTGCCATCAGAACAGCTGGGTCATTTTCAAATGACCTAAATCTAGGATTAATCCATTCGGACTTGCATGGTTAAATTTGTGTCTACACTACACACAGACGATGGGAGGCAGAGAAGAAAGAGAGAGAGAGAGAATTACCAGTGAAAGCCAGAAAGGCTTAGCACTTGGAGTTCAAACAAGGTGCACAGTAGAGAACAAACCACTGCGCCCAAACAGTAGCAGAGATAACCAGTGTTTCTAGCTCTGTCTCGTACTGTAAATTTAACACAGAATCCCTCCCGTTCGCTCTCTGAATCTACACATTCAGATCACTCGAAGTTCGAGCATCTGCAGCTCACGCTTCTCACTCGCTTGGGTCAAAGGACGTTTCGACACACCGCCGGGGCATCTCTTCATGGTAGTGGGTGTGTGTCAGAGGCCAGCGTCCATCTGCGAGTGATTTAAGGGTTACATTTTTGGGGATGACGTGTGATAAAACAGGGAGGTATGGGTCAAAGTGACTAGGCTCAATCTGTGACAGAGCCTCTCCTCCTGGGCCCTACCACATGTTTTAATCTATACGAGCATCTGTTTGAAGTTCCTCAATGAATACCATCAGTCCGGCTGGTGACTTCATATCCATCTTACCTGGCTCAGAACAGTACAGAGGCTTGAGGCTCTTCTTCTGATAGGATGTGAAGCAGTTTTACAGTTATGATGTTGTGTTCAGGGCATCTTCTAAAATTCTCTGCTGGCGGAGGAATTATATCATGACTTATGCTTACAATAATGTCTTGTCACACAAATGACTATTCCCATAGGCAATCAAACGTTAAAAAATGCTTCAGTGAGGGAAAACTGATCAAACTGATCATGAATCGATGATTCTAACTGACAGACACAACTTACATCTGATATTTAAAGAAACAGGGCTCTCAGTGCCCCGACATGAGGCCCTCGCACTCCAACATTACTGCCAAAGCTTATACTGCATCAATAAGACCATATCAATAAGCTACCTGAGTCTGTGCTTTACGGCAACTGTACCTTAGCTCACGCACTGTCCCCTTAAAGAGCTTGTTGCTTCATGCAAACATTTAGGCTACAGGTAGACTATTACAAAAGTAGAAATGCAAAGTGCATTAATAGTTAGTAGAATCAAAATTATATGTCAGTCTGTTTAGCATGGTAGGAAGGAGCTCAATCAAAGACAAAAGTCACCAAAACACCACCATGAAGTATTACCTTGATGATTAATCACTTTGGGTCTGCAGGCTGCACTTTAACTTAAATGTGTCCTCAAAATGAGAGGTTGTTCAGGGGAAGCCCACCTCAACCGTAACGAGCCATTCCTGTGTTAAAAAGTTGGCTCCCCGTCAGAATTCTCTGCTCGACTTAAAATATACAGTAGACCAGGAAAGTTTGGAAGAGACTGAAGGAGGGACGGAGGAGGCAG
>NW_023339696.1:12978767-12992728 GCF_004916995.1 Morone saxatilis | reverse complement strand
GGGAAGAGTGATGGTTGCTTTGATCTTTGGAGGCCCTGTCTGGATTAAAAAAAAAAAACAACAAGTGTCCAAGTCCCCTTTTTCTAAACCTTAAGAAAACATGAGCAACTCAACAGAAGTGAAAGGGATTCTTTAGAAGAAGTATGTGTGTGTTTTTTTGAGGAGTGGAGGATGATACTGTAAAAAAAACCATCTGCCTTAAAAATAAGTGGACAATTATTATTAATAATAATAATAATAATAATAATAATAATACATTTCTCTTGAGTCTAAAGTATCTTGAGAAATTGCTCCTCCTGGCCAAATATTGTTGGAGCTGTGCACAAGTTTTGACCATGTTTTGTTTTTTTCCCACTTGATTTTCAGGCAAGTGTGTAACAAGATGCGTATTCTCACTTCATAAATTTGTGGTGGAATGGGAAATGGGCATTTCAAGGCCAATAAAAGCCACCACATCAAATAAAACTTCGCGGATCAAAAGAACCAACGCATGGACATTTTTTCCCTCTATAAATTAAAAAAGGGGGGTAGTCTGCCACGCTTGATCATGCCCTGAGTCCTGCCCCGCTCTTGTGATTGGCTGGACGGACACACAAGGGGGGAAAGTTTGAATAAAATACAAGAGCATGGCACCAGTGTTGTCGTTGAGGCTTGTGCGCTTGGTCCAGCAGCGCTTGAGTTGCACCAGATAGATTGGCAAAAGCTGTTGTAGGCGCATTCTTTGGAAGTTTGAAATACATTCAGAGAACTGAGTGGATGACTGTGATTTATCTAAAAGGACTTTTTTTTTTAACTTTAGTTTATATTCAATTTGTGCGTTTCTGGGAGCGGATAACGAGTGTTGTGGCATCTTTTTTTTTAAACCGTGCGTAATTGTCGACCCTTTTCTGCTCCATCAGTAAACTTTTGTGTTCCCCCGACGAGACGTTGCATTTGGAGCAAGGACATCATCTAAAGCCGGGGCTGAAAGATGACAGCGATCAGAATGGTTTCATCAGTGCTGCTTCTGGTGCTGATGCAGTCCGGGGCTCTTTGCGCACGGAGGTTCCGGGGTGGCCGCAACCCGCAACCACGACGCTCACCACCTCCTCCCACATACCGGGCGGACCGGGGTGACACCACGGAGAGCTTCCCTCTGGATTTCACCGCCGTGGAGGAGAACATGGATAACTTCATGACACAAGTGAAGAACCTTGCGCAGTCCCTCTACCCGTGCTCGGCGCAGAAGCTCGACTACGACATGAAGCTGAACTTTTTGGAGAATACGACAGTCACCTGCAACGACGGGAGTCCCGCGGGGTATGTACCAACCGAGAACGCACACGCACAATGTGATGAATGAGGATGTGATTGGATCGCCGACAGGTCAGAGCATTGTCGGCCGTGCGGCGGTGCACCCTGGAGCTGTTGTTGCAGCTTCAGCAGGGGCGCACCCCGTCCCTGCTGGTCATCTTGCTACCCGAAGTAACCCACATGTCTCTGGCCTGAGGACAGCAACGCTCGTCTCAACGGAGAGTGGGCACAAGATACAATTTTTTTTTTTTTTTTGTGTGTGCAAATGTTCAAAATTAGGGTTCGATCCCTTAAACATTTACATGCTGAAAATAATAAAATAAAAATAAAAAATAGAAACTTAAAAAATTAAAAATAAACGGGGACATTTTCAAAGGAAAGTAATGTTCTGGGATATAATAAGGTTCAGTCTGGATAAGATAGACAGCTGCTTTGAGTCAGCGAAGCGTGAAATTTGCGGATAGCCACATGGCCTATGCTTCATTTCCTTTGCTTCAAATTAGAATGCAGGATTTGCTCTGAAGAAAGTTTAGGTTTAAGTTTTCGGACCCCCGCCCATCTCTCTCTGTCTCTGATGATTGCACCCACTGCGCATACTGTTGAATTGTGATTTTACAGCCATTTAACAGTAGCCTATGTTTTCTCTAACTTGGCTACTGTAAAACGTGTCCTAGTTTATAGTTTTGTTTCTAGTAAAAGGCACTTGTAGTCTATGGTCCGTGCGGTAAACAGTGGACCACTACATTTGCTTCCACTGCTGACATTGTTGTTAAGCAGAAATCCATTTGGCAGTATGATTTATTTGCTTGGGCGGGATAAGCCATGGAACTAAAAGCACTTTCAGCCAGTTCCACTGCCTCTCCTGTTATTTATCAATACATAAACAATGTACAGTCTTTGGATATTTGTATTCTATTTGGTTGCAGGGAGTCAAATTGTGTCCTGTAGGTTAAACTGATTCTTATACACAGAATACTGATAATGGAGTTATGGCAGGTGTCCTTTTTAATATTCATACATGTATTTACACGATTCTTGTCTATAAGTGTCTTTGCTTGAGTCTCAAACATATTATATCTGCAACACAAGAACACAAATATACACATTCTGCCACAGTGAAAGAAGGTTGCATGCTCCTATTTCTTTGTAGCCACATTGAAAAGCACTGCTCAATCATTATCATGTAGTTTAGTCATTATTATTTGCCGCTTTCAGTATTATGTAAATGCTTTACTGTAACTGTTGTCCGTACCATATCTGGAGGCTTTGGTGACTGTCTGCCATTGTGCGTACACAGTCAGACTTGACTGAAATGCTATACATGTCTCTTAATGGATTTACCATCCTGTCTAATTCCTGTTAAACCCCAAAGTGGGAGCGAGAGATGTAAAGCTCTTAAGAGACGCAGCATGAGGACGAGAGCAGGAGACAGTTACTGGCAGATGGCCGTTTCATTCACTACTGTGGCTGTTGTCAGTTGAGATGCTAATCCATCAGCTTCTAACAGTGTAACAGTGTCACAAGAGAGGCGTCGTTACAGTTACAGATAAACAAGGATGCAACAAGAATAAAATCATTCACAATAGACAGGAAGGTGGTGGTGTGATTCATCTTCTGGAGCTGCACTTGTTAGAGCGCCTTTCTCCCTTTTGGCTTGATCAGCTCGCCAAGCCCGCCTTCACTTTGTTGTTTGGAAGTAGTAAATAGAGTGCACTGTCCTCAGCCTACATCATTGACTGTGGCTCACAATAATAGCACAAGACATTAACTGCAGCCAAAGTGTGATTCAGTGTCTGAGCGAACAGCTCAGAGCTTCAGCCAACTCTGTTTCCTTTAAAGTCACTGAAATGTTTTTGGCAATCCTCTTGAGTTTAGTCACTGGTAAAGTTGGGTGGATACTGATTGAATTAGAAAAAAAAAACACACAACGTCACAGAAGCACATCTTGCTTCTATGGCTAAAGCTACTTTACAAACCAGATTTTTTTTTTTACTGGCCTTGCATGTGATTTTGTTTTGGTATTAAATAAAAATCCTGTTGAAAAAAGGTTTGGTGATGCATCAAACATGAGTGCCTTCTGCAACATGGGAGAATCATGATAGCATTGCCCTCTTCTGGACTTACAACATACAGCACATATCTCTTATATTCTAGTGGGCATTCACTTCTTTTCAGTCCTAGTCCAGGACATATTCGAGGGCCAGACAGTCGAATGTCTACGTGTTGACATTTGCGCAGGCCAAATGTTGTTGTGTTATTCCATCTTATCATTCCTTTTCGGCCTGAGCCTTGATTTGATCTGCGTTGTGTGTGAGGACACTGCTGAGGAATGATGAGCTCAGAGTGAAGAGACTATGATGGTACATTAAACAACACGAATACCATCTACTGGCATCTACAGTACAAACAGGATAGGGGACGAGATGTTTATCTCGGTGTGATCGCTATATCAGTTACTGTGAACATAACCTCATTGTTCTCACAGAATTTATGTTGGCGGAATTTAATTTTAGCTGTTTTTTTTGTCACCTTTGAAAGATAAGAATCAACACAGCAACAGGACATCCTTTTCCCCATTAAAGTGATGATTTTGTGTTTGTTTATATTTCATGCTTGGATACCATCACTGATGGTAGAAACAGTGAGGGTATCGCCTTTCAGTGATTATCTCATCTTTTCTCAAGAAAGAACACATTATCAAAGAGGTGGAATGTGGTTGCATCTGTATAAAAAAACAACAACTTTTTTTAATATTTGCACGCAATTCAAGCTCCTGATGTGCTGATTTCATATTCTTTGGTCTCTTGTAGGTACTATCTGAAAGAATCTCGAGGCAGCAGACGGTGGTTGATATTCTTAGAGGGTCGGTATTAAGGACTAATGTAACAAATTTCATCATGTTTCTGCTTTCATGCTCAAAATATATGATATAATGAACTATTGTAGACAATTTGTGTGAGTAATTATCCCTATTTTTTGTGGATCTATGTCCAGGTGGCTGGTACTGCTTCAACAAGGAGAACTGTGACAGCCGATATGAGACCATGAGAAGATTGATGAGCTCTTCCAAGTGGCCCCAAACTAAAACAGGTCAGCCTCAGCTACTGTATAGTTCACTGTGCTGCAATAAGCACTGCTCGTACTCCAGCTGTGGCCCGTAGCAAATCCTGACCCCCTTAACATGGTGATAAAAGCACCCATATCTCACTGTAATGTCTCGGTAATTAAAAGGATCGGATGTATCTGTGCTCATCTGCAGTGTTATTGCAACCAACACCCCGTCATAATGTAACTGTGGTGTAGAGTTACCTGGCGCCCACTGCTGTAGGAACAGAGACGCCTCCCTCTCTCACTAGAGTGTAATAACTGTAATCCACGTGGTAATGATGATGAGGAAGAAGAGGATGTGTCTGGGAGTGCCAGGATGGCTAATGATACATGTTGATCTGTCTCTGCAGGCACGGGGATCCTGTCTCCGCTGCCTGAGGAAAACCCTCACTGGTGGAATGCCAACATGGTGTAAGTTGACACATGTTTGCGTGTTTATCGAAGCTCAATTTTTTAATCATAGTTGGCAACTTTAACTTTATGTTTGCTGCGCAGGTTCATCCCGTACTGCTCCAGTGATGTGTGGAGCGGCGCGACAGCCAAAACAGAGCAGAGTAAGACAAGACTTAATCATCAAAACAAGCATACAATGTCATGTGATCCTCTTTAAGAAAAGTGTTATTCTACATATCTGCTTCCTTTGTGTTGTGTGTAGGTGGCTATGCCTTCATGGGCTCACTGATTATTCAAGAAGTTGTGAAGGACCTGCTGAACAAAGGTCTGGACAACGCTAAAGTTCTCCTATTAGCGGGAAGCAGGTATGTTTGTGTTTGCTTGTGATTTCAAATTTAAAGTATTCTACATTTCATTCGTATCCCTGTATAGGTATGAATAGTACTCATGTCATATTTCTCCATGCAGCGCGGGTGGTACTGGGGTCCTCCTGAACGTGGACCATGTGGCAGAGCTGCTGGAGGGACTGGGGCACACTGGAATACAAGTGCGAGGCCTTTCCGATTCTGGCTGGTTCCTGGACAACAAGCAGTACCACTGCACGGACTGCGTTGACGCTGTCAGCTGTGCCCCCACTGAGACCATCAAGAGAGGAATCAAGTATGGGAGCCACTGAGTGGACTAATGGTATTTTAGTAAGGGGACGAGATGATCAGGTTGCTAATGTCTGTCCTTCTCACCTGCTGCATCAGGTACTGGGGAGGAGTGGTACCAGAGAGGTGCAGGCAAGCCCATGAAGGAGAGGAGTGGAACTGTTTCTTTGGATATAGAGTCTTCCCATCAATAAAAAGTGAGTTTGGGGTCTGATTCTGTATCTAAACATGCTAATGTTAGTGTCTTTGCAAGCCCGAAACCTCTGTGTGGTACATGTTTGAGTATACTATAATCCTATATTAATCTTCTTCATCCATTCTCCCTGTGCAGGCCCTGTGTTTGTTGTCCAGTGGCTGTTTGATGAGGCCCAGTTGACAGTGGACAACATCCAGCTAACAGGCCAGCCCGTGCAGGAAGGCCAGTGGCGCTACATCCAGAACCTGGGCATTGAGCTGAGGAACACACTCAAGGACGTCCCGTAAGGCCAAATCTCTGCATTATAAAGGACGTTAATTAAGTTAAGTAGGATTAGTGAATGGATTCAGATTGATTTATTCATTCCTTTTTTTTTTCAGGGCTATGTTCGCTCCAGCGTGCCTATCACACGAAGTCATCACCAGAAAGTGAGTCCAGTATAACCAGTCTATCATTATGACACTAATCTGTTTGAGGCTTTCTTACTTGTGAGCTCACAGCGCCCTCTTGTGTTGTGTTCTAGTTACTGGATTGACGTGCAGGTTAAAGGCACTTCCTTGCCCCGAGCGCTGCACTGCTGGGACCGCAGTCTCCATGACAACAGGAACAACAAGGCTCCACCCAAAGGCTGCCCTGTACATCTGATCGACAGCTGCCCCTGGCCACACTGCAACCCCACCTGCCCCACCATCCGAGACCAGTTCACAGGACAAGAGATGAACGTCATTCAGTTCCTCATGCACATGGGCTTTGATGTGCAGAAGATGGCCCAGCAGCAGGGCATGGACCCCAGCAAGCTACTGGGCATGCTCAGCAGCGGCAGCTAAAGGGACACACAGTATCTCCAAGCTAAGTCCGAGCAGGGCTGGCTGGTCTCTCTGGCCGGTCTCCCATGCCTGATACCTCCAACTACACATCCACCTTCACAACCCATTCTACCTATAGTCGACTTTCCTCTGAAATACTGTTTACTTTAATCCAGGCCTCGGTCAAACACAGGGGCTTAGATTTGTCCCACAATCCCTTTTCCTCACAACTGATGACAAGTACAGGGGCAACACAACACCACGACAAGGCACAACTCTCTGCTACTCTCCATTTAAATTATCTTTTGCTTTGTAAAAGAAAAAAAATATCACAAATCCAGTTTTAAGGATGCTCATTGATGTTTTGTTTTTTTTAAAATATTGTTTTCGTCCTTCCATATAGATTATATTTAGTCATTGTTAAAAAAAAATGCCACAATGACGTAAGAATGATGTCTTTGTTTAGTAGTCACTATAGAGTTTATAAGGACATAATTCTGTTTTGTAGTTGGTTCTAACAACATATCATCACACAAAAAAGCTACATCAAGACAGAAACAGGGACATAATAAGGTGAGATAAGCACTGGATCAGGAAGGAAACTTTGTATTTATCTCTAAAATAATGGCGAGAACAATAGAGAGAGACAAGTGATACCAATACTCCTCTAATCAACTTGTGGTATAAAACCAGGTAGGATTAACAACCTCTTTACATAGTCAGGCTACAGAAATTTGCTGCAGACTGACAAAAAGATGTTCCTTGCTAATGAATTGAAAGAAATAGTAAAAAAGAACAAAAGACACACATTTTATATTATCATTATTATGATTATCACAGGTTAAGAGAAAAGCTCCCTGTAGAGGTAACTCATTCCTGACAACGCAGTGGCATATTCTCAGTTTCGACAGCTGTGAAGATGCCATGACGCCTGGTTTAATTGTTTCCTGAAGCTGATTGTGGTCCTAAAGTGGACCTGGAAATCCTTTCAAGGTCTATCAGTATCTATACATACACCACAGTGCCAGTACATCTAGTCTATACCTCTTTCTCACAGGCCACATCATCACAAACCCGAACATTGGGTACACATTGATGTTAAATCACCTCATTAGTTCAGCAATTCTCAGATCAATGCAATGAACATTTAAAGGGAGACAAATATTGTGTATTGTATATTTTTTTGAGTATTTGTATAGGTTCTTTCAAATGTTCACTATTGTAACTCCCTTCTTATATTTCATAATAGAGATCACTTTTTAATATAATGACAATGTTTGTATGTAATGATGTCTTTATAAATGATGTTTTAAAGGACCTCTATTTTGCATCACACCAGAGAAGAAAAGGTATTACTAATTGTAATTTTATTCTGTAACATATTTTTTAACAGAAGAAAACTCAAGCTACATTGGTAATTTACATATTTATTTTGTTATGTAAATCATATTTATAAGTGCTATTTTCACAGAGAAGTGATTCTTTGTAAATTGTAAATACATTGCTGTTTTTTTCTTTTTGTGTTGATTGCATGTCTTTGTATCAGACCTAAAAGAAAAGACACATTACATATACTACAAGATATTGCTGTACAGTCTTGTTATTATTATTGTTATTAATGGTAATAATCGTGGAATAGGTATCAGAAGCGTTTGCACAATTCTCCTTCCCATTTTACAGTCGCAGCGCAGCAACCTTTAGCAGGAGGTAAGGTCAACAGCTCCCTCTGGCTCCCACCACGGCTTGCCACTATTTTGACATATCTGATAATAGATACGAGGCTCTGTACACACACTGACAGTCAGACAGCTCATAGCCTTTTAGCAGCTTTTGTTAAATCTCAAGAAATGTGGTCCATTTCCTATCATAAAAAGCTATTTCAGAGAAAATTTAACTGAGAAACTGCATTTTTATTTGACTGAAAATGACCCATAATTAACTTACATTCACTAGCTGAAGCAAGTTCAGATGGGAGTGGTACCCATCATCATCTGTCTGCACTGCATTAATAATCTTCTCTGCACAGTTTAAATGTGCACTTTCTTACACTGTGACCCTTATTCAGCCGTGCACTCACTGTCTTTATGATGAATGGACTGCAGTCATTTATCCAGTGCGCTTAACCATTTGCCCTTCAATCACCTATTCACACATACACTCACACATCCATACAAGGCACTGGCCTAACCATCAGGAACAGTCAGGCTTCAGTTATTGCTCGAGGACATTTCGACATGTGGTCAGGAGGAGCCAGAGATCGAGCCACCAACCCAGTGATTACACGACCTGCTTTACCTGCTGAGCCACGGCCGTCTTTACGCTCCTATGACAACCTCTGATTTTGTTGCAAATCTAAGTATGCCATATGCTTAGTTTGGGTCACTTTAATGCGCCAAACACAGTGCTGTATGGTATGACCATCACCATATGACCACGATATCATCTATATATCTTTTCCACAAAGACATTTTGGACAAAAATGTGTTTTGGAGTGGGTTATGAATGAATTAGGGCTAAAGCATTACCCAAAGTCTGGATCTTCTTGTTGAACCTTTGTTCAAGACTGCTTTGTTAAAAAGACACAATGATGATGATCATATGGAGGTGGTCATATGGAATGGTAATAGAGGACAGTTGACTGATTTAATAAAATATATAAATTCTACTACTAACAATCTTTCTTTCACTGTGGAACAGCATGACACTTGTATTCACTTTGTAGACGTAAGACTTGACAAGGAAAAGAACAGTACTATTGAGAAGCAGAGAGTAATCAATCAGGCATCTCATCATAATATCCCAATTGGCTAAAGCTGCAGGCATATCTCTTCGGCCTATCAGAGGACCTTAGATACAGAAAGGGCACTGGTTCCCAACCTGGAGTAGTGACTGCCACTAGAGGTCACCAAAGCTTCACAAGCGGTCACAAGACCTTCTTGATTTTAAGGGGTGTAAGAAAACATAGTATGCCTCTATCTAAACTTAATTCATTTCTGTGATTTCTAATGTTTATATTATTATATAATTTATAATAAAAAATCTCACAGGATAAGGGCACAGTGGAGACCTGAACATAAGCTAAAATAATACATAATGAGTTCCTAAAAATATAAGGAAAACTTATCTTTGATGTTGACTGGAAATAATCTGCTCAAAATTCATCCAAACTGCTAATTTTACACAGATTTCATGCAGTTATTGTATTCACTGTTTGGTTAAATTGTTCAGTTTAACAGTTGTTCTGTACTGTCATTGTTATGCATTGAATATAATATGAAATATCCATAAAATATGTCACTTAGTCAGCAGTTGTCAGTTTTACTTAATGATAATAACTGAGATAGGGAATCCATGTTAAAAAACAACAACTACTTCCTCGCTGATCACTTTCTCCACAGTCCTCTGGCAGTCAGGGTCAAAAACATTAACCTCATATACTGGAATTTCCACAAATGTGATCCATCTCTAAATAATATCAGCTCTGTGCCTCCTTTGATCACGGTCAAACGGTCTTGCAATCAGGGAGACAGATTGGTTCATTCTGGAAAAACACCCATTGGCTCTCTAATCAACCTACAGCCTTTTCCCGCTGTGACCACCGTGTAAAATGTAATCTCAAATACGTTATGCATCCAAGTACTGTTAGAAACAACAACTATAAAATCCTTCATAAACTCCAGCAGCACACATGTCTACATGCTGAAATGTGACATCACTTGAGGCAATTTAACAGCACAGCTCCTTCTGGAGTCACCAAAGGCTATATAACTTTTGTCAGCATGTGCAGTATTCCTATCAAACACCTGTGATTTTGATGTATAAAACTGATGGTCAGGCATACAGAAAGTGCCTGATTTCATCCTTATTTAAAAGACAAATAACCTGATTAAAGTTATCTAATTAGGGAACACAATCAATAGCAAATTAAGCTATTTCCACTAAAATATAAAATATTTTATTTCACTTATACCTTCCTTAATTGTATATGATTTTCACCATCCCATATTCTTATTGCATGGGACTGTACAAAAACATTCCTATATGGAGTGTTCAAAAACGGTTGACCAGCTGTATACAATCTGATACCACAAATAATTTCAAAAACTATTTTCAAAAACCTTGCACACTGTAAATCAAAAATCACAGCATATCACAGGTTAAAGTATTTTAAGTAACTACTAATCCATTTCCACTTCCCTCCGACATGCATTACTTGAATCTGTCATCACTGATGCATAATCATCCCTCTGGACCTGTGTGTAATTTATATCTCTAATGGGAGTCTTAGCCTCTCTCCCTGTCATTACACTGCATATAAATGCCAGTTTCTTACTCAGGGAGCTCTGACTCAGCCTCTCTGGGTGCTCCCTAGAAATACGACTCCCATACTGCTTGCCACATGTAGCCTCCCACCCCACTGTGGAATATAGACCCCCTATTTATAGAGCTGGCGAGGCCTGTAACCCTGGGCTCGGCACAAACTTTCAGTTAAACAGCCACCCTAGCAATCCACCAAGTGCACACTGACACACACACACACACACAAACGGGACATACAGAAGGGAGAGGGTGTGTGTTTGTGTGAGTAAGAAAGAGTGGGAGACCAAATCCAAGAGGCAACAGGAGACAGAAACAGCAAGACAAAGAAGAAGACACAGAGCCAACATTTTGAGTGATTTTAACAGGCAGTTATGGGCCTACAGTGAAGAAATTATAAGGACCGAGATACTGAGTAATGGAACTTGACTGACCGGTCCACCTGTTTGACACTTGAGGCTATTGTTGGAAGATTGATCTCTGGATATGAGGACCGCACTTCACTGAACTTTTGATACACTGGACAACTTGGGGACTGAAGAGAGACAGCAAAGGAAAACCAATATTTTGGAGGACATACACCACAGCTTTGAGTAAGACCAGGATCAAATTCTTAATCTCTAAAACTCTAAAAAAAAAAATTAAAAACACTACGAAAGGACTGATACCAGTGGTGTATAATTTACAGAAATGAGTTTCTATATGCAACATTTATAGACTATAGCAGTCAAGTAGACACATTACTAAAAAAAATAAAATAATAAAACCTAGCCATTAAAAAATATATCTTATTTCAAGGTCTTAATAAGCATCCTTTCCTATTACAAGCTACTGTAAAACTTCTACACAACAGTGTCTAAATGTAACTTAAGCACACCACTGTAATTACAAAGCAAGCTCAGGGAAAAATTACAGACATTTGTAATTAAGGACCATCTATAAAAGGCAACCAAGGAAAGGGTGAGGTCTGCGACTTGTGCCGCAAGGACATCAAAACTGAGAACAGGAACAGCTGCTTCTGCGGGGACAACACAAACCATGGATTCTAATGGAGGACACTACCTCAACAAAGAAGCTGTGCTGTCACCTTTAGGTGCAGCCCGAATGTGCCAGCTGCTACTCGGTTGCACCATAATGGCCCTTGTGTCCCACAGCGCAGGCTACAGCGCCACCTATGGAACCTTCTGCATGTTTGTGTGGTGCTTCTGCTTTGCCGTCACACTGCTTGTGTTCACGTTGGACATTACGCGACTCCACACATGCATGCCCATATCCTGGGATAACTTCACTGTGGCCTTTGCCATGCTGGCAACGCTCATGTACATCACTGCCTCTGTGGTCTACCCAGTTTACTTCCTCCAAACAGATTGTCCCGATGAGGGTTGTGAAGTCCAAATGTACCGCATTGCTGTGACTGTATGCTCCAGTGTCTGCTGCTTCCCATACGGTGCTGAGGTGTTCCTTACTCGGGCCAAACCAGGTGCTGTGGTGGGTTACATGGCCACTGTGTCTGGTCTACTCAAGGTGGTCCAGGGTTTTGTGGCCTGTATTATTTTTGGAGCCCTGGCCAATGACAGTGAGTACAACCTCTACATTGCCACCCAGTACTGCGTAGTGGTGTACAGCCTTTGCTTCTCCGTAACGGTCATAGTGGTTATACTGACAGTTTCTGGCAGGACCTCGGCTCTGCGGTTCCCCTTTGACCGGTTCGTGGTTGTCTACACCTTCTTCGCTGTGGTCCTCTACCTCAGCACTGCACTGATCTGGCCCATCTTCAGCTTTGACAAGAAGTACGGTACCACTACTCGTCCTGAGGACTGCCCACGTGGAGACTGTCCTTGGGACAGTAAGCTGGTGGTGGCAGTTTTCACCAACGTCAACATGATCTTGTATTTTGTTGATCTTGTTTACTCCCAGAGGATCCGCTTCGTCTCTAGCTCTGCTGTCTAAAAAAAACATGCCCTTCTCAAGACTTTTTAGCCTCAAAGACAAATAAAGACAAATTGGGGCCACATGCTCTCCACAGCCTTGTGCCTGTGAAGGACTCATACCCTTGGATACATAAATTCATGGTGTTGTATGCATGTATGAATTTTTTTTTATTATCAATATTTGTCTAGAATTGAGCCTGTAGGCAACAAAGCTGTCAGTATTGCCACAAACTTAAAGGCCTTTCTCCAGTTCTGCAGTGACCTACCAGGGAGAGCATGCCAGGTGCGCTGATGAGCTGATCTCAGCAACTTTGTCCACAGAAGACCCTAGGAAACATCAAATACAGAATCCTTTGGTGGTCACATTCAGGATGGAGCTATAGGAGTGCGGGATAATGTTTAGAATATCAGAACAGGGTTATGTAAGTCAGACTTACAGACTCAGCAATTTATTTAAGTATTAATGTATGTGTTAAAATGTATTTAAACACTATGAATGACGATTAAAATATATCTCATTGAGATGCATAGCATATGTTAGGTCTACAGTATGCACTGAGCATAGCTTTTGATTTGATTGGATTGGTTTTTTTTGACATCACAAAATAGTCTACCATGTCAAACAATACATATTCATTGAAAATGTCAACGATAATATTAAAAAAGTTTTTAAAAAAACACACTTACTTCCATTGTGGTCCTCTTTCCAGGAAGACAAAGATGACAATATGAGTCTGAACCAACACATAGGCTACATTAAACTACAATACATCCTTTCCTACACAAGTAAAGTGTTTTTTGGCTCTCAAGCCATTTTATTGTATCCTTGTACTCATAATGCCAAATAATGAAGGCTTTTTTTTCTCTTCTGTTATCCATTGAATGTTAAATGTATCTGATACATACATTTTTGAAGGCAAAAACAGTATTCAACAGTATTAAACGGATTATTTGGGATAAGCACAAACCTGTAGTGTAATATTTCTTCTTTTGCTATGTTTCTGATGTATTCCCTGTTTAATAAAATATCAAACGTTGTGTTGGTCTTTTTGATATCTGTATCCTTTGATCTGTGAACCTTTACTCTTTTCTTCTCTCTACTTTAGAAGATATAGAACTTGAAAAGGCCACATTGATATTGGTACAGTTGTGTTGATTGCTAAAGATGAGAAGCCTATATTTGATTCACAGTCAAATTAGTATGATATTTCAACATTTGATATAAAATCCTGTAACATCTGTAGCAAAGGAAGGCCTTTTTTTT
>NW_023339696.1:12978479-12978758 GCF_004916995.1 Morone saxatilis | reverse complement strand
TACCAAAGCTTGCCTTTACAATTATAAACCAAAGAAAACATTTTAGAAGCTAAAAGTAGGCCTACCTACCAATAATAGTGTATTAAGATAAACTAATATGAAATGTGGCTCAATTGAGGCACTAAAGAAAATAAACCCCAAAATGTATTACTTTCTTCAGGCTGTTAACTAAGCTACAAGTTGGCTTTCTGGGTCAGGATAACAAACTATAGTCTCTACCAGCCTTTCAAGCTTTTCGCCAGCAGGTGATAGTATAGCACCCTGACCAACTTTTTTTTT
>NW_023339696.1:12978015-12978379 GCF_004916995.1 Morone saxatilis | reverse complement strand
CATCTTTCCACAACAAAGAAAAATGAGAGCACCCTGACCAACTTTTCTGCACCCACGGCGCAACCTGACGCAACTGGCTTCCTGGCTTTACAGGAAACGCCCCCAGCCCACTGCGATTGGTCAAACCTCTCGCGTATTGTCCAAACCTGCGAGCTCGTTGGCTTTCTCGCCTGTCAGTCAAATGTCCCTCTACAGGTACAGCAAAACGCGAGACAGCTGGGCCACGTTGACAGCGCTGTAATTTCAGGTGTTTTCCTTTAAGTTGTTTATGTAATAGACCAGTCGGTCAGCTAAGGGACTCTTCAGCTTATTCGTAAGTCTTCTCTGCGAGTATTTGTGACTTTACATCAATATGGCGGCTGCT
>NW_023339696.1:12966904-12977925 GCF_004916995.1 Morone saxatilis | reverse complement strand
AAAAAAAAAAAATCATCTTTCTTTGTTGAGGTAAGATGGATTCATCCCTGCTAAAGTTTAATGTTTTGAACTGTGTGCACACGCAGGTAGAATGAGTGTGGGCTTCATAGGAGCAGGCCAGCTGGCCCACGCTCTGGTGAGAGGCTTCACAGCTGCAGGTGAGTTTGAATCATACTTCTACCATGTATGTATGTCTGTATGATTCAGATTCGACTTGTGTTGTTGATGTATGTTGATTGCAATCAGACACTGAACTTATTTCTGGGCATTTGTCCTCTTTTTAAGGCGTGATTGCCACCCACAGAATCACAGCCAGCTCCCCAGACACAGATCTCCCCACTGTACAGGGACTGCGGGTGGGTAGACAATTAAGGATATCAATGCTTTATTCCATCTGTTTAATTCTGAATACTGGTTTTTGTTTGTGGGTTTTTTGGGTACATAACATTGCTTTGCTTGAATGTAACAAATTCAAATGTACTCCTGCCCAGTGGGTTTCTTAATAAAATGTCCTCTGTACAGAAATTGGGGGTCAATTTCACCACCAGCAACAAAGAGACAGTGGACAAAAGTGATGTTCTCTTCCTGGCTGTGAAGCCACACATCATCCCTTTTGTACTGGATGAGATTGGACCAAATATCGAAGATCGTCACCTCATTGTGTCCTGTGCTGCAGGCGTCACCATCAGCTCTATAGAGAAGGTAAGTCATAGGATTGTCTTTACTCAGTGCTTACAATATCTTGGCTAGGACCTCAGGTAAATAAAGCACATTAAAAGCACCAGTAGTGTGGATATGATGTCCAGCAGGTAGATGGAGTCCTTGTTTGGTTTCTCGTCTGCAAAAGTCAAATATTTATTATTTAAACTATAATGTTGCACACTTTAATGATCCCAGATTGCTTGTAGTTTTATATGACATGTTAATCATCAATCATGTCTCTAGATAATGGCTAAATCATGTGAAATTCTGGCTTTATTCATTTCAACACAAGGCTCTCACTGTATTTCTGGGCTCTGATCTCAGCAGACCCTCAGGCAAAACAGTCACATGTTGTAACATGACACTGGGTAGCAGCTTGGACTTGAAAACACCCTTTCAATTTCATTTAAGGCTAAGATATGTTGTCTTCAAAAATATTGTAATAGGTGTCAGACAAAGGCAAATAAAAAGCTAATCTACAAAACGTTGATCCGTGTTATTAAAGTGAAAAACTATAAATGATCCTTTCTAACTTTCTTTTATTTCAAGACAGTTCATTCAGTACATTGTTATTCCTTACAGAAGCTGCACCAGTATCGCACTGCTCCAAAGGTAATGCGTTGCATGACCAACACTCCAGTGGTGGTGCGTGAGGGGGCCACTGTGTACGCCACAGGCACCCATGCAGAAGTGGAGGACGGAAAGCTACTGGAGCAGCTGATGGCCAGTGTAGGATACTGCACTGAGGTGGAAGAGGACCTGATTGATGCTGTCACCGGCCTCAGCGGCAGCGGCCCGGCTTACGTGAGTCTGTTATATATAAAGTTGAGTTCGTTTCACAGTTTTGCCTAACTCGTAGCAGTGGTGAAATATGTGTCTTTTAAATTGTTGTCCCTCATTTCATCATCCTAACAATTATGACTGTGGCCTTGCAGGCGTTTACAGCTGTAGATGCTCTCGCTGATGGTGGAGTAAAAATGGGCCTGCCCAGGAGACTGGCTGTACGCCTCGGAGCCCAGGCCCTGCTGGTAGGACTGTTTATTTTTTAACAGATTTATGTGTTGCAAGCAAGTGCTTTCTTGTCTCGTGGTGTTATAATACTGATGGTTTTTATATATAAATGCTATAAAAGGTCCAGTGTGTGACATTTAAGAGCATCTATTGGCATGAAGTGGAAACGGTATATAATATTTATCTTTTAATTAGTGTTTACGGTGAATGAGCCATTTTTATTAACAGATGCTGCTGGTCGCCTTCCGTGGCATCCTCTTTGTTGAACCGCCATGTTTCTACAGTAGCCCAGAATGAACATACCAAACACCGGCTGTAGATACAACAGGAGCTTTTACGTTGTTTGCAAGTTTCGCAGCCACCGTAGTTTCTCAGAAACACCTCAGAGCCCGTTCACCTTCCCATGTCAATGAAGGTTTTCAAGCTTTGCTGTGTTGGGTTTTTTTAAATCAGTCTTATCTGCTTTATCTTTGCCCATAGGACCATTATAACACTGTCACAAGAAAATATAAACAGTGCTGTCCTTGCTGTCCTTGTAAAAAATCTATAAATCCAGATAGAAGTTTGCCAGGTGTGAGCTGCAGTCTGTGTTGCTCGGTTCCAGACACAGACTGAATATACAGTATCTCGATAAAAGGTACAAGTTGCATAATGATGTAGTCAATTCTGTGGTAGTCTTACGTGAATCTCCATTTGTGTTTCTTCAAAGGGGGCTGCTCGAATGCTGCTAGACTCAGAACAACACCCCGGGCAGCTCAAGGACAATGTGTGTTCACCAGGGGGTGCCACCATCCACGCCCTGCACGTCATGGAGAGCGGCGGCTTTCGCAGCCTCCTGATCAACGCCGTGGAGGCCTCCTGTGTTAGGACTAGGTGAGTTGTTAAGAAAAGTGTGAGACAAACAAACTAACAAATCATAAATCCTGTCATTTGGATACACAAGAAATGCTTTTAAGTTAATTGTCATACTCAGTGGACCAAAGGATGATGTATATATTTTGAGATTTATAACTTGGACAGTAGATGGAGCTATATGCAAATGCTAGTTACAATGAGAGTTTTGTCTTTGTTTGTCTTCTCTGGTTGCTAATCAACCAGCGATGCAATGTTGTGCTAAATATGTGTACGTTTTATATTATGTTGTAAATGTCTCTTTGTTCTTGTACTTCTCTAAAAAGGGAACTTCAATTTTTGGCCGACCAAGAGAAAATCTCCCCAGCTGCCATAAAGAAGACAACTCTGGACCAAGTGTTGCAGCAGCCAGGAGTGACTGCAGAGGCTGTTGGAGTCAAACCTCGTGGGATCAGTATGTTCAGCAGCCCAAGGACTAAAAAGAAGTGATCATTTTTATTTTTGTAACTCTTGCAAACAGCACATTTTAACGATAACCTGTCCCATTAGTGAAGATGCAGTACATGCTGTAAATAAACCACTACTTGCGGATCGGTGTTGAAACATAAGCTAATCTAGTGGGTTACTTTCTCGGGGGGAAAAAAACAAACGAGTTGTGATGATACTGTGTAAACTGTGAGCAATATTTGTTTTTGTAATAAAATGGAATTCTTTGTGAGAATTGATGTTTTATTTGTCTAATTGGTTGCCTCCCTATTTAAGGGTTGACTCCTGTGTAATCACTTCCAGTCAGTTAGTGGTTTAGAATAATAACTACAATATCTGTGGTTGATATGGCTTTGTATGTATTTTCTGATGGTAGTATACAGTTAACAATACAGTTCAGGTGGTATGCAGTAAAGTGGAAAGCTCCACAACGTGGTATTACATGCAATTAAAAAATATGTTTTTCACATATTTTATTACCTAAAATGTGCTTTAAAATATGCAAAATACTATATGTTACGATGCTCTGAAATTGACCTTATCAAAAACCTTTTGAAATATTGAAAAACACATTAGATCTCTTTGTGTACGCACTTGCCAAGCACTCCACTTTCCCCCAGTCGCCTGATAGGGAAACAATAGGTGGTATATTTGTGCTTAAAGTGTTTTTTCCTTGTGAGGAAGAAGATCCTTCATGAATGAAGGCACGTGACCAAACACGATGACGTCTGGCTTCGATACAAGAGAAAGGAATCAACAAGGAGAGCACGAGCTGGCATTTGGAAGCGCTGTCGCTTCTGTCAGTGAAACCGACATTTAACCGCCTCTAATGTTTGCGCACCGCCGTGACGGAAGAAGAAGAGGAGCTTGACAGCAGCGGCTTCGGGGAGCGTCATTTTAAAGTCAGGTGGGTCTGTAAACCAAACAGAGTCGGTGTTGTTATGCTGAGTGTGCATGCCTTCGCCTCGCCGCTGACAAGCTGGCCGCGGCTAGCTCCGTGGGCTAGCATGCCTAGCCTCGCGACACCGACCCTCGTCAAGTCAGCGTGACGTACATCGGACGCGGGCTTTCAAACTAAGAGTGTCCGCGTTCACTCAGCCGGTTAAACACACGCGTTCTCGCGAGTGATGGGTTTATTTTGAAAAGGGTGTACCGGAAATGCTTGTGTAGTCGTTGGGAACCGACGACGCTCGGGCTCCTATACTATGCTGAGATGGCAGCTAATCTTTTGTACGCGCTCATGAGCTGCGATTAAAAAAAAGAAATAAAGAAAACAAACAAACAAAAAAAAAAAAATGTCATTCAGATTTCGGGGTTGATGTCGTAAACGGCGATTTCCTCCCGCGGGTTGAGGAATGGCTCGTGGCGCTGTAATGCTACAGTTATAGTAGGAAGGCTGAGCTCGGGGATTTCCTCGCCTGCTTGTTTTGTAGGCGGGGGGAGTTGTTTGCCACTTTCACGAGCAGGCGTTGCGAGGCTGGAGACAAGAGTCGTGGAATGTCAGAACTGTGTAACTAGGTTACCGTTGCGATCCACAGTTCGGCCGCGGCGTCGCGTGTTCCACGGCATCGCAGCGCTTCTGTGGCGGTTTGTCAACTCATGCGCTTCTTTGCTGTTCAAACCTGCTGCTTCATCACCTCGTTGTGAGGAGAGAAAAAAAAAAGATAAGAAAAGGGGAGCAAGAGCGAGCCGAGGCAGCGGTTTAGCGAGATCAGGTTGGTTCTTTCATTCTTTTTTTTTTTTTTTCCCCCCCCCCCCTCATGTCATTTCTGTCAAACGTGAATGTGATGGTTAACATCTGAGCAACGTGAGGGGCTTTTTGTGCGCGGCTTTAAAATGCAAATGCGTTGATTTCATCTGTTTAGGAAAATGCTTCCAGTAAACCATCGTTTCGTGTTGAATTGGTTCACCTGAAGTGACAATCCATTTAACCACTGCTTACACTGTAACAATGGGAGAGCCAAACCAAACCCGCCGCCCTTGGCTTTTTATAACACCAGACAGTTAACCACAGTATTATTTTATCATCAGAGCCAATAAACAAGTAGCGGTATTTTTTTATTTTTTTATTATTATCGTGCTGAATCATCACAATCATGCATTTAGTCGTTCTCAGAATCCACCCCGAAATATGGCACCACCGGACAAAGGTCTGCTCGGTGGATAAGGGTCGATGTTTATCACCGAGCCGCCGTTATTAAGGAGATGGATCGAAATGGTGCTGATCTGTCGTGCAGGTCGCTCATCGAGCCACGAGCATCAAGTGATGACCACCGTGCGTTTATCAATAGCCTCATCTACATTCAGCAGGCAGTGTGCGTTTTATCGCAGCGCTGTCAGGATGCACATCAACAAACTGTAGGGTGTGTGAGTACATTTAGACTAAGTGCTCAAGTGTCAAGTGCGATGTCAAATCCGTTTTAAAAATGCATGATAAGCAATATATTATGCCTGTGTTGTTATAATGGAGTCCTGCAATGAGTGGCTGTTCAAATTGGGTCATGTGTAATTATGGGCTGTATGGGAAGTTGAAAAACAACACATGATTTAGGTAGTATTTGAAATGAGATGCAGCTGCAGGGAGTAGGTATGTTGGTGTGTGTGGTGTGCTGTAAATGCCTTATTTTTTAAGTTATTGAATGGTATGCTAAACACGACGGAGCGCCAGCTTTCTCGTGGCATTATTTAATGCAGCATAACACTTCATTTCTTTTATTTTGGGTTGGCAGATGCTCTTGTTTCCCCGCGCGCGTGTGACATGATGAAATTTGCTGCCTATTAGAGTGCACGCTTACGGAGGGAAGGTAATGAATTATCCATGGAGAATCTCTGTGCAATTTGAAAAGTCACCTTGGAAACTGTTGAGCGTATGTATGGGCAGGGCGAAACAGACAGAAGTTGCCCATTCTTGCTCCGATATCCAACTTATTTCATCATCTCTGTTCATGCGGGCAGGGCACTGAAGTGTGTTTAGCAGACAGGCCAGCCCCGACATCAGAAGCTCGGCTTTGCAATAAAGCGTAATGCCCATCTCTGCCTTTCTCTGCAGGTAACCAGAACAGATGAGGGCCCGCGTGAGAGCCCGATGGGGATGGCAATTGTGTGTGGATGGAGACAGGGAGTGGTGGAGATCAGCTCTGAGATTTATCGCCTCTTGCATTGAGGTAGCGGAGATAAAATAAGGCTGGCCACCACAGAGGTGAACCGAGTGCAGCGCTCGTACCCAGTGGCGTTGCTCAGAATGGGCAGGCGGTGGAGGGGAGAGGAGAGGAGAGGAGAGGAGGATGTTCGAGGTTGATGAAACACGAGGCAAGACTTTACACAGCGTAGAGAATAGTCTGGCCACCAACACCTCTGTACGGCCAACACAGATGTGCCCTGGGAGTCGTTACGCCTATTCAGGACAATTAATAGCCTCCAGAAAGGAACACAAATGTGGGATTTGTCCACAAAAGTGCTGCTTAAGCTGCACGGGGAAATGGGAATGCCTGGAAGGAAGGGAGAAAAAGATCAATATAGTTTCCCCCCCCCCTATTTTTTTTTTTAAGCAATAGGGAGCGAATGTTGGTGATGAAACCTCTTGCAAGTGTAGTGCGGATTATGATTGCTTAGCATTGCGATATGCCCGCTCCACTTCTCAAAGTAATACTTTCATCCAGAGAGAGTAGCGAAGTGTGTTTGGTGAATTTTCTGTTTGGAACTGGAGTTAGACTTGGCATGTTCATCACCGCTCTCCGTGTGTTTGTAATTCAGATTCGCCAACGTTGGACCGAACACGGAGAGCACAAGCGCCAGAGCTGTGCACCGGCTGCTGTTTTTCATGTAACCTACTTTTATCTTGGCTGATTAATGTTTGAGACACATCAGCGGTGGACTGACATTAAAAACAAGGGGTTTACCTGTTCTTGTGTAAGAAGCTACGTAAAAGTGATATCGGTGAACGACACAGGGAAGACGTCCACAGTTTCCAGGCGTTTGTGAGAATTTTAGGAGACTGAATTCTCCCTATGTTCTGATATATTCTGCATATGTATAAACAATTTTGAGGAGGTTAAAGATAGTGAGACCTTGTTCTAAGATAAGCAGTGTGTAACCCACATTGTAAAAGGAGCTCAGGCAGATCATTAAACCGGCACCGGCTGTTTTGTTTCTTGACATAAGTAACAGATTCTTTGGAAATGAGTGTGGTTTACTTTATTTGTACTCTACCTGATTAAATTAAGCTATGCAGCAGGATGCAGCATTTATATATATATATTTTTATAACTTGTTGTCCTGCCAGTTTAATTTACAAAATGATCACAATCAAATTTTATAAATATAAGGTTTATTGTTTTATTATTGATTTATATTTAAAAAAAACCCTAATTTACAAAAGCAAAGTGACACAAATAAAAGATATAAAAGGGTTATTTGTTTGGTAATTATTCAGTTATGTGTTATTTAGCAGAAAGAAGGAGAGTATTTCAGCTCGTCTGTGGATGGACACACTGGGCGCTGTGGGGATCAAACTTGTGACCTTACTCTTACAAAAAAAATGTTTTAAACCATTTAACCATTTAACCATATTTCTTCCTTCTACATCCTTTGATTAAATGTGTAATGTGTACCAGTATCTATAGTTCAGGGTGAAATATGTGAGGCACTGAGAGCTCCACTTGCATTAATCAGTAGAGGTTGAGTTTAAAGTCGTATTCATTCAGGCTGTATCCTCCTCTGACGTAATTGGGATTTTTTTTTTTTGGACAACCACATGAAGTGTGAGGCTCCGTCAAATATCCTGTAGGCAGACATCATCAATCACTTGGCATAATTTGAACTGAGCGCTGGCAGTGTTATTAATAGAAATGAGCATCTTTGTTACTCTCAGGTAATAACTGACTGCACTTGAATCAAAGCACTCCACAGGAAAAGTAAGATGATACGTTGTTTTTAACCCAGTGGTGCTGCTGAGCTCTGTTTGTTTGACGGCCTTTTCACAGAATGGTGTTTTAATTGAAGAGAAATCATAGCTGTGCAGTGATACCAATCAAAGACGTGAATTAATTCAGTATTCATTTACTTTCAGTAGCATTAAAATGTGTTGAACTGCTGTAGTTTAGCCTTTTGTGCTGCACATGCTGCGTTGTAGCTGTGGGGTCAGTGCAATATGCATTTAACATGTATGCAACCAGTGTAGTAAAGCTCCAGATATTTCGCAGTGTGTGGGTTGCCTCCCATACTTCCTCTGCCAGCGCAAGGCCGAAGTATCAAGAGCTATTCTCTTCCTGTTTAATCAAGTCCTCCAGGCAGATGCTGTGGAAGGCCAGTGAAGTCTCTTCTCCCGTCCAATTGCTTGTACTAACAAAGCAGCTGTGAAAGTAAAAAGCAGCTACTGAGCTCGGAGATTCTGTATGCATGGAAATACATTGGTAAATGCAAACCAGTCCAACCCGAGTCCCTTTGAATAAGCTTCACATTATCAGTGATTTCAGAAAATACAAAATCCCTTGAGGGCTGTGATTCATGTTTTCACTTCAGACCACATGAACTGGATGCAGATTCCACACATAAATGTACCACTTGCTCCTCTGCATGGTATAACCTACTAGCTTCCATATGGGACTTTGGGTGCCAACGTTTATTATAGAAACATCATGTTATGGTGTCTATTTTCACATTATGACAAATGATCAGTGTTCAGTTCTGCATGTCCAACTGCAGGGAAACTATGATTATCAAATGTGAAATATTGTGCACCAGGAAGCTAGATAAAGTCACAGAATATCTACAGATATTCATCTTTTATCTCTTTGTTGTCTGGGAACAGTATAACAGAATTAACACATGTTTGACCAGATAATTGTTCACTGCTCAAAACCTTAATCCTGAAAGCCAAGTGCTCGCTCATGGTGGGAAATGTTCTCTGTAAATCATTTTATAAGGAGTTCGGTCAAGACCTGCTCTGTTTTGAAAAGTGTCCAGAGGTAACTTCTGTAATGACTTGGCGCTATACAAATAAAACTATTTTAGTTTAGGAATTATTGAACTATTTAGCATTTTAAATGTAAATGCCACTATTAGGATTATTATTTTCTTTACATTGACTTCTCATCAACATAATCGTGTTGCAAAAATTATTCAGGGTTATGAGTTGTAATTCTGATTATTTAAAAGCAAAATTTCCGCCCATGCACTTTGTCCCTGGGTTCGTTATGCAGCAGGTAGCTGTTCACTGTGTTCAGTCTTTTTCAAGTCTTCATTTACAATATGTGGGAAAAGGGAGTAAGAGTTACTAAATCCTCGGATAAAACATCAATCACAAATCTGTTAATGTTTATTATAGTGATTAAATCTCACCTGTCTTTTTATCTACGTTGACTTTCAGGTGACAACAGATTATTGCTAACAACCGTTTAATGAATCAGTTATAGTCCTCCTGTATATATTCTTCTAAGGGTCAGCCAATCCAAAAGGCAGGCAGAAGATTTTTGATAACCGCTATTCAAACATTGCCCTGACCCTCCGCCGGTCAAAAGTATTGGCTTAGTATTTCCCCTCTACTACAAGCGTATCACATTTCCCTCTGAAAGCCGCTGAATGATTTCCCCTCTTCCTCTTTTTGTCACTCTTATTTCACGCTCTAAATACTTAGTAGTTAATAGCTTCCCTCCCTTCTTCCCGTCGTACCTTTCTCTCACGCAGACACACTCGCACACTGTTTTCCATCCAAGTTTACACCGGTCTTCCAGTAACTCTTCCCTCGCTATCAGTGGAGTCTGATTTTTAATTTGCAGTTAAATGGCGCCCAACACATGCAGCCTGCTTGATAATTGACTTCACTCAGCTGAAGGGAGGAATGATTAGATCTGAATATCTAGGCGATCTTTTCAACTCCAAGCGAGAAGGGAGGGAGTAAAAGTAGTGGCTCTGATCTGGCATGAAGTGTTGAGAATGGCTATTTATGGCATACAGGGTGAGGAGGTTGGATGACTGCATTAAGCAGAGCAAGTGGACAAGAAAGCAAAAGAGCACAAAGTATAAATTAATGAGCCGCAGCCTCACGAGAAAGTGCTGACATTTCTTTTTATTTTTCGTCACACACTTATCTCACCACGTGCCTTTTCAGTATCTTTGTGGTCATCGCCATTCTACTTCCTGCGGAAAGTCCACGATAATGGAGCGAGAGGCTACAAGTCTCATGCGTTATTGATCGGGGAAACTGAATAGGCGATCATACCGACTTCACATCCAGCTCCTTTCTTTCGTGTTGCGTTAATGGTCTAAGATGGGCAGGTTTTTGCAAAGACAATGGATTGAAAACGAGGCTAAGCTGTCCTATCATCTGAGGCCCAATTTACATTTGGACCATTTGTCTCTTCTCTTGGCTTTACAAGTCTGGATTGGTCAAAGCAGAGGAACTAAAAACACTTTCACCAGGCATATGAGGAGAATGAGCCGCATTGTGCGTCTTCTCCTTTTGGTGTGAGAAGATATTCAGCTGTTAGTTTCACAGAACCGAGTTGCCATTGTCGGATGCTGCCTGTGCTTTTCCTGAAAACAGCCTTTCATCAGCATGCACCTCCACCGTCTAGTTTTTATTCACTTCATTAGCAAGCCGCCAGTGCCAAGTGCCTCGGACGCTTCTTTTCAGGAATCGATCATGACAAGTTAAATTCATATGTGCTTGTGTGGTTTTCCTGGTGAACTGTCTCCGGTGCGTGTGATTATCTACGTGATATAGAATCCACTCTGGTGTCTCGGTGAAGCCGGCGCCCCGTTAGTCCTCCCCAGCCGCGTTTAGTATTCAGAGAGCAGGCGCTGTCGTAATCTGGATTCTGAGGCAGGTTGCTGGGGTTTTTGTTTGCTCTTATGGCCCCTGATAATCTTGTTACACTGCTGTCAAGTGGAGCCGGCTCTCCCTGCAGCCCTGAACCACCATGCGTGCCACCTCGAGTACCAGAAATCCACCCCCACTCGCCTACCCGTCT
>NW_023339696.1:12953864-12966804 GCF_004916995.1 Morone saxatilis | reverse complement strand
CCCTCCCTTGTGTCTCAACCTAAGCCGACCCCACCTTCGCAAGCTGCCCTCTATAGATTTAGATGAACACAGACAGCTTTTGAAGGTTGGCTGGGTTGCTCGCGTCGTGTTAGTTCAACTTCACAACTTCCTAATTGGCACCTTGGTTTTGGTCCTTGCTGAGATCAGTATTTTTTTTTTTTTTTTATTCCTCAACCTGTTCTTCTCAAGCTCCTCCAAATGTGTCGAGCGTGCATTTTTCACAAGGCTGTTTGCTCTCTCTCTCTCTCCCTCTCTCTTCTTCTTCTCACCCTTTTCTCTTCTTCTCTCTCTCTCTCTCTCTCTCTCTCTGTCTCTCTCTCTCTCTCTCTCTCTCTCTCTTCTCTGTCCGTCCCTCTCACCATCCCCTCCTTCCCTTTCTCCGGGTGACCACACTCAGCGATTTCTGTTTCCTGTGGGTGTGATGTCTCTCCTCCACAAGCAATCAGCTCTGATTCGTCAGCGTTCTTCCAGGCGATTCATAAAAATTCAGCAAGCCCCTTCAAAAGACGTCTGTGTCCCCGACGCTCGCTCCCTACCTCTGCTGCCCCTGCGCTCCGAGCTGCAGCTTCCGCCTCCCGCTCCCTCTGCCAGGCGCACACAAAAGAGCTGAAATCATTAATAGGAAATAATAAACGCGTAAAAGGAAGACATTGGCGTGTACTGTTCTCGACGGCAACTATTTAGAGGGTGTACTTGTCAAATGCAAGGGCGTTCTCAAATCAGTGCAGCGAGTATGACACTTCTCTGCCACTTTTTTGGGGGGGGGAGGGGGGGAATTACAGGTGTGTTTCTCATCCCTTTTTGTCTGTGTGTGTTTTGTTTGTGTGAGCAAGCCTCTTTGTCTTTGTGAGGTATGACACGCCTGGTAGTGGAAGGGAGCAGCTGTGCATTGGACCTTGTCTGTGTTGCGCTGCCATGCCCTGTCATTGGTAGCCGTCTGTTGGCAGCAGCCGGTGCTGGAGGGTTGCAGCCTGGGCGCAATCCTTCCACAGTGTCATATGGTGAGCTTTCAACCATGCCAAGCCATGCCTACTGTGTTGCCCTACCGCAGCTGTGTGACCGAATATGCCTCTCCAACCTGGACAGCGTGCCATCTCTCTGCATTTTCGAGATTCCAACTGGTTATTGAACAATGTTGGGTCTAGGCGGCTGAGGGGAAAATGATAGGCTTATGTGAAATTTGGAAGAAGCAGCCTTTTTTTTTTTTTTTTTCCCTCCTGCTCTCATCCCAGTAGCTATTAGCGGAGTACTTTCCTGTCTATTTGTCCATTATCTGTGCATCATCAGGCAGACCATTATCCCATTATGTTTTGCATCTGTGGTCCAAATGCTTACTGGAAATGAGTCACCACAAAGGCCGGTGAAAGGTAGGTGTTACTATCAGTCAGCTATTCATAGCCAGCCCAACAGGGATGAAAGTATCACATTTAAAAAGTCCTCTGCAGAACGTGAAAGGCTTTTTATACGGGCATCTGCAGCACCGAGAAGCTTTGCTGTTTTATTAGGAGCCAGAGGACTTTTTGAAGTGAAAGCATCAAGAATGCGAGTCACAGTCTGACCTCATGTTATGTCCCCAGCCTGTGTGATAGTGTCGTATTCAGGTCATTTTTAACAAGCGTCTGTCTCTCCCTGTTTGGCTCAGGTGACCGGTCCACCTGTAGCACCCTTTTGTTGCCATGGAAATATCCTGGCCATCTTAGTGCACTTCAGAGCTAAGACTCGTCTCTTTACATCCCCCCCCTCCCCTCCCCTCCCCTCTCTGAGCATTCGGCACACATCATACATATACACGACGACTGGCTTGGTGGGCATGTAGGCCATAAACACATGCACACACTTGACAGGAGTTCTTTTTTTGGGGGGGGATTATTTTGTTTCCTGTTTTGATGCAAAAAAAAAAAGTTGTAAGAGCCCACATGCATTTGTTTATGTGCTCAGCACAAACACACCGTGCCGGGCTGTGTAAAATCAGCTTACAGAGGCAATGTGCTGGCTGGGCTGACTGTGGTGGGTGCCTGTGTCGCTGACGCAGCGTTTACCGTGTGTAGTGTAAAGCACCCAGGGCCAGAACAGCGTGTGTGTTTGTGTGTGCGCGTACTTATCCTGAGACAGAGCTCAGACGGTGGAAGGCACCCAACCTTCTGTCTGACTTAACACCAGCAGGTTAGATATCTCGCCTGCACGGCTTCTCTTGGTGTTCCCTCAGTACTGACACGACAGAATAGACTGCAGTGCAGACCTGTTATTCTGGATGGTAGACGAAGCTCTGCAGTAGTTACAGCATATATCACCTTTTCGGTGCTTTATTGGGTTATAGTCGCACAGCAGCGTGACTGTCTAGACTAGGTTGTACAGTAGATGGAAGTCTGCCCTGTGTCCCCTTCAGTGGATGTATTTCAGCTGAGGTCGTATGTACAGTAGAAAGACTGAAGGCTTTGTTTCAGTCCATCCACGTCCTCGGCTGTTTCTGCTCCGAGAGGCTGCACTTAACGAAAGTGACTTCACTTGAGTTTTGTTTTCCAAGAAATCGTTGTGAAACGCTGCCAGCCAACTAAATGTCATCCTCCTTGTGACTCGCCACGCTGCAGTTTGAATGCAGCGCAGGAGTCAAGCGAGAGACATTATGTTGGAGGGGGAAATGCAAACCACCACGTTATTTGTTCATAGTGACAGGTGCAGTAATAGTCCAGGTACCAGTCGCTGAACGGGCTTGGCATCACTTACAAGGAAGTGTTATGTCCTTGACCCACTTTGTGTATTTGAAGGACTTAGTCATGCTGTAGCTTCTTTGCCAGAAAATACTTTCTTGTGAATTGCACATAAATGTTTTTTTTTCCTGGTGGCATCGTTCCACATACTGATGGCGGCTTTTCTTACCCACAGACCAACCAGCAGTACAGGTGGACCCGGCTCTTGTGGCATGACTACCACAAACAAGGGAAACAAGGCCTTGAAGGTAATTCGCACGTATGAATTAAATTTGTCAAAGTGGGGGAAAAAATGCTATCTGCCAAATGTTGAATTCCATAAAAATTCAATAAAAACCAACACTAACGAATCCCCATCCCCAGGTGAAGCGGGAGCCAGGGGAAAATGGCACCAGCCTGACAGACGACGAGCTGGTGACCATGTCAGTGCGGGAGCTGAACCAGCATCTACGAGGCCTGACGAAGGAGGAAATCCTTCAGCTGAAGCAGCGGCGGCGTACCCTGAAGAACCGGGGCTACGCTGCCAGCTGCCGGGTGAAGCGTGTCACCCAGAAAGAGGAGCTGGAGAAGCAAAAGGCTCAGCTGCAGCAGGAAGTGGACAAGCTGGCCACAGAGAATGCCAGCATGAAGGTGGAGCTGGACGCTCTGCGTTCAAAGTATGAGGCCCTGCAGAGCTTTGCCAGGACTGTGGCCCGCAACCCCGTCACCTCAGCCAGGGGACCCATGGCGTCTGTCATAGGGCCCCTCATCCCTGGTAAAGTAGGTGCCACCAGCGTCATCACCATCGTCAAATCCAAAACGGAGGCTCGGTCGTAGTAGCAGAAAGGGGGCGGGAGGAGGATTTTCAAGACTAAACTAGTCAGTGCATTGTAACATGGCGCACGCAGGATTACCTGTGTCAGTTCTCAGTTTTAACCCTTGTCACTAACACTAACAATATGCTTCCCAAATTCACTCTCAAAGTATGACTCAGCAGTCTGCACCTGTCAGCGGACACATTGTGCTTTAGGGTGATGCAATCAAATTGTACGCAGTCGGTCACTGAAGAATGGCGACATATTGGCGACGCTGAAATGTTTCATTTAAAAAGCAGATTGTGGGTACAAATATTCAAGAAGTCAATATTTGGTGGTAAAGAACAAAGTTCAGACTGTTAACAGCTTGTTGGTTTTTTATAAGGGACAGTATGTGTTGTCTGTTTCCTTAAGACTGAGCACTGAGATTTTTCCGTCCTAAGAATTGGCATTTTTAAAGTCTCCAAAACAACCAGTATGATAAGAAATTACAGACATTACTCCAACATAAACTGAAGAAAGAGCCAGCACATATCTCCACTATGAATCCCTTTTTGCTTGTTATTATGCACTGACTCAAAGTGGGATGAATAACAAACGGTCACAAACTTTTGGTGTGGATGCTACAGATGTCTTCAAAACAGCCTGACTAACCCAAACCTAGTAAATTAGTCCCAATTTGTGATTTTGGTGGTCGTCTGTCAAGAATATAAGCATGAAATAATGCTCTCAAAATCCAGCATTCATTTCTGTTTATGCGTCTGTGACAGGCTTTAATGAACTTGTCATTATCAATATGACTGGTAGATGCAATAATATATGTATGCACTGAAAATACAAAGAGGTCTTGCATATTTATGGTTAAGTGGAAACGTTAAAAATGATCAGCGGTTCTTGATGATATTGTTCCAGAGCGGAGTGCCATTCCAATATGACAAGATTCTTCTACAATATCTGAAAACCTGAATGTTTTAACAGTAATATCCTCGTGTTTTGTGGGGACAGTGAAATCCACAAACATTTTGAAACATCATTTTTGCTCATAGAGAAAATATGTTCAAGTTGTTTTGTTTAAAAGATATATATTGCATTTTTTGTAATTACTTGTTGACAGGGCCGTCAGATATTTCCAAAAGAAAAATCTTTACACAAGCTTTACTGTTTGAATTGTTAAGGTGTAGAAAACTTTGTCTAATGTTGAGTTCTTGGTTTTTATTACTAGGTAGATTACCTTCCATTGTTTATAGAAATACAGATAAAGAAAATGTAAAAAAAAAAAAAATCCTGTGACATCTTTTTTGCAATTGTACCGAAAGTGGCTTACTATTGAAGTCTGATAGCTTTTTTCTAGTGACTAGGCGCGTACTGTGGGGTAGCGCGTGATGTGATGTGTAAGTGACAAGTTGGCAGTGTCGTTCACTGTATAGATGTCAATGCTGTGCTATTTAAAACAAATCTGTAGAGCTAAACTAGGTGGTGTAAACAAGGTCAATTGTCTTTGTGCGTATTGGCATCTGTGATATCCTCCGCTTCCTTGGTGTTAGTTACAAATCATATCGTCATTAAGAGTTTACCACATTTGAGCCATGTAAGACTGAATTGGGTGAAACGGCGTTAGTGAACATTAACTCAAAAGACTTTTACCTGAAGCTTAAAAGTGATAGTCACTTGGAAAAAAATGGAATAATGGTTTCGCCTGGTGCTGGATGCCCTCTAAAATACATCCTCTGTAACCTCAAAGTAAATGACTTCTTCATTGTTGGGGGAAATTTCATTATCCTATTCATTCCAGCCACCTAATTGGTCTGAATTAAATCGTAGGAACATAAATGAATAGCCCATCAAATTTCGCTTTTTGACAGGCTAAATGTAACGTGAAGTTAGCAGTTTTGTAGTTTACCTGTGGACGTGTTTTTTATTTCTTTTCTTCTTCTTCTCTCTCCTCCAAATGCTGTTGAAAAATCAATAATAAGATGGCATCAGTTGAAAATTAACCGCCAAAACGGTGCAGCGTCACTTGTGTAAATTGATCCACTGGTCTTCAGATTGTCAGATTAAAAAGCGGTAGGGTTTGTATGCACTAAGCTCCTGCTTGTTTTGCTCAGGACAAAACAGGTCACTCAAAAAATGAACAAACCATTCTAAATAAGAAGGGAAGGGAGGCAGGGATGGCAGCTCTGTTCATTTTTTTGTCTCCTTTTTTTTTTATTTTTTATAACAAGCATGTCATAAAGGGCTTCAATCCACACTCGGAGCGAGACACAGCACGACCACGTAGAATTACAATCAACAGCAGCTGCCAGCAGCGCTCCTTCTGTGCCAAGTGTCGCGTCACTCTCCTGCTCCTCTAAAAGGAATTTTAAAAGTGAAGGGAGTTTTTACACCTCAAGGTGAAAAGCAGTCGTGCAATGACATTAAAACAGAATGCACTTCATCCAGATCTCACTCTCCTGCTGGTCAGAATGTCTTACGGTGTCGGCGAGTCGTTAATCTACAGTCACTCTCAAAACTCCGTGCCAGACCTGGGTGCTGGTTATACTGTCTGTGCGCAAGTATCCTATCCTCACTTTGTCAACATGCTTAGCTATCTACATTGACTGGTTAACTGTGGGAAAATATATATCTGACTCTTGACATAGCCCAGTATTGATGTTGGCGTCCTTATTGCTGTGGCAAGTCTTGTGGAGTGAATCTTTTCTTCGTGTCAAGTGTCTTTAAAGGTGTTCGAGTGGCACCGTCGACCAATCCTCTCAATCTCCGCTAGAGAATGACGAGTCTCTCTCTCTCTGGCTCTCTCTCGCTCTCTCTCACACACACATACAGGTGTATAATATGTAGCTACAGTAGGTATTAATGACCATTGTGAAAAAGTGACCCTTAATATGCAACTCAGTGGAAAGGTGTGAAAGAGTAGATGTAAGAGTAATCAATATTGTCAAAGTGACTATGGTCTGTTATTTAATAATTCTTGCTGTTTTGTAGTTTTCTTTTCTTTTCTTTTGTAAAACGTGTTTTTCATTTTGCCCTCACATTTTTGAAATCCCGAAACGGAAGAAGCAATTGGCCCTTGTTTATGGTAGCTAAGCATTTTAAAACCGTAATAGCGTGCAGCGTTTTTAAAGGAATCATGGTTCTTAAGTTGCACTCAAGCCTTACTCACTAATTACTCTGGTCTTTTTAAATTAGCTGAATTACAGGATCCATAAATTGGACTTGGATATCTGACTGAAAGATATTGCTATTAACTAAATGTTGGTGCACTGAGTGAAATGGATGCTACAGTAGATTCTGTCACAAGGGCCACTTGCAATATTTTCCTTTCTTTGGTATGCGCGCGTGTGCGTGCGTGTGTGTGTGCGTGTTTTGTATGTTTGAGGTTCCTCTGCTGCTACACCAGTCATTAATGCTCGTTGTTTGCTGTAGCATCATCCACAGCATTTTCTGTTTCTCATTATGTGTTGAGTGTGTATTTGAAATTGATCTTAACACTGTAATTTGTTCTGCAGATTTCCTTTTTAAATTCGTTATGGCTTTTTTTTCTTTTCTTGTTTTTTTTGTGTTGTTTTTTTTTTACAAACATGTTAGAGAGGATAAATAACAGCACTTGTATGGCAGTTGAATTTAATAGCTCTCAAGACATTGGCTTTCTTTTTTTTTCATGAAATTATGCTTTGTAAACAGTTGACTGTGCAGGTTTTTTTCCCTCTTACTCCATGGAGTTGGGTCTGTGTTTCAAAGGTATAAAAATCTGACTAAAGCGAGTAATACAAAGTTAATAATCTGTTTTGTTATTTTTCTGTATGGGTTGTAATAAAATATTGCAGTACTTTGTATGAAAACAGACAATAGTTAATTGTAACTATTTATAAATTAAATTATTGTACTTTTTGCAATCTGTAGATAAGTACTATGTATTCATATATACAGTAACAACTGTGGATTTAAACGTGATTCTCTGAGGTGTCTAAGTTATTGATGTATATATTGTATGTTTGTTGATACAGCTTACTTTATTTTCTATAAGACCAATAAAAATGTTTTGAAAAAGGATTTTAAGCACTACTTCTCTGTCTTTGGAGGCTTTTTAAACACTGTTGAAATTGGGTTTTGTCATATTCTGTGGCGTCATTGACCCAGTTTGATACTTGTAAAAATAAACTGGCGGGGAAGGCTTTTTTGCCGTCCAGGGTGGGTTTCAGAAGACAGCGATCATTTAGATGGCACGATTTCTTTTTCTGTGATCCAAAAAAAGCCGCTGGGCGACCCACTTTGGCTAACCTCAGTGGACATATTTTTGGCCCGACACGAGTAAAACATTAGAGTCATGAAGGATGTCTAGGTGTGCTTGTCCTAGATTAGAAGGAGTAGTGAGTTAGTCATCTGTGCTCCCTATGGGCCTCCTAAACCCCCCCCCACCCCTCTCTCTGTCTCAGCGCACCTCATCAAACATCACCCCTCCTCAGCAAGCGTTTCAACCCCAGCACATTCAAAACACATCTCATGAGAGAACATGCAGAGACAAAGAGACAGATGGCTGAAGACAGGCTGCATCTTACCACTCCATCCTGCAGGGCAAGTCTAAACCCCAGTGCCTCTGCACCGCCACACTGTGGTATTGTTGTTCCCCTTAAATGGAGGAGGCTCCTACAGGTCTGTGTGACCTGTGCCTTAAAACAGGCTCCTCTTCCTCCTCGGATGCCTGCCCCAGACAAAACCGGATGGCCTCTGAAGAGTTGATTAATTTGGCGGGTTGCGTTTAAGGTGAGCTGGTGGGCAATCTAGGACAGCATTCTTCATCTTCACCCACTTCTGCAGCAGGTGCCTGCCCCAGTTCTCCGACCACAGCCCCGCTGTACAATTAATGTTGCCATCCCCATCAGCAAGGGCCGTTCATTTAGCACGTCTTACCCTGCCAAAAGCTTGGCATGGGGCTCCTCTGCTGCAAAATGTCACCACGGCAGAGGACATGCGTGTTTGTGGGAGATACTACACTGGACGAGAGGTGTGTGTTTTCCTCTTGTGCACATCAGCAGTTATTTAAATAACTCGCAGCTGCTTTGATGGTGCATATGAGGGACCATCACCAACTCCTGTCCTCATATCAAACACCATGATTTGTCCGACAGTCAGTGCTTTCCCAGCAATAAGACAAAAAGCCAGTGTGCATTCCTGCCAGATAAAAGGCTCCAGACAACTGGAGAGGCAAGACTACAGGCACAAGGCTATTAAATAGATCACAGCTTAGCGTTATGTGGGTCTGGGTTTCCCTCTGCTGGCACTTGTGTGTAAAGACTTTGTGTGATTTAACAGGGTTTTTCCACAAGATGACGCCACATTCTCCTAACAGCAGGATTTCCCTTACACTACACATATTTACTGTATCACACAGAAAAAAGAAATTCATTCCACCCCACTTGTTGAAGTCTGAAATATTCACCCCAAAATAACTATTTCTATGGAAGATGGAAGTCCCATATTGTTCTTAAGGGTGGGCAAATTATGACTTTCTGTTTAAATCTTATACCAGTGATGGAAGAAGTATTCAGATTCAGAAAGTACCAAAAATAAAAGTAGCCTACTAATTTAGCAGGATAACCAGATTCAGAATATTCATATATTTGCATTATAATTATTGATATATCCACGTGTTCTTCACTTTAATGTTGAAATATCTCTTTGCATGTGGTAAAGAGCTATTTCATTTATTTATACTGCTAGGTAGCTTAAGCTATAATAATAAATCATAATCTATTATTTGATTTATATTTTGTATTAATAATCCAAATCTACAAAGTAACTAAATTTTAATTAAATGTAGGGAAGTAAAACATATATTATATAATATTTCCCTCCAGAAAGTATAAAGTGGCATCAAATGAGGATACTCAATAAGTGCAGTAACTGATTCAAATTGTACTATGTAAATATACGTAGTTACATTCCATCACTGACTTATACAGCAACAACATGCACACTAAGAACAACAATGCAGTAAATCTGTGTGAGTTCAGATTGTTGACAGTGTGTGAGAGGAAATGACACACATTTTAACTACAGCCAATACAACACACCACAAAATGAACTGTGTGCATACTGGACACAGTGATCTCTGAACAATACAATCTTTACTAAGATAAGAGTTTATTGCAGGGCATATTTATTGCATAAGTTTCTAAGATTAGGTTGTTTTTTCCCTTCTCTTGGTTGTCACCACAAATTAAAATCCTATTTTGGTAGTTTGTTTGATATATTTTGAGTTATGATGAATGGCGCAGGTGCCTCTGAGTGTTCATAAATATGTTACAATGTATATGTTTTTTTTTTATCTTATTTTATCTTCATTGTTTCATCGTGATATTATTATTGATACTTTCCCCAGAAGCATAAAAAAAATAATACAAAATATGTCTAAGATGAAACACGATCTACACCCCTTTATCTTGTCTTTTTATCTCAAAGGGATAACTTGCAGCCAAATGTAAACTGTGTCATCAAAGGCAGCTTTGGCTGATAGCCTGCTATTTCTGTGGGAAACCAGATAATGTCACATGACACTGGAAAGCGCTGCTATTATGTAACAACATGTCGGCTGCGTGCACCGGCACCTTCATCGTACGATTCAACCTGAGTCAAGTCCGCCGCTGCACACACACACCTCCACGCTGGGACCTTTCAAAATAAAACCAGCGTCTACCAAGACGCCATACGCGGAGTTTAACCAGCAGCGCGCCCTTCCTCCGCCGTGCGTCTGCTTTCTTTGTCCGACTTGACGTAGCGGGCGTCGTGCGTCGCTGCGTCGCCGGCAGAGGAGGCGTTGGCGCATCGCGCTACTGCTGCCGCTGCTGACACATAAACCGGCTGTCCTGCGCTGGAAGAGGGGGCACACAATTAACCGACACGGTCCGTTCACCGTCTCATCTAGAGTGACAAGCTCTGTAGTAGCTGTGCTTGCCCTTTTTTTTTTTTTTTTCCCAGGCATAACTCTAGCGGCTTCGTTATTATATAGTGTATAGTATATATAAAAAATGATCAAGAACGGACATCACCACCACCAAGTGAGCACGGCGGCCGGGAAAGACGCAGGGACGACCCCCGGCGCTGCAGCCTGCAGTCCCGAGAAGAGGAGGAGAAGAATCCGGGTGTGGTGCGATGGCTGGTGAGTGAGTACCGGTTGATTGGTCGTGTGATGAAGATTGCTACGTTTGTTCCTCATCGTTTGCATCGAGCTCGTTTGAATGGATGTGTCAGCCTGTCACCTACTGTGCCTACCGCCGGGACAGGCCCGCTGCAGGCTGCAGAGCTGCCACAGGACCGCCGCTTTAATCCTCCAGAGATGTACATACAACTTTTAATTGGATATCTTGTTTGTATTCGACCACCAGAGTTTTAATGGTCAGACATGTAGCCACTGTGATTAAAGACTGGATTGTTGCAATAGGCTACTTTTACTTGAGGCATCACGTGAGGCATCCTAGCTGGATTTTCCATCTCAGCAGACACACTATTACATAATAAAATCAAAATAGATTTACATTGATCTTTGTTGCTGCAATTCATAATGACTCACTGTCATGTAGAAGCAACCTCCTAACTTTGAGCAACCCTAATAGTAATGCTTATACTGGCAATGACACATCACTGTAAGTACTTTGGACCAAAGTGTCTGCCAAATATATCTATTGTTATGTATTGTAAGTACATGCTGCACTTAATGTAGAGCTTTACTAAAGTTAGAGGCAACACAATGCAGTATCATATGCCATTTAGTATTTGTTTTTACAAAACAAACAACAAACCTATTAAAATATAGAAGATACCGTTAAGTGAGGTAATACATGTATGAATTTATGTGTAAAGTCTGCCATAAGTCAATGGATGTGGCCAATAAATGTTGAGTATTGTTGAGTATTTCATACTTTAAACTTTGTCATTAGTATTTTGTTTTAATTCATTGTGTTTTTTTTCATTTAATGAATGAAAATCCAAAATGTCCTCGTACTTGGCTAATTATCCTGGTTTGAAACTGTAGCTGGAGGATGGAATAAACCAAAAGCAAAAGCAATTGTATAATCCATAGGACTACACCTTGACGCACAGCCAAGTGGGTCACACTGCCATGAAGATGATGTTTAAATGTATAATGATCTTCATGAGTAACAAACAGATTAAGGAAAAAACAGTTAAACAAAGATGAATACTATCAAACATTATGAAATCATTCCACACTATAGTCACTAATGGGTGTAAAATATGTCTTTTAATTACATTTTTATAAAGGAATATATGAGCTTCTTTCAAAACAATAACCGTGCAACCTCTTACACTGTACTATAACCTGTAACAGGAAATTCAGCCACCACCAAGATGTTCAGTAGGCATGCAGCACATGCATGCCCGATTCTTAAAGGAGGCAGAGGAAGGAGAAAGATCCTTGTTCTCATTCAAACCATTACAATTACACATAATGCACCTCAGGCCACTTGGTAACCAGGCCCTTCTGTATATGTTTAGTTTGACTTTTCTTGGGATTACTTTCATGATGCCATAAAGACACCTCTACAAACAAGGTGTCTCCTTTCGACGTGATGTAATGGAATACAGAACAACTATATTAGAGCAGGACAAGGGGCTCATGCTGCGCCAGGCGCGGCCTTTACCAACAGGTGATGGATTAATGTGAACACAGCTGTGGAAAGGGCAAGGCTAACCACGGGGAATTAGCACTTGTGTTTGCAACAATTGGCAAAACATGTTTACTCGTTAATAATGAGAGCAGTGACAGCCAAACTTAACTGTTGGCCACTCTTCATGTGACAGGCAAGCCTAATGACGCTAAGCACATTGAACAGGTTTCATGGAGTTTAGATTCAATTTAAGGTGTGAACATGTTCCACAGTGTCATCGTAGATACGTATGGTGCTCACTCAGTGTGCTAATAGTCACCTCACCTTGGCACTTTCAAGAGTCCGTAGTAAAGTTGGGCTCGCCTCTGGAGGATTAGATACAGAATACTTCTTTGCTGCTGCCCACTAGATTTACATGAAACACTGTTGAATTCAAGCTAACAATCATATAGTGACTTTTGTCACTATGCACACAGTATTATTCCACTTTGACATACTGGTATTGAGCCATGCATTTGGGTACCCCAAAACAATGGATGCAGATGGAATTTTATGGTATTTATACATGGCATTTGAAAAACTCAACTACAACCTGTCTCTTCACTGTCCACAGACCTCGGTGTGCACAGTCTTCATTAGGACGTTTTATCCACTGAAGGAAAAGAATAATGGAAAGGGTTGAGGGTTTCACTAATCAAAAGTAAACGGGACATTGCTGAAAACCAATTTTTTTTCACCCCTATTGTTTTGAGTTGGCAGAAGAATTTTCTGCAGTAGATATCTCAAAAAAATT
>NW_023339696.1:12946513-12953821 GCF_004916995.1 Morone saxatilis | reverse complement strand
AATATTTACTGGTTCCAGCTTCTCAAATGTGACAATTTGCTGCTTTCCATTGATAGCGAAGCGATATTTTTATAGACAAAACTATTAATTGAGAAAATAATCATTAGTTGCAGGCCTAGAAGTGACCCTTAATAAGATGCCTTTTATTGGAGAAACACCAAGCCTTGGTGGAAAGTCTGGCTCCACGGTGCAGCGGCACCATAAATGTTTTGAATTTCTGTGTTTGAAGGCCAGGATTATGGTGGCTTTCTCTAGTAGATTTCCTGCCATTTAGGTGTGGCTGCCTATCCGTGGTTTGAAGGAATGTTGGAAAATATTTGGGATGCCAGAATATTAACCGGTGGGGTGAGCATGCAAAGAGAGCCAATGTCAACAGAGCTCATGTCATTAACCCCTCTAACCCCTCCAACCCACACCTGCTACGGCCGCTGGAACTCACGCAGCAGTGTCCCGTCACTGAGCACATTGTTTTCCTCCGAAGCCCTACTGGACGCCGCCGCGCTCTTACAGACATCCAGCGGTGTCAGCAGTGTGAGAGGAAAATTCCAAGGAAAGAGCACAGTCATTTCATCTGTTGGGACATCTCTGACCAAGCCCCTTTCTCTCTGCACGTCAAGACTTATTTGTCGCCTTGAAAAGAGGTGACAGGGGTTAAAGATCGAGTTGTCAGGGAAGCATCATCAAGGAGTGTAAAGTCCACCTCCACTGTGTATCTGCTGAGATTGTCTAACCATGCAAGACTATAAACAGTCTTCATTTGGATAGACCCAATCAAACAGTGTCATTGGATTCAATTGAAACTTAACCAAAGTTTCTAAATGTGTCCCAACATATTCTGTCACTGTGTACACAAATTTCTGTCTGGTTTTTCTCTTGAAGGAGCTTAGGTGCTGTTTGGGTGTCCGCTAACAGGCTACACTAATTAATATTTCATCATCCCACTGTGATACCGTCGCAACCCGTCCCTGTTAAAAAATACAACAGGAATACGGTAACACACGTCATCTGCATATAACTAGTATAACACCCACAAACGCAGCCTCCCGCCCGGTCTTATGTAACTCTGTCTGGGTCTCAGAGTTTTCTTCTCTATTCATTCACCTCCAAATGCTCTCCCTCCTTTACTACATTCTCCTGGCCCTGCACTATCGCCTCAGAGCCTGCACATGTGGATCCCATTTCCACAGATTGGCAGCACAAGGCACTCGCTCAGAAAAATCTCTCAGTTTCTGATGAGCTTCCTCGACAACGCAAGCCTCTGTTTGTGGTCCACCTATAACTGAACCACATAGACGAGGCCCTACAGTCTAGTAACAGTTGTTTTTAGTACAGTCCAGGCCTGTTTTCAGCCCTGGCTGTGTATTGACACAAGGCGCAGAAGCTGTTTTTCATTTGCATAGCCTGGGGGCTGAAAACAACATGGGATACTGTTACTGTTGTGGCTGTGTGCATACTGTACTTCTGGCAGTGCTCATCTGTTTTTTTATCGATTTTTGAGGATGCTATTCATAGTTCTGTTTTACCTGACCCCTGAGAGTGCTTATATGTAATATAATGTACTGAGGAGGATTCTAATGTTTGTTCTTTTTCCACTATAACCATCATTATGTTGCCATTATTGTGATACTCCTAAGTTAATTGCTGACACAGGATTGCTGAGAGTTGTAGTAGCTACTGTCACTGCATGAATATGAGCAGTTACTCTCATTAAACTCACCATCAGTGATACCTGCAGTCACTTTCATCAGTCAGAGCCTTTTTTTCTTTTCTGTTCAAAGTAGACGTCAATATCATGTTCAAAGTGGAGCAGAAAGACAAATGATCAGGCTGATGTCAGCTGTTGGCAATGGTAATAGTGATTGAAGGCTAATGCCCATCTGTTCTCTATTACTATGCTAGATTACCATGTTACAATCTCAGTCTCCAATCAGTGCTAATCTAATTATCTACAGATGGTATCATAGCTTGGGAGGAGTGAGGTGGGAGGGGAAAACACACTGTGCTGTTGACTTTTTTATGTTGAGACTTTGATCAGATATCTATCAGATCACATGGATTACATTAGTGGGTCGAAAATATCAGAATCACTCTACATATGAAAGGATCGCACTGGTAGTTTTAAATGTTTAGTAGTTTAGCCCACAAATTAAAAAAAATCTATTCTCCTACGTTACAGGTAGTCATTGATTTTCATTTATTTCATAGTTTTAATCAACTTAACTGTTTTAAACACCTTGTTGGTGTGTTCAAGAACACTCAGATATCTGAGTGTTAAAAATAAGCTGCCATTTCTAACCCTGAGAACAGTGTGCACTTTTAAAATAAAAACACGTCACACAACTCTAAGCCATGTTTTATTCACCAGCATGGTGTACTGGAGACGTGCGCGGTGTGTTTTACTTTAGTTAATTCAAGAAATAACCAGATACAGAAGATACTTTATCTTTGTGTGAGTTTTATTACAGCTACCGTACCTCACTACGATAATGTAACTCTTGTGAACATTTGTTCCTCTTATCTTTTTTTCCTCCCAGCTATGACATGGTCCATTACGGCCACTCCAACCAGCTGCGACAGGCCAAGGCCATGGGAGATTACCTCATCGTTGGAGTACACACAGACAGTAAGTACTGTCATAGCACAAACATTTCCCCTCCCACACAGTGCGTAATTAGTGGGAACCCTCTCTTGGCTGCTTTACCAGGAATGTTTAAGGTTTAGCTCATCACTTTTTTCATCCCCTCCTTCCTTTAACGTACACGCTTCGGCCTGGACCTGCTGGGTCATGTCACCTGTTTGTTTTCCTCAGTCCCATCATTACCAACCAGGCACCAGCTGTGGCTTAAACACTTTGGAGGAGTTGTTGTGACAGTAGTGCAGTGTCTCAGCGATTGTGCCTCACCCTCGTTTGGCACACTGGAGCATTCTGACGTTACGATAACCAAGAATGACTTCATAGTTAGGGCCAGCACAGATATCCGCAACCTTTCCCACTGCTGAAATGATGATAAAATAGCTCAATGACGAAGACGATGCTCCGTTCAGTCGCTGTAAAGCTGCTTATCAGATGCAAATGGAGATGTCTGTCCCTCTCGCTCTCTCTGTTCTTTTAATCTCAGTTTACATTATGTATCTGTGTCTGCGGTATCCCACGACTCTACGTGTTTTGTTTTCAAGGTGAGATTGCAAAGCACAAGGGTCCGCCAGTCTTCACTCAGGAAGAAAGATACAAGATGGTGCGGGCCATAAAATGGGTGGATGAGGTCGTGGAAGGAGCACCTTACGTCACCACCCTCGGGACCCTCGACAAGTACAACTGTGACTTCTGTGTGCACGGAGGTACGGTATATGAATACCCTGCGTCCCTATTTAGACACAATAATAGATTAATATTCATGAAGAGTGCTGATAGGGTCCAAGTACAATGCTAGATACCTGATTTTGGATATGTTATTACTTGATATAAGCAGCATGTCGTGTGTCCTGTTGTTTCAGATGATATAACACTAACAGTGGATGGGAAAGACACATATGAAGAGGTGAAGAAGTCAGGACGGTACAGGTGAGTTTCCTTTTTAAATATGCAGCAGATAATAATAACACACTTTGGATTGTTGTTAAGTTTTGTGTATTATGCTGTTACAGGGAGTGTAAGAGAACCCAGGGAGTTTCAACCACAGATCTGGTTGGCAGGATGCTACTGATGACCAAAGCACACCACAGCAACATTGTGAGTACATCCTTATTTTCTCTAAATTCCTCAGTACACAGCTCAGGCCCTAATCCAATCCTCTCTTTTCTCTTTAGGATAGTTCAGACTATCAGCAGCACACGGACAACTTTGGAAAGGTAGGTACCAAACATATTTTCAGCTTGTTTTAATGCTAAGCTCTTTATTGTTTAAAACCAAATGTAGCTTCTTCTTCCTTGACTGTTTTGTCATTCAAGTAGTCAAAGTTGAAATGTGGGCCAGATGTCAACCATTATTAGACAAAAGTCTTTACTGTGGACCTACTTTATAATCAAGTTGCAGGCCTTGCCAGTAAACAGTGAATGCTACTTCTGTTCCTGGATGGAGAAAGTAACTCAGAGTTAACATGCTGGGGTTTTAAATAGTGTGAAAGCAGTAGAGGGTCTCAGTTAAGACTGGAAGACTAATGCTGTGAATTTGGCGAGGGTTGAATACATGTGCTGGGGCTTTGTGGAACGGCTTTCAGTTAGCTATTGACCAAGTATTGCACCACTAGTCACACCACTAGGTGGCGTTGCTGCAGCATTCTGGTTCAGTGATGATAACTGTATCTGTACTGAAGTACTGTATGTCTCATTGCTACACTGTCACTTTGTACTCATTGTGCCTGTTTCTGGATTATGGGGGTCACATGGACAGAAGGGCCACAGTCCCTGGACGGGGGTGTCTCAGTTCTTGCAGACTTCGCAGAAGATTATCCAGTTTGCTTCAGGCCAGGAGCCTCAACCCGGAGACACTATCATCTACGTGGCAGGAGCCTTTGACCTCTTCCGTATCTTTTTTTTATAACCTCAATGAAATTGTTTTACTTTTCACTCAAAAAGCAGGTCTAGTTCAGTGAACTGTGAAGTTTCTGTAGTCAGCTTTTCCGAATTGCTCTGTTACCCTTGACTAGTCCCCTGTCAGACATTGGTCATGTGGACTTCCTGGAAGCAGTGCATAAGCTTGCAGAAAAGCCATACATTATAGTGGGGTTGCACTTTGATCAGGTGAGTCTGCTTTGTTTTGGGTTTTTTTGCATCTGTGTGAGACATTTTTTACCTCGCTGAGTCAAGCGCTGGCGTTTCACTGTACGTTTCTAATTGTTTCATGTTTTTCAGGAGGTGAATCGCTACAAAGGGAAAAACTACCCCATCATGAATGTCCACGAGAGAACGCTTAGCGTCCTGGCTTGTCGAGTAGGTTCTTCTTCTTAATGCTCTTTCCCCATCAATGCTGTGCACTGCTTGTATACCTTACTCATCCACAGTTCACTTTGTGTGATTGATTTCTGACTTTTTTTTTCACAGTATGTGTCAGAAGTGGTGATCGGTGCACCCTTTGCAGTCACAAAAGATTTGCTGGACCATTTCAAGGTAAGTACAGGCAGTGCAGTTATCTCTCACCGCTAGATAATAATGTGCTCTGCAATTAAAAACAAATAAAATAGCACATCTCTCCATCCACAGGTGGATCTTGTATGCCATGGAAAGACAGAAATATATCCTGACAAGGATGGGTCCGACCCTTATGCTGTAAGACTCTAAACACCTTAAACCTCCATGAAATACTGTAATCTGCAGGGATGATGAATCACATTCATTTGGCGATGTTTTATTCATGTCTAGGAGCCTCGGAGAAAAGGTATCCTGCGTACCGTTGACAGTGGGAACAGCCTCACTACGGATGCCATTGTCCAGAGAATAATCAAAAACAGGTACAAAAATTAAAAGCTCTTGTCAACTATAAGAAAAATACATAAAGGAGAAATAGTCATTTATATTATATCTACTGGGCAAAATAGTATTTTTCTAAGGTAAAATAAGGAGGACATAGTTTGATTACTGATATAATAATAAATTGTTCTTAGGGCTCACTATATACTTTTCCAACTTTCCTCAGGTTGCTATTTGAAGCAAGGAACCAGAAGAAAGAGGCCAAAGAGATTGCTGTGATCCAGGCCATGAAGCGACAAGAGGAGGAAAAGACTAAAGAAAGAGCCCAGGCTGTGCCGTAGAAAGGCCCCAATCAAGCACCATCAACCAAGCGAACACTGACAAGCTCAATTAATCTAAACTCATGTACAGTAGAAAAATCAACCTTTTTATACGTGTTATGACACCCTCCACACACGATCCTGGCTAATAACAGCAGTCTTTAGAGCAGCCTGTTTATAGCCAGGGCGGCAACGTCTGCTGTGGGATCATCAGGTATACAGTGTGTGTGTGTGTGTGTCTTCTGTGTTTTAATATGTTCTGCATATGCAACTACATGTTCATGTCAGTCAACAATCACACGTACAGAAAATAGAAAAAAAGTTGGAGCAAGGAAGTCTTCAAATGTGTATTTTATGTCTTCAAATATTTTTAATTCCTCAAGTACTTTTTGCCTTCAAAAACAAAATAAATTACTTAGTATTATATCATGGGATTTGGACATATGAAGGGCAAGTCTAGGCGAGCTGAGATGTTAATCAGGCATTAAATGGCAACAAAGAAGTGATTTGATTAGTAATTTATGTCCGGTTGTAGCTGCTTTCTGCCCAGCAATAGGCATAGCCCCACAACCAGTCTATCTTTGTATATACTGTATGTTCTGTATGTATTATAAAGTGATTACAGTCTTTCTAGAGGATGCTTAAACCACTAAAGAATCAGGGGAGAAAAGTTCCCCTGCTTCTCTGCGTCTACCTTGGGTTGTTCGGACGTGAGAACGTGTTGATGGACTCTATCGGGACCTCATGTACATATCAGACCTTGCTTTGATCAGATTGCACAGAAATCATCAGAACTGTTCTGTTTTATTGGTAGAGCAGGTTTTTAACCCAAAAATGCACACTGTTGAGACATGCACGCCTGGCCTTTTGAGTGCAATTTTTTTTAAAGCGACACTCCTTAGATATATCCTAACATAGATAACACTACAGAGAGTTTTAACAGGCTGCTTTTAACATTTTTGTTAATATATCTAGAGCACTATGACAAATGCTCAGTGTTGTTGACTTGATCATGAAATAGACCTCTTACTCATGAAATAGACCTCTTACTGTCATTAAGCCCTGAACAATTTAACCTCTGTCTCTATATCAAATGGGATTAAATAATATATTTTTTGTAGATGTATATTTTACTCACCTCCTCTCCATTAACTACTGTATAGATGGTTTCATATTGTTTAAAAGGATACAATATGTCTTTATGTCAAGTTGGAATGTATTTCGTGTAGGTTAATCTATGTTATTGACAACTCCCAGTTGACAAATACTGTAGAAAAACTGATTGGACTACAGTATACTACTGCTGATAATTATAACATTTTAATCTGAAAGGCTATTTGTCATCTTATTTTCACTAAAAGAGAAAAGGCATGGCTGTAGAAAGGTTGTGATGCCTGATTTATGTCTTTAGTGATTGGTGTAAATTAGCAGGCTGCACATGAGTCACATTATGAAAGGTTATGTTAAGGTTAACGTCATGTTTTGGACCTTTGATTAGGAAAAAATATCTGAATTTTGCAACATATGAATGAGTCACACAGAGAGTTCATTAAATGTCAGGCCATTAAGAATAGATTATTTT